>NC_086232.1:40419170-40728962 GCF_036321145.2 Pelmatolapia mariae
CTGTGCTGTATAAATAAATTGATTGAAAAGTAATTTAGTGTTGTGCTTCATAAAGAACTCCGAAGTCAGTAGGGGCTTTTAGCAGCTGTATAGCTGTTGTTGATACAGGATTGCTGAGGCACTTAGTTGCCTGTGAAAATCTTTGCACTTAATTTTTTTTTGTTTAACAAACTAAAGACTGGTTTGAAAATCTATACTGTGCTAGCATGTCATACACACTGATACCTCCTCATCAAACATCTGCCAGAGGTGGGTTTTTTTTAAGTTTGCTTTTGTGTTGGATGACCCTTTGAATTCTGTTTATGTAGTGCCAGTTCACAAAAAAGTCATACAAAGGCACTTTATATTTGAAGGCCCAACAGTTTTAGAGAGAGACACCAAATCAGTAGGATTTGGCAACAGTAGGAGGGAAAAACCTCTTTTTTGTAACAGGAAGAGATCTCCAACAAAACTAGATTCGGGGCCAACATCCAGATCCATTCCAACTTCTTATTAAGCCACTAAGCACAGCTGAAAACTACCACTCACTAAATAAAAGATAAATTAACTGGATTCAGAGCATTAGGAGATTCTCCAAGAGAGGAGACGGGACATCCACGCCTCTGTGTTGTTGTTGTTTTGTTTTTTTTTAAATTACTGACTCTCCCACTTTACAGCTCTTTGCAGTTTTGCATAAGTTTGCATAAGTATTCAGTGTGTGTCATATTTATTATCTCCATCCAGCAGGATGTGCTTTAGTTGTATTTCTGGTAGCAGGATTACCCAAAGTTATTGACAGTTTTACCAGAGGAGGCACTTGGCCAAACTTAGAAGATTATAATGTTTGACATTCAACTGAATCCAGATTGGGATTAACACTATTTTTTTAAAATGATTCTTTAATGTTGTAAGATAGGACAGATTTGTACAATTTGTGTCATCAGTTTGTCATAAATATACTTAAAATTGGTCCATATGTGTGCTATGAAGCAAATTATTTAATCTGTGAGGAGGTATGAAGTGTAGGAGGGTAATTATATGTATAAATCTGACTCATTTTAGGCATCGGAAGAGTACAAAGATTATATTTTATATTTACAGATAAAAAAGCAATTATTTTAAAAATACAGCTGAATATCAGATGCATTAATACTAAACTTTTTGTTGGTGAGTCATCATTATGATGAGGTGCTGCAGTGGTAGGACTTCAGGCCTTTCACTCTTTCTGTCATATTTGCCCACATACACGCACACTTTACTTTAAACTCTTCTTATAACATATTCACACACTTATGCCTGTGTACACTAATTATAACCTCTGAGGAAATATAGGTTGAAGCCCCTGAAATAATCACATTCTGATCTGCAGCATCAGCCTCTCCTATTGACATCCCATGGTACCATTATCCCCTCTCGCCCACGTGTGGCTCTTCACTCACATTTCCCACATTTCCCCTGAGGTTCTCGCTGCAGGTATGTGTTTGAGCTCATGAGTATGGGCTTTCCTATTTATTTATTTTGCAATATGCCATCATGCTTACACTTCACCGTGGGAAAAAGCTTCAGCTTATATGCACACACACACACACACACACTAACCCCGCTTGCTCAGTCACACACACATTAGTCACTATAAAGAACCCACAGGCTCTTTCACTGCAGCCCACTGTAATGCTCCGTCTCACAGGCCATTCATAAGCCAGAATGTGCTTGTTGGTGCAGAGTAGATCAACATGAGTAGTGGCGGCTTGTATTGCCTGCAAGTTTCCTAAAGAGATCCTGTTCCATGCATCACACCCACTGCAGCTGATTTGCATCAGAGTAATATGGTGTTTTACTCCAGGCAAGAGGCAAGAGTGTGATTTGTTGAAGAGATGAGCAGTGAATCAGCTAT
This sequence comes from Pelmatolapia mariae, assembly GCF_036321145.2. Taxonomy (NCBI): domain Eukaryota; kingdom Metazoa; phylum Chordata; class Actinopteri; order Cichliformes; family Cichlidae; genus Pelmatolapia; species Pelmatolapia mariae. Next base: position 40,421,044 of record NC_086232.1, read on the forward strand.
GTTGGTATTTGATTTCAAAGTCAAATGTCACACACATGCATGCAAGCATCATCTACTCTACGTTCCTGAATTTATGAAAGACAGCTTGTCACAGTCAAATCAAGTCAAATTTATCTGAATAGCATTATTTAGACACAGGGTAATGCAGAGGGCTAGAAAGAGGAATGCAAAGAGACATTTACAATGTATAAACAATATATCTGTGCATGTTGTTAAGTAAAGCATGCACAGGCAGTGATGACAGAAATGTAACAACAACAATTAGAAGTGTTCACAGATGTCTATTTATCTGACGCTCTAATGTCTAATGTAGACAGCATGCAATCTTAGCATACTGTACCCAGGATCTATTTACCTTAACATTGGCAATCTGGATAAACGGTCATGCAGAGCTGCTCATCAAATCCTAAGTTTCTCCTGCACGCTCTCATGAAAGGGTGCTGTTGGTAGCTTCTAACCAATCACAATTATGGATAAAAGTATTGATAAACGTACTGTCATGTTCAGGTTACATTTCATGGCGATTTACCCTAGAAAGAAGTGATGCTTTGTACCTTTGTAGTATTGAAAACCCTGGTTAACCCTGAAGTTGGTTAAGATGGAATCCTGTTGTGTAGTACAGGATTCTCTGGTTTTACTACTAAAACTTTTGTGAAAGCAATTTCAAAACAGCAGTAAAACTATAGGAGGATCCAGTCCTCTAAAGACAGCTGTTTACTCTTGCAGTGAATAATCTTTATACCGTGTGTGAACACAGAAAAACACCCATTAGAAATTAATATAAGGTTAAGAGGAGGTTGCAGACATGGTTTATTGATAAGCCTAATAAAGATTTAGTTTTAGCTGATCTCAGGGAGCTTGTTCCACAGGTGAGGACCATCAAAACTAGAAGCTGCTTCACTTTCTTTTGTTCTAATTCTGGCAACACACAGAGGGTTTGTTCCTGTTGACATGAGAGTAAGGCAAAAGAAGAATTGAAATGTAGCTAGGCCCTTTTAGTGATTTGTAAACTAGTAGAAATATTTTATAATCTATCTTTTGGGACACAGAGAGGTTTGAGAATAGCAGTAATGTGCTTGATCGTTTTAGCGTTTGTTAAATTTCAAGCAGCAGCATTCTGAATAATATCTTGTAGCTGTCTTATTGCCACATTGTGCCACATAGCTACAGAACATGTAGTACATGGTGGTAAATCTAGTTGGCGATAGGGCTGATTGTTATAGGTGCACTGTATGCATGTTATGTTATGTCAGTTCTCTTCACTGACAGGATGTAACAGATGGATACTTCATCTTTTCTCCCCCTTCTTATCTTGGATTCAATGTCAAGGCTCAGCAGCTAAAACCTGACTTTTAATGTCACACCTGCACCTCTGCCCATCCTGTCTCTTTATCTTTCTACTGTACATTTCTCTTTTTTCTTTCTAACTTTGGTTCCCTCTTCTGCCTTTCTACCTTGTTTTTTTTCTTTCTCCCTCCTTTTTTCTCCACATCCAATTTTGTCCACTATTCAGATGACTTGTTCCTTTTTTCCCTATTATCTTTGCCTTCCTCTTCTTCATTTCTCCAGCTTCAGTCGTCTCTATGACTCTGCCTCCTGTCCATCACCTTCTCACTCTGGTACACAGCTGTCAGGCAAGGCAGTGAATCATATCACACCGTGCACTGGCCCAATCAGAATTCAGTATGAAGGAGCATCTCTTCAAAGCGATTGTCAGCTATTGGCAAGCAGCTGCTGTAGAGCAGAAACCATAGAGACAGATGGACAGCAAATGGAAGGACTGTGACTGAACTTCTCCCTGTTCACTGATTCTCTTTGACTGATTAGTCAAGAAGCTGCACATGTGGTAGGGACAGTTCAGCCAAATGAGTCAGGCTAGGTATGGAGATGTAGTGTAAGTTATTGAATCCTGAGCAGAATTTAAACACACTGTCAGCATTTATTAGCCGTCACAATAGTACTCTGTTCCTGTTCGCTCTCTTCCACTGGCTGAAAAGGAGAAAATATTCCTTTTTTTGTAAATAATTTCTTTTTGAAAAGGAGCCAGTGGGCTTCAGCAGGCAAGCTGTTGATGTTAACACTGCCAAAAGCAGTCTGTGGTCTCTGCTGCTAACAATGCCTTTACATGTTGCTAATAGCAGTAGACCAACATAACACCTATTGTACTATTACTAATACTACTGTCGAGCCGATTTCAGGATAATCTCATTAGGATCCATTGTTTTCAAAGGAATGCCGACAGTGTTTCATTATCGACTGCAAATGCTAGATAAACAAAAACCGAGCGAGAGCACAGAGAAAGAAAAAGCACCAGAGAATAATTTGTAACAAAATCACTTTTGTGTTACTAAATTCAAAGCATGAAAAACATTAGGTGCAAAAAGTACAAATGCTAAAAGAGATCAAATGGTGACACTAACTACTTTTTTCACATGGTTATGACTGACACGAGGCACATTTGGTGAAAAAAAAAAAGCCACAAGTTAAACAGTCCAAAAAGATTCAGTGTTTCAGTTTGGACATTAAGTTAAATGTGTTCTGCACAGGCTGTGTTTCTCTCACACTCTGAGCTCCATCTTTGCTGCTTTTCACCGGCACATTTCTGTGGATCCTTGTGCATTGCCTCCACCACTGCATCAGTATTCTAGCTTTAAACCACTGGCTGAAATTCGAATTGCATCATCTGCATGCTCATTTATATCTATATTTATATCTTACTGCCTTGGCCAGTGCATCCTTATTTATCCCGGGAGTAGGTGCAGCCTCCTTTTTATCGCCCCACGTAAAAACGTCTTCATTAAAAACTTATTTCTGTATAGCATAATCCAATTAATGATAACCATAAACTTATATATGAGAAGTTTAATCTGCAACATTATGTTTTATGCACAGCTGATGCATTTGCAGTGTGCAAAGTCTGCTGCTCTAAGTTTCTGTCATAAATATTTGGTAAAAGTGTCAGCTCCTAATGTGCTGTTGATGTCATTTTGAATCATGAAGGCATGAGTTCTTACAAACTCAGCCTCTGATCTTGACTTGTGGCCTGTCACCACACCGCAGATGTCAGCCATAAATTTTGGTGCTTCTACATTTTTTCTTCCCCCCTCCATAAGTCGGTCAGCGTTGTGCGTAGGTAGCAAGCATCTCCTGGGGACCGGCTCAGTGCCAGGTGTCCCATTCTCTGTCACACTGCCATGTCCTTATCAGTCAGGTTACTGCTAACGTCACAGTGTTGATCTGAGGCCTGAAAGTGCATCATCTCACATACTCCAAGTTCTATATTATCACGGGATACCTGTCAATCATCCTCTCCTCTCTTTCATCTAGATACTTCAAGGGTGTGACCAGTAAATACTTTTTTTAATTGACTTTTTCTTCACGGAAACTAGTTAAGACTAGTGAGAGTAAGACTATTCCAATGATTTTATAAATATGAGATAAAAAACTGAAAACTCTTGCACGCTTTTTTGCAGCCTAGAAAAGAGTGCAATGCTGGAGAAGAGGTGCTGCCCCAAGACGAGGAATTTGTCAGGATGTTGTTCATGATTGGGGGAGAGTACACTTTACCAAATCTCTGTAATAAAGAGACAGCTGACACTCCAAAGGGTTCAAGGTCTAAGCCTTGGAGGCAGAGAGAAGAGCTCAGAGAAGAGCTGCTCCTCCACATTGACAGGAGCCAGCTGAGGGGGTCTAGGCTTCCGGGACAGACCCAGGACATGCTGGGGAGATTATGGGCTAGATTTATTGGCTTAAAAAAAGTAGCCTACTGTCATTATTTACAAAGAGAAAGCTGTGACAGGATTGCATGTAAAATGTAGGAACTCTGGGATTTCGTTTCTCAAGATGCAAAATATAGTGAAGAGAGAATTTAAATCAAGTGCACAACCTGAGTTACAAACATTTGTGAGGTGTGAGGGAGGTGAGGGATGCCAGATCAGGCGCCCCCTTCCTCTCTGCTCTCTGCTCTCTCCTATCTTGTCCCTTTTGTCCTACTTCTCTCTATCACCTTTTCTATTCCTTTGAAGAAGTGAGGCTCCATAAATGTGAAAGAGGTAAGTATTACTTCTCAGTTGCAGTGAATAGATAGAAGAAAATTAACTGTAGAAACTAAACAGAAGAAAGTAGAAGAGAAATAAAAATTTAACATAAACCAGTGACGCACTCCGGGGCCTGATCAACCCTGGCAGGGCCTCCTTAGATGAGGGTGTCTAGTGATAATGGCCGAAACACCCGATGAATCCAAGGTCCACTACTGACGATGTGTCCCAAATTTCAATATGATAATCTAGATCAGATCTCTAATCCCTAAACCTAACCAAGAAAGAAAAAAATTGGCAGATTAGCTTGGGTAAAAGACCGAAAGTTGAGGCACACAACGATGTGTCCCCCTGGTAAAGTTTCTGGGCTGCCTTTCCTCATAACAGCCAACCCTCAAGATTTTCTCCACTTAAAGCAATGCATGGTCAGGGATTGTAACATCTAGTCCTTTTACTGAATCAGAATGTGATACACAAAAAAGGCATTTCTTATTTTTTGCACTTGATATTGAAATGAACTGACTGCACCTGTGTTTGTAAAGAGTACAACTGTAAATCACCAGTAAAACTAATCACACCTGTCAGCACTATTTTGGAGATTACCCACAATCCCCAGATCTGGCCCTATGACTCTTGGCTGGCTTGGGAACCCCTGAGCCTAAGAATGGGAGGCTGACTATAGATACAGGAGGTCTGAGCAGTTAAAGGTGAAAACCGATGAAGCTGTAAAAAATCTTGACTTTTCTTAAAGTGAAAGAACCTAAAGTAAAAGGCTGAACCTTGATGTTTTTAAGGTTTTAAATTGAATATATGTCTCCACACATGAATCATGCATCTGCACATAAACTCTTTTACAGTGCACATTGATCTCATTCAAACTTCAGATGAAAATCAACCTTGCTGCACTTCGATCGCACAATCTCAGCTTTCACAGTGAAGGGTTCATAGGCAGGAGTGCTTAATACCTACACACACTTTCTCTAATTCACTGTATGTGCCAACTTTCCTGAGAGACTTGCCCATCAGTGACACGTGAATGTGGTCATACTGCCACTCCCCCAAAAAACAAAACAAAACATAGGATAGTGTAGGGAAAAAAGCTCAAGCTAGACGCTGTCATTTGGTAAATGACAGCTTTTGTAGTTATTTATTGCACTTTTGTGAAGCTGTTTGCATTTTAATGAAATGTGAGCATGAGATTTACATATTCTTGTGATATTTTCTAAATGTGTAAACACTGAAATGTCACAAAGACGGAGCGATCAACAAACTGAACAGCTCCACATTCATATATGTCCTCTGGACTGGGATATTAATATTTATACTTGCATAATGTGCTTGAATGAATAAAGATACATGAGATAAAATAGTCAAGAATCATATCCAAGGTCATGTATACTACTCAAGGGACACCGCAGGATTCATTAAAATAACGCAGATACAAAATTTAGTTTAGTCATAAATAACTCATAAAACTGAAAATACATTTTCACCATACAGAAAGCATATTTTGGTATGGTACAGTTACGGATAAGTTTTGGGACAGTAACACTTTTTTTGGGTAATCTTGCCTTGGGTGGATTAAATCAAAACAATCAGAATGTAAATGAGGTGCAGACTGAGCTTTAATTTAAGACCTTTAACAACAACACTGCACAACTGTGTAGGAATTACTCCCATTTTTATGCAAAGCAAGAAAGTTCCAGTACAAGACACATGCAATCTGCAGTAAATTGCATGCTATGAATCACTTCGTATGATTCATTTGAATACTCTCCTCCCCTAAACCTGTGTACACATTTCAGTCACAAAACTGACACTGTGTCCATGTAATGAATCCAGCAGCTTTTTTTAACACACTCATGTTGTTCATGGTTTGTAAATTCATTATGGTACAGATGTAACTGGGCCATAGATTACATATTGTTATAATTACACAAAATGGGTTCTAGACCCCAAACCGTTCCTTTTATACCTGACCTTTAGGACCTCCAAGGCTGTAGTTATGTTCATTATCAGTTAGAGCCCCTCCTCATCCTTTTCCTCTTCTTCTTAGGTGCACCCCTATAAATTCTGAGTACCCCTTTGGCCTCTCCCCGTTTCTTGCTAGCTTGGAAGTTGTTGGGTTGAGCTAACCCTCTTCCCGACTGTTTGTATTTGGTTGTAGGAGCTGGAGCAAGTTAATTACTTGGAGGTCTTTCTTTCTTTTTACCTTTCATCATCAGACACAACACAGGAACACACTGGTTACACAGACAAAACAAATAGGAAATAAATTCCTCAGTTAAAAAATCAGTTTAGTTATTTATTGTCTGTCGCAGGACTTTTGTGAATTCTAGGTAAATAAAAAGTATTTGTGGTATCAAACTGCTCAGTTCTGTTTTTCCCAGCAGAATGTTTACTTGGTAAGGCCAGCGAAAGGTTTAACAAGAAAATGCCAAACAAAGTAAAAACTGTCAGAATAGATGCAAAATAAAACACTGGAAGTGGGGCTTTTTTATGTCATGATGGTGGGTCAACATCGCTCATTTTTATTGCCTTTAGAGCCCTTTATGAACTCAACCACCCAAACACTCCGGATACCCACACAGGTGATGTGGGTTAAGTGTCTGATGCCATTATGCATTAGTGATTAGGGCTCAAGGTGAAGATCTTATGTGTGAGTCTAGCTTCTCTCTCTGATGTACAGCAAGCAAATGTCTGGTTTGCTAACTTAACATTATGATTGTCCCATGCAGCTGAAAATAATCATAGTAAAATACGACAAGAGGAAAAAAGCAGTAATTCAACTCTCAGTGTAGCAACAATACAAACTGACTATTTCATTAATTTATGAGACATATGGGAGCACATGCATCAATAATTTTGGTTTCTTGGTACTTTTTTAAAGTAATAGTTTGAAAGCGTGCTCGTGGTATGAAATAAATAATAAATAGGAAACTACAGCCAGCAGCTCATTAAAGAAATACTTATTTTATATTTTTGTTTTATTAAACAAAAAATACACAGAATATTAAGAAATGCATGAAGTAACCATATCCACCAAGAAGTTTATACTTTGCATACTGTACGCAGATTTTATAGAAGTACTGTTAATGTTAGTAATTGAGCCTCAGAGGTACCACTCTGTTTGTAGCTTCTCCCCAATCACAGCTGGGAAGGCATCAGCCTCTTTGGATGGATGGATATTTCTGTGGCATGTCCTCAGGAAGGAAGGATGTTTGTGTTGTTGATACGAGAAAACACATTATGACAGCAAAACGTAGCATAATCTAAGATAGTTATTGCTACTATATCAACTGAAAGTACAATATGTATATCAGCCATAAAAGGTGACCTAAAGCTGTTTGGAAAATTTGAGGTCTTTACACAAAACAGTGACCTCATATGCATCAGTGAAAACAGTTTAGCACCTCCACAGGCTGTATCTGTAAGACCCTTGGCCTCTGTCTGCACCCCACATGCAAAGACCATAAAGGGCAGCCTTCGCATGGTACATCAGAGGCCCCTTCTTACTCTCTCTCTCTCTCTCTCTCTCTCTCTCTTACACTCTCTCTCTCACACACACACACACAAACACTGTGACCCCATCCACCACGATTCATCTCCCTGGCACGGTGAAGTGTAAAGGAGATTATTACCGGTGAAGGGCTGAAGATCTACTGCTCTCCTGCCTGCCTTGCAAAGGAAATGGGAAAATATTGCTAATGTTTACAGCCGTGTGGTTGTGTGTGTGTGTGTGTGTGTGTGCGTGGGTGGAGGAAATCTTGTGTGCGCTAGTAATGCCTAAAGCCTGACCAGCATGGCAAAGAAGCTTGGAGGCTTGTTTACCAACTACAAATGTGCTGACTTCAGAGAGTTTTATGTGCAAATGTTTCTACACACGCGGATGCATTTTCAGAACTGTGTGCGTGTGTGTGTGTGTGTGTGTGTGTGTGTGTGTGTGTGTGTGTGTGTGTGTGTGTGTGTGTGTGTGTGTGAGAGAGTGTGAGACCATGGGTTATCAAATGTAAATGTATTGTTGTACATTAAAAAACACCCAGAGACCGGCTGTTGTTGACTGCTGTACAGTATGTTTCATAAGCAGTGCTTCTCTTCTTCCTCCTCTTTCTTTTTTAATCTATATTGCATTTTCATCTTGGTGTGATGTGAAAGGGAAGCTGACTAATGTTCCACAATAAATCAATGAACATTTGCTCATGTTATGTAAATTAAAGGTCAGTGTCATTACATTCCTTATGAACACATATAAAAGATGTAACCACCATCATCTTGTTTGTTTCTGGACTCCACAGTTTGAAGTCTCAATGTCAGCATTTGGCTCCTGTTATGTTGAGCTTTTGGTGCTAGAAGTGACCGTACTTGGATGAAAGGGTGAGGTACTAAGTCATCAGCTAACCCTAGCGAGCATAATTAGCAAGCTGCATTTATAAACTATATGGGTGCAATGCACAGACACACATATCTGCTAATCACTGTTACTTGGTTACCAATTAAGTAGCAGACTAATTACTCAGCAAAGCTGAAGAAACAAACTTCTTGGACAGTTGGTATCTCACAATATGCCATAATGTTTAATAGATATTTACATAAAGATTCTCAAAGGCATCAACAATACAAACATGAGTTTGAGTTCCAGTTGAGTTTCTCAAATTAGTAAAAAGGAAACAAACAGCAACTGGCTGCAGCTCCTTGTGTCAGGACACCTGTGTGTCCATGCAGCCATACCTCTATCTCCAGTATCCAGATGGATGTTATATAAATATTCACCCACCATAAAGCTGTTAAGATAGAAGAATTATGCATAGAGACCAAAATCATTTTTGTACTATGCTGCAAACATGTTTATTTTTTACTGTAAGATTGGACCTGTGGAGTTTGGCTTGCTTTTGGAGCCAACCTCAAGTGTATATCACACAACTTCATTCAGTTCACAAATCTCTATGACTTAATAATATGTTGTACTTGTAATGTTTACTTAACGTTGCTGTCATTTGCAGTTTTTGCATGCACGTCGTACAAAGAAGGATGTGCAGAGGCCCGATTCCTTTTTTTAACCTCTTTCTGACAGTCAGATCAATACTGTGCAGTTTGAAATTGTTTTCAACTACAGAAATAAATATTACATCCCCTCATAATCAGCAAATAACTTAAAGACAATACATTTTAAAGGAGTATGATTTATCAGATTTGTGACAGGTACTCACAATGCGTTACATGTCAGCTGAAATGCTGCTCTGTGAGGCAAGCATGATCATCTTATTTAATAGCAAAGCTAACATACTGGTGTTTAGCAGGTATAACTATCACAAAATGTCACAGCCTTTAGATATGCATTATCTGGCAAGGCTGATAGCAATGTAAACTTGCAACTTTGTAGAATGAGTTGTTAATGGGTTTTACCTATTGTTACTTAGGTTATGAAAATAGGGATGCAGTTTGTGTTTAAATATGCTGACTGGAAAAAATGTTCTATAAAAATAAAAGTAGACATGTTTAAAGTGAAAGAAAAAGCTGCCATAGACTTGTGCAGCAGGGTTTTCTAATGGCAACGGAGACATTTTGGCTCCGTTGCCATTAGTTTTCACTGGCACGCACTAAGAGATCCTGTCTCATTTCCTCTGATCTGCTCTCATTCTCTGTTATGTGTCCACTCTTGTGTGTCTGACATACAATTAGACTGTGGTAGGGCAGTGAAACCAGATCCGACTCAGGCGGATCACTAAACACACGGGTCAGACAGGTTAGCAGAGATGGCACCTGGCTGCTAATGTCAAAGGTCAACCTTTTTATCTCTTTCCTTCCTTCTGTAAGATCAAAAAACCACTTAGTGAAAGATAGCTCTAAAGTTCAGCTGAAGCACTCTTATACAGGTTTAACACTGCCCGTTGATATTGAATCAACTAGGAGTTTTTACTCCAAGTATATTAAAAAAATATTGAAAAAGAGAACAAAATGAATAAATAGGTTGGTTTTAATTGAAGAGAACTTCAACATCAGCAACAATGTATACTATACTTTAAATCCTAAAAGCCATAAACAGTAAAAAGGATGTTACAAACTGACACATGGTCTTGTGCAAGTTTCAGATTAGCTGGTTTTTTTTGAAGAATGTTCATAAAATCTTTTAACCTGATTTGCTTGAAGCAGAGGTGTCAAACTCATTTTACAGGGTTCTGTAGTTCAGTCCAGTTTTTTTGTTGTTGTTTTGTTTTAAACTGTAAAGCAGAAGTTATGGAGGTTTTATTAGAGACATGCCTTTTGTAATTTGGCATGATTTGTGAACGTTGAAATTTCTTCAGTACTGAATAGCAGAAATTAGGCTTTCTTGCCAGAGGTCCTTTTTTGGCAGGTTCAGTGAATTTTGATCAGAGCTCGACGAAACCTGTGGTTTTGGAAACTGCTTTCAGCACCTGAGGGCATGTCTGTGCCGTCAGGTGAACAGGTGGATCCGTGCTTTGTGTTTACATCTTTTTGAGGAATCTGTCTTTAATCGTTTGCTTCTTTAGCTGTTTGGTGGTTGTTGAAATGGTTTTGTGAGCTTTCAGCTGAGATCCTGACGTCTCTATGGATACCACACATGTCTATATTTAAATAACAGATCGGGCGCTACATCACGTTAAACCAGATGTTCTGGTTTAACCCACAGGTTAATTGTTTATTGATTAATTACTTTGTGTAGTATGAATGGCCATAACTGAGGTTTTTATCAGAACAAAAAGCTGTAAAACTTGTGAAAGTATAGTTAAAAGTCCAAAATTTCTGCTTGTGCTTGTTTGTGGTGAGCAGCAGATGAGACAAGTTAAAAATTCTAAATGGCTTCAAGCACACGCTGAGGCCTGTGAGACTCATTTAGCGACTCAGACACTGAGCTGTGTGCTACATGCACACATTTCTGCATCTCTGCCATTCAAAGACACTTTGTATATAGTTTATAGGATGTAATATTCAATGCTGAACTGTAACTTTAATCTTTTTCAAGGAAGGAATTTTTTTTAATTTAGTTTTGTTTTCATAAAATGGACTTAATAGTAAGAGGGAGAACACACATGAGATTTAAGGCCTACATTAGTATGAAAGTTTTTGTCCTCCACAATGGAAAATGGCTGAAAATAGAAACAGGTATTACTTTATCCAGCTCCTAATTTTATAAATTCTTTCCTCCGCTTTGCAGTCTCCACTATCATTAAAATGCAGCCGGATGCTGCTCATTTAACATTTGTGCTCCTTTTGTCGCTTTTTTCCGACATGCTTGCATTTAAATCCAGCTCCCCTGTCTCTCTGTGTACCTGGCCTATACAACTACACTTGCTGTCTTGGAACATCTGCCCCCCTTCCTTCTTTCACATAATCATCCCAGTCTGCCTTTGCATGTGATTGGCTGCATGGTGTGCCCATCAAAATAAAGTCCCACCACTGCCTGCATGGATTCTCAGCAGGGCTGAAGATTCTGTTCCCACATACTGACAGGCCATTAATAACTGACATATGAAATTATCCCCAGCCAGATGTGGCCCACAAGCCGTACGTTTGACACCCTTGGCTTAAAGCTTTAAGATGCTGAAGGATATGAGTGCCTTGAGACCTTAGAGGCTGAAAGTGGGTCTGATATGTTGTTTAGAACCATTAAGGGTCTTGGACACTGGGAGAGCTTTAATTGATTTGAATACAGAAAACTGAAACAAGCAGAGAGCAGATTTCTGTGGACAATTAGCTTCATTCAATAAATGCTTTTTAGTTCAAAAAGAGAGAAATGGAGTAAAGAACTATGTGTAAAATGCACTGTAAATCACATTAGGGCTAAGAAGCTTCTGATATTTCTTCATTATCAAATTAGAAATGTGATTATGAAAGTGCAGCTTACCATCTATAACAAGCCCTACACAGTCTCTAAAGAGAGTCTATGGAATTTTATCATTGGGGACACGGAAATGAACAATTTTATGTCATCAGCAAATATATATAACTTTGTGTAGCCAAGGGTTATGAGATATAAATACATTGTAGATGGGTTGATTATTATACTGACTTGTTATCTGAACCTTGTTATCTCTGAATATAATAACATTTAGTTTTTTGTTTAAAAAATGCTCAGAGTGTCGACTGACAATGATTCTGGTGTGTAACTGGTAACAGCAAATGTCAAGCACCATAACATCACCTGAAAGTCTCATTTAAAAAAAAGAAATTGGGTTTTTTTGTATATATTTATTTGTTAGGTTGAACAAAAGTGGTCCCAATCCAGATCCCTGTGGGATCCCACTTAAAATGGCACTGCATTATTACAATAATAGTGACCATGTTTGATCGTTAAATTGAGTCAAACCAGTATTTGAAAGAACTTTTTCCTGCTTGTCATTGGCACTTGTGATTGATTTCAACTCTTCCTGGAAAATCAGGCCTAGCAGCTTTGTTTACTCAGAGTTTCTATATTATTTCAAAAGTTACCTGTAGCTACAATATCAATAATTTGGGACTCAGTAGATTTCCTCTTCCTTCATCCTTCAAAGAACCTCAGGGTTTCCTTTTTGAAAATGGTACAATATTGCTTGACACACAGCTCATGGGGTGTCTGACAGCACAGCAAGGAGGACTGAAGCAAAGAAACCCAAGGCTATTGGCTAAACCTGAACACAGCCAGACACCTGCATGCAGACAGCACAGGAGTAAAAAAGTACTAACTTCATGTTTTCTGTTTGTAAATGCATCAAGTCTGGGTGTATTTAAAACAATTAAAGTGGCCCCATCTCATAATTAGTGGTGCATCCCTACAGTATCCTCTCATGTATTATCATGTCTTATATCTATTTAGAAAAGATCCATAATAGCCTATTAGAGTAATGCTCTCCAACACTAATTATCTGAGCCATCAGCCATCAAAGTTCTACTTTGTCAGTTCCAACACTCATTAAGTGTCTTTAATTAACGATCACCTTTTAATAGACAACACATGCAATGTCAAAATGTGTTGCTGCAAGCATGTGTTTAAAAAAGATTGAGGCCACACTCAACAGCGAGGATATTTTTACTTTAATTAGTGTCTATAATAGGAAAGGCCAGATGGGACAGTAGAGAAATACAAGACGAAATGGGAATAGGTCACCTTGCTCTTTTCAACTATTCTATGTCAGTCTGACATTGTCTGTGTTTTTATTTTTAAATTTTTATAGGTAAAAGCCACACGTGAAAAGCAAGACAAAACATGAAAACATGTTGTTCCTCAAACTGTGAGAGACAGAGCCAGTGCTTTGAGGCATGTGAAAAATCCAGGTGAATTCAAATTAATCTTCTGATTTATGAAGGGAAATTAAACTAAGTTAAGCTGGAATTGCAGATGTTATCAAGCTGTTCATTTTTTTAAAAAATCAGCTTGGATTTTTTTTATTGTTGTTAATCATTCATACAGATTTTGGGGTTGTGGAGCTTAATGGAGATGCTATAAACAATTTGAAAAACAGACAGAAAAAATAACAATAAGAAAGCAGAAAATGACGCCTTTTCCTGTGATACAGATCAGTCACACTGTCTTGAAAGTGCAAATGGAAACTGCAAACAGTAATCCATCTCATTACTTATTAATCAGCTTTTGAAAGCAATTAAACTCTTTGTCAAAGCCCATCAAATCTTTGTCTCAAATCTTGTGCTGTTTTCTACAATATTTAAAACAAACTTTACTAAGCTGTCAGTATTTAGGTTAGGAAGCTTAAGTTATATTTGTCTGTGTCAGGCTTCCTGGGTCGTTCACCCAGTGTTTTCAGTTTTGGACCTTTTGCCATTGTTTAGTGACCGCATACCTGCTTCCTGTTTTATTGTGTTAGTCTCTTGTCAGTGTGCATTATGTTTAATTTTACTTCCTCTGTTCCATTAATTAGATTCAGTTGTTTCCAGTCCTCTTCATTATCCAGTTATTTAAGCACTCAGTTTCTCTCAGTTCCTTGTCTCGTTGTCGTCAACTCTCGTGTTTCCCGTCATTCAGTCATTTATGTTTAGCCTCTCAGTTTAGTCAATAAAGTCGGGCACTTTTTCAGCAGTCCTGCATTTGGGTCCTCTCCTTCCATTCACCACACACCAGTACATGACAGACTAACAGTGGCCTGTCAGCATAGATAATCACTACTGTTAAATTGGATGACTTTCTACTAGATACTGTTTCACAGCTGCTAGAAAGGTGTTCAAGCACAGTGGCCATAATGCACCAAACCCGTCGTCTCCAGAGCACTTAAGGTTAGCTGTGGTGGGTCATTCAAGATTATAGAATGTGGCACAGATGTAAAATAATAGTAGTAAAATAATTATAGAACAAACAATTTTATATTCTCATAACTATTTGTGTTAACCTCTTTAAAATATTATTGACGCAATTTCCTAATGCCAAACCAGTCGTGTCATACGGCTACGTCTCCCTGACTCTAGTCTGCTACAGTTTCTGTCCTGTTAGAAGGAAGTTTCTCCTTCCTACTGTCACCAGGTGCTTGCTCATAAGGGGTTCTGAAATGTTATCTCAATTATTGTAGATCTTTACCCTACAATATAAAGTGCCGTGAGATGACTGTTGATGTAATTTGGTGCTATTCAGTTCAATTTTATTTATACAGCGCCAAATCACAACGCAGTTGAGTTATACCAGGAAGTCAAGTATTCTGATGTGAGGCTTTGTTTTTCAGAGGAGCCACAGTATCCAGAGTCGTATGCAGCGAAGATGTAAAAGTAGAGTTTAGGTAGCTGCTCTGCACTGTTTTGGGACATTGCATTGAAGAATATATTAGTGGCAGAAATATATCCTTAAACTTAGTTACAGCACTTTCAGAAAGACATGTAGAGTGATGAAATGAATTCTGCAGTGATGTGTTTTTTGGAAATGATCAGACAAAAGAGTGTTTTGGGGGAATATTGTTAAATGTTCAGTTTAACAGTATGTCAGAAGAAGATCTAGAGTGTGATTAAAGTAGTGGGTGGGTTCTTTTACATTTTAAAATAAACTAATTGAATCTAATAATTATTAAATTAAATGCCATGCAGAGGCTGTCATGTTCAGTATCTACATGGATGTTAAAATCACCCACAATGATTATTTTATCTGAGCTAAGCACCAAATCTGATTAAAAAGTCTGACAGAAACTGTGAGTGAGACCAGGCACATGATAGATAACAACAAATAAAACTGTTTATTCTTTTAAACTAACATTATCATCCTGCTGTAACCAGGTTTCTGTAACCAGGTGGAGTCGTGTCTCCAATTCAGTGAACCTGGGTTCCAATGGACCAATGTTTCCCTGTCGGCTTTGACAGCTGGCTCAGTTTCAGTCTTGTTCACTGATGCTTATTATTGTTTAGGAAAACCAAACTATAGCATATGAAAAATTGTCAGGAAGCAAGAAGCAAGGCATTAGTGAGGAAATAAAGATGACTGATGGCACAGAGAGACTGATTTCTATTCATACCAAAATCTTATTAATTTCCCCCAAATTATATGATCATGATGTTTAAGTCCTTATATGGATCTGCAACTGTGTGTCTGTGTGTGTGTTTGGGGGGGGAGTGAATCCTGAATATGCTGCTGTGTATAAAAGGAGAAAGAGTAATCGATTATATGTCAGACACCTTGAAATTACAACACAAAAGTCAGCTTTTATTGACTCATCCAGAATAAAACATTGTAAATGGAGGGATTTACTATATGATAATATGAAAGGTACTAGCAGAAATTATTTTACTGGCTGAAAAAAATTTGGGTTGTGCTTGTTTTCTTTTGAATAATAATCTATATACTTTGTCATGGTTCGTATTTGAGGAAGAGACAAACGACTGGAGGTCCCAGTAGATGTCAAAATAGTGATTTTATTAAACACATATATATATGTGGGAAGCCGAGCACGATCACCAAAACAGCATCAGTCTTCCCCGAACAATAAATGAGGAGTGGTATATATAACAGTTGATGACGGAGAACAGGCGTCAAAACACTTAGATTTCCTGGAAATGCAAGTATCAATTCTTGTAATCTGAGAACGTTCCAGCACATTGGACCCTGAAGACCCCACACCAGATGTTTCCCATTATTGCTCAACAGTCTTCTACGCCGGACAAGTCACGTATCAACTTCTGAACAAAACAAGTCTAGATAGAGTGTGTGTATGAGCAGGCCCCCGATGTGTGTTGTCCTCAGTTAACCTTCTCCTAGTCAGCTTCACATACACACACAGGTCTCTATTCTGTTTCAGAGTTATATGTGGTGTATTGTAAGGATGCATGCAATGTGTATAACATAAATACAGTTGCACCTGCAATGAAAGATTATCATGTGGGTATGACAACACCTGAAATACAAACTTTAATGCAACATCAACAGCTTCAAGAAATGTGTCGATGAAATGATAACTAATGCAACATGAATAGTACCAGCAAAATAATTTCCTAATCTCTACAACTTATAATTTGAAACATAAAAAATGGACTGTACAATTTTGGAGTTTTGGCTTGAAACTGTTACCCATTTTTGCTCGTCTACAGGGCTTTGTGATGGTCACAAGATGGAAAACTATGAATATATTCATTAACACAGTTATTCAGTCAGCCAATTAGAGAAGCTCACCTGCAGCTCATTACACACAAAGCTATCCCAGAGGGATCCACAGGTACCTAAAACTCATAATACAGAAATAACGGCATACTGTCATGGGTATATCTAATATCTGGCAGCTTGTATTTGTTGCCCATCTGCCTTCCGTGTGGTATCTCTTGATAGGTACGCTATCTTTGTTACTGACAGAAATTATGGACAAGTTGCACTACACTGGAAATATCATGTAATCCTGCCACTGAAAGTAGGATTGCATGGAAAAAGTGCCAGTAATAAAGTAAATTAAAGGCTTCTGCTAGAAGAGGTGTTAACCCTGTCCACTTAGCAGCTCAGAGGGAGAGGGGATGGTGCAGTTTAATGTCAGTGTGTTTAATGTGTCACCACATCACAATTAACATTCACATACAGTAAGAATGATCTAGCCCACCCTAGTCCATAATCAGTAGACATAAGTAGATGAATATCAGCTAAACAGGTTAAGTTATAAAACATTTGATTAATAAAGCAGGCTAAAAATGGCTCAGCTGTGACAGACCAGTTGAACTGGAATATTTTTGTCTATAAAGCTACAATTTAAAATAAGAGAGAAAAATAATCTCTTATATTTGATGTTGTGCTATTCTCCCAGGACAGACTCAAGGGTGCTATGTTAATTTAACAGAGCTCCACCTACAGAGGTAATTTTCCAGGAAGCAATATGACCACCAACAGAACTAATAATACCTCTCCATAATTACCAGCCATGACATAATGTGTCCATATCTAATAGCTAATATATCCGGTAGTATATTAACATCACTTCCAGTGGGGGCCGTCGCTCACTGATGCAGACACAGCGTGGGCTCATCTTCTTTCCTCCAACTGAGACCCTGGTTCAGCCTCGTGTAATGACCACATTGCCATTACCACTCCATTACGATGCCCTTTTATTACCCATTCAGCACCTTGACCAGCACGGTAGTCACCTGTAACGCGATGACAGTTCTCCATCTCCTTCTCCATCTGGCTCTCGCTTTTGTCTCTGTGTTGCTCTCCTTCCAGTTAACTTGCTGATACTGATTGACTCTGTAATGCACTGGAAATATCCTGGGTGGCCATTGGGAGCAAATTGCTTTGTGTAGTGTTGCTATAGGGCCCAAACTAACTGGACTCGAGTTGCAAGCTAGGCCTCTGCAGTGAGGGGGAAAAATAATGACACAGGCTGCTAATGGGCCTCGTTGTTAGGTTCCAGTTTTTGCTGCTGCAGCACAGAGCTGTGGTAGGATGCTATAATGTGAGCAGTAATATATGATGAATCCCCCTGGCAGAAAACTGCCCTTTAAGTAAAATCACTTCTCCACCATCAGGATACTTTCCCGGGAAGTGAATGGGGTCCGTATTGATCAGCGGGACATTACTTTGGTTGAAAATTCTCGTTGTGACATAGCTAAGTTATGGTTAGTATGGTTTCTATACGGGTTTAGTTTGAAGTTGTTCTGTTATTTTCTTCCCATGCCTTCTGTATTACTCTCTCTGTCATAAGGTTTACTGATGCTTTTCATGAGAGCCTTTGTCTTCCTGTTGCTTCCTGTTTTACTTTAAGGCAGGGGTCCCCAACTCCAGGCCTCGAGGGCCGGTGTCCTGCAGTTTTTAGATGTGTCTGTGATCCAACACATCACAGACACACATCACAGACACTCAAATGGCTAAATTACCTCCTCAACATGTCTTGCAGTTCTTCAGAGACCTGGTAATGAACTAATCGTTTGATCCAGGTGTGTTGACCCAGGGTGAGATCTAAAACCTGCAGGACACCAGCCCTTGAGGCCTGGAGTTGGGGACCCCTGCTTTAAGGCTTTTCTCACTTGTTTTGGTTTTACTTCCTAATTTTGTTCCTCTCTGTTTGCTCCACAATCATTTATTTTAGCTGTTTGATTGTTACCATCTGTGTCCCATTTTATAGTCAGCTCTTTATGTATAAATATATATATCTGTGTGTGTGTGTGTGTGTGTGTGTGTGTGTGTGTGTGTGTGTGTGTGTGTGTGTGTGTGTGTGTGTGTGTGTGTGTGGACTTGACTTTCACTTCGTCAGATCATCTGTTTTCCCTCCCATGAGTCTCCGGTGCCTTCTACTTCATCTCTTAATTGCCCCTTGGGGATAAATAAAGTCTGTCTGATTCTGATTCTGGAAATAGAGTCCAGTTCCTTGTATGTGTTGTCACAATCCTGGGTCTTTTGACCCAGCGTTTTGAGTTTTAGTTTATTTTGATGTTTAAGTTCTTTTCTAAGGTTTTCTAAGTTCTTTTCTACCAGGCCTAGGTTGCCGTTGTAGTTCTTTGTTTATTAGATTCGCCTTGTTTCTTCAACCCCTGTGTTAAGTCTCCCTTGCCCTTCATTTGTTTCATGTCTGCGTGTCTTGTGTTGTCAGGTTCTTGTTGTCATGTCTGCGTCTCATTATGTTTCCTGTTTTATTTTGAAGAGGTCTTGTGTTCCTGTGTTCAATGTGTTTAGTTTTACTCTCCCCCTGTGATGTCGTTATGTTCATTCATATCAGCTGTTTCCCCATGTGTTTCCACTTCTCCTGATCACCTCATGTGTGCATTTAGTCTGTGTGTTTGCAGTCATGTGTCGTTAGGTCGTCTGCTAACTTCACGTCATGTTTCCGGGTTTTTCCATGTATCCATGCCAAGTCCCACATTCAAGTTTTTTTCATGTTTTAATCTTAGTTCACCCAGTTTAGGTTATTGTTTAGTTTCATCTTTGCCTTTTGTTTTGTACTTTTTTTTGCCAGCCTTAATAAATGGCTCGTTTTTGTCACGCTCAAGTTTGTCTCTTTGCGTGTTGCTCATGGGTCCACCTCCTCACTCCACACAGTCAGTTTTGCAGCCAGACTGTGACGTGTATACACAGATTTGGTCAATAAAGCTGATTCTGGTTCTGATACCAGTTTACCAGTTTGTGTTTTTCACTTTTCTTTCCATTGTTTGTTGGACTTTACTTCAGTTTTAGATTTTTTTTGTCTTTGTTGGTCCACCTTCAGTCCAAGTCTTGACTAAATGTAAAGGAAAAAAAAGAAAACCCAAATCACTCCAAATGTATCTCTGCAATTATAAGTTTATTGTAAGACAATGGTGGCATTGAGGAGTAGAGGAAGACAGCTATGCAGGTTCACTCTAGAAGCTAAAAACAATCGTCCATCTCCCTGTTTCCTGTCTTCCTGTTTACGTGCCCGTCTAATAAAGGTAAAATAGAGAAGCTTTTAAAAAAGTGATGACTGTTCGAGTGGATGATTCATAAATCAAACTGTTCACACAGCTGGGCGTCTCAGTATGAGCACTCTACAACTTAATTAAAAACAATCATGTCAACAGTTGACATTTTCTGAAGACACCAGAGCGCTTCTGTTTGCATATGTTAATATCATCATATTATTATCATCTACTAGCTTACAGTCCAGGGATGCACCAATTAAGAATTTCAGGGCAGATACTGTTTACAGTAACAGTTTGTTTCAATGATGTTAGCTCGTTTCTTTGTTTTTATTGTTCACACTTGGTGCCAAAGAAGAAGAACCTTTCCATATGAATAATTAGATAACATTCACTACATTGCCAAAAGTATTCAGTCACACATCCAAATCACTGACTCATGAAAAAAATTATGAAAGTGAATTGCAGATGCGAGAACCACAAACTAACACCAGCCACTGTAAAATGTTCAAAAAGGTGAATCTCAACTGTCAATGTTAGGTTGATAAATCGATTCATGCCTGTTAAAGTGCTAATATTTTCTGCATGTCACATTTTACTACTAATATTTAAAGCCAGAGCTGTAGGAGCAACCAACATGTGATCAAAATCTCTACTCTTCTGCAGCGTAAAAGAACAATGTTATGCAGTCTTCAAGCTGAGTAAGACACATAATGAATATCTCTCACATCCCACTTACTGTGAGTGCTTTGAAGTTTGAGGTTAATTTCCAGTGCAACTTCTAGGAGTGATTCTGAAATGCTTAATAGACAAAAGCTCAAGTGTTTTTTTAGCAGTCTGAGGCGACAGCAACTACTGAATGCTAAATGACTTTCATTTTAATGTGACCATCAGTTACGCTGACTTAAACGTTTTTTAAGACTGTTCTTTTTTTGGTCTTTAATACTGTTGACTCAGTGAAATAGATTTTGTATTACGTGTCATTGGTTAAATGGTTTGCTCTTTGTCTTTCTTTCTCTTGTGCCAGGTTGCAAATGATGCAGAGAAGGATGTCAGAGATAAAACACAGCAAGTACAGAAGACACCTTAAAAGTCCATCAGTGTGTGTGTGTGTGTGTGTGTGTGTGTGTGTGTAGTAATTTTTAAAAGCAAAGCTGTTTTACTCTCTGCCAAAAAGACACTGTCATATTAACTGTATCTTTTTATGTACTTGCCCCATATTTAAATTGGATATGGGTCAGCGTGGCTCTTTTTATGCACTGTTCTCATTACATTTTTGGGTCACTCAGTTTTTTACTCTGGGAACCTTGTAAATAAATCATAAATGTCCTTGATCTGCCGCAGAGTGCTTGTCAGCTGTTAATATGTGAATATAATATTCATGTTGAATTATGTGGTGAGCTATAACGGCTGCATGTGGTAACCGCACACAAACATCACTTTGACCATATCCTGTACGTGTTGTCGCTGAGTGTCTCTCTTTAAATGAGTTGGACTTGGCAACCTGCACCGCTGTGCCAGCCTGGTCCCAGCGAGGCAAGCGGAAAAGGGCAGGGGGGGAAGGGGGCTGACTCTGCAGGGATGTGGCCAGGAATAGAAGTGGTCAGATGGGGCAGTATTGATCAGCAGGAGGGGTCGGAGGATCAGCTGATGAAAACCGCAGACTGGACAGAGTGAAGTATCTATCTTATAACACTGGACAAATACTATACTGTAGATACGCAGTGAACAGACTGCGATATGATATCCTTGATGACTGATTGCAAACTAACAAAGTTTGCTCTCATTGATATTGCTTAAAAATTGCTGGGGTGATCACTGATGAGATCAGGGATCTCAGGGAATTCAGAAGCCCCATCTATAAAAAAATACATTGAAATTGCATTCTGGTCGTGAACTTTTTAAAACAGAGAAACTAGGAGGTACATGTAAACATCCAACCTGCTGTTTATCCAGGTTCGAGTTTCAGCCATCTCTTCCAAATTAACCGGGGCTTTCCCAAACCAACTGAGATACACAATCTCTCCAGCGAGTCCTGGGTCTGCTCTAGGGCCACGTTGTACTAGGACATGCCTAAAACACTCTGCCTCCGGAGCCTCTGGTGTCTCACAGGCTAACCAACCCTTTATAGGACTCATTATTCAACTCAAAGTCCCTAACCTCCCTCATGAATACAACTGAAGCTGTGCTGGAGGAAGCAATTGGACATCTTGTGGACTGGAGTGTCTGACAGAAGTTCCCAGCACACCCTAACTAAATGCTTGGGTACAGGGGATCTAGTTGATAGCTCAGCTGCTCAACTAGCAATTAAACCCATCAGGGAGATGTGTGCTTAGGAAGTAGATTAATATTCTGTTAAACTTCTATAGAAATTTCAACCAAAGTTCAGCCTGAACTTTACAAAAATGATGGTTTGAGGCACCTGAGCATTACCTTTCACACATAAATTCCTACTTGTGCCTCTCACCTGGTCATATTTTAATGTGTGACTACAGTCTTCCATAAATTGTGTGAAGGTAAGGCTTTAGCGGTATAAATGCTACTGGATTTTTCTTCTTTTGGATTTTGTCTTCAGTAAACCGTTGTTACTGGATCATTCAGCTTCACTGGTCAGGGAGGAGCTGACACTCAGAGAAAGAATCTGACAGTTTCTTCTGCAGTTCTTTGTTTGCTTCACAGTTTTCCCATCTGCAATCACTCCATCTTCTCCTCCGTCTCCCCTCTCGGTCGCTGTGTTTCAGAGGCACTGAGCAGGCGGGCATCTTTGCTTTTTCGTTATTTAGCGCCCGAGGACTCTGACAGAGGACAGTGATCCTGCAGTCCTGTTCTGACAGCTCTGCTATTGTTCTCTCTGCAGCATTTCTGTCTTCTCCATTTTCCCTGTTGTTTTTAAAGAAACAAGTTGTTTGACTGAACATAAACTGTGACTTTTTTGGCTTGTTTTTATTTTCATCTTTATATAGTTCTCATATTGGCCTCTTCTCCAGAGTTACATATCATGCTGCATATGAGTTTCTGACTCCACTTAGTTTTTAAGTTCAGTCTTAACCATTATTTGATATCCCGTACGTCACCAACGTGATGTCACACACTGCTTTTTAACTACAGATTTTGCTTGCCTTCATGCAGGAAGCCTTAAAGACATGAAGAACTTGGGTGATCTTTAATTTCCTGCTTTTAAATTAAGATTAAACTAAAGTTATTGAACTTGGCCCTAAAAATCTTAGAAATGTGGTATCTAGCTAGATGCTTACTCTGAATGGCATTACTCTCGATTCGAGTAACGCTGGGAGGAATCTGTATTTTTGGTTCCTAGGGTATTTTAAAGTAGAATGTTACGCCACAATCGGCCTAGTCTGCTGGGAGCTTCCTGTTGAAAGGGAGTTTTTCCTTTCCACTGTCGCCAAGGGGTTGTCTGATCGTTGGGGTGTTCTCTGGTTTTCTTATTGTAGGACATTTACCTTACAACATAAAGCACCTTGATGCAACTGTTGTTTTCATTTAGTGCTATACGATACAATAAAATTGTATGGCATTTTTTGATTTTTTGAAGCAACATTTTATCAAATGTCAAAGAAAAAATAGACTTTATTCATATGTTTCTATGGTTACAATGTACATATATACAGTGGCTTGCAAAAGTATTCGGCCCCCTTGAACTTTCCCATATTTTGTCACATTACAGCCACAAACATGAATCAATTTTATTGGAATTCCACGTGAAAGACCAATACAAAGTGGTGTACACGTGAGAAGTGGAACGAAAATCATACATGATTCCAAACATTTTTTACAAATAAATAACTGGAAAGTGGGGTGTGCGTAATTATTCAGCCCCCTGAGTCAATACTTTGTAAAATGGTAAATGGCCTGCATTTGTATAGCGCTTTACTCAGGACCCCAAAGCGCTTTACACTACATTCAGTCATTCACACACTGGTGATGGCAAGCTACATTGTAGCCACAGCTGCCCTGGGGCGCACTGACAGAGGCGAGGCTGCCGGACACTGGCGTCACCGGGCCCTCTGACCACCACCAGTAGGCAAACACGGGGTTAGTATCTTGCCCAAGGATATTTGGCATGCAGCTTGGAGCAGCCTGGGATTGAACCACTGACCTTCGGGTTAGTGGCTGACCTGCTCTGCCACCTGAGCTACAGCCACCCTTTGCTGCAATTACAGCTGCCAGTCTTTTAGGGTATGTCTCTACCAGCTTTGCACATCTAGAGACTGAAATTCTTGCCCATTCTTCTTTGCAAAACAGCTCCAGCTCAGTCAGATTAGATGGACAGCGTTTGTGAACAGCAGTTTTCAGATCTTGCCACAGATTCTCGATAGGATTTAGACACCAGACAGGTCAGGGACAAAGTTATTGAGAAATTTAAAGCAGGCTTAGGCTACAAAAAGATTTCCCAAGCCTTGAATATCCCACGGAGCACTGGTTAAGCGATCATTCAGAAATGAAAGGAGTATGGCACAACTGTAAACCTATCAAGACAAGGCCGTCCACCTAAACTCACAGGCCGAACAAGGAGAGCACTGATCAGAAATGCAGCCAAGAGGCCCATGGTGACTCTGGACGAGCTGCAGAGATCTACAGCTCAGGTGGGGGAATCTGTCCATAGGACAACTATTAGTCGTGCACTGCACAAAGTTGGCCTTTATGGAAGAGTGGCAAGAAGAAAGCCATTGTTAACAGAAAACCATAAGAAGTCCCGTTTGCAGTTTGCCACAAGCCATGTGGGGGACACAGCAAACATGTGGAAGAAGGTGCTCTGGTCAGATGAGACCAAAATGGAACTTTTTGGCCAAAATGCAAAACGCTGTGTGTGGCAGAAAACTAACACTGCACATCACTCTGAACACACCATCCCCACTGTCAAATATGGTGGTGGCAGCATCATGCTCTGGGGGTGCTTCTCTTCAGCAGGGACAGGGAAGCTGGTCAGAGTTGATGGGAAGATGGATGGAGCCAAATACAGGGCAATCTTGGAAGAAAACCTCTTGGAGTCTGCAAAAGACTTGAGACTGGGGGGAGGTTCACCTTCCAGCAGGACAACGACCCTAAACATAAAGCCAGAGCAACAATGGAATGGTTTAAAACAAAACATATCCATGTGTTAGAATGGCCCAGTCAAAGTCCAGATCTAAATCCAATCCAGAATCTGTGGCAAGATCTGAAAACTGCTGTTCACAAACGCTGTCCAACTAATCTGACTGAGCTGGAGCTGTTTTGCAAAGAAGAATGGGCAAGGATTTCAGTCTGTAGATGTGCAAAGCTGGTAGAGACATACCCTAAAAGACTGGCAGCTGTAACTGCAGCAAAAGGTGGTTCTACAAAGTATTGACTCAGGGGGCTGAATAATTACGCACACCCCACTTTGCAGTTATTTATTTGTAAAAAATGTTTGGAATCATGTATGATTTTCGTTCCACTTCTCACGTGTACACCACTTTGTATTGGTCTTTCACGTGGAATTCCAATAAAATTGATTCATGTTTGTGGCTGTAATGTGACAAAATGTGGAAAAGTTCAAGGGGGCCGAATACTTTTGCACTGTACATACCTGACATACATACCTGCTATTCAGTGCTAAACAGACTAATAAAGTACAAGCTTTTCACAAAAAGCACAAAACTGGATGTACTACACAGACAGCCACATTATTATTTATATAATTAAATTGAAAATGTTCTGAAAAGCAGCTCAAACACAGCAGAGAGGAGCAGAGGAGCAGACAATGAACACTAAAATGTGTTGGCACACTTCTCAGTCAAACTAAATCACCCCTTCCTGAAGCCTTATGTGTCCAAATTATATGCCTAACATTAGCAAGTAAATCTGTTTCTCTGATATATTCTATTAACCAATAATTTTTCTTTGACTGACCGTCTTGGCCATCATGAGTTATGCGGGAGATTTAAGAGGTCACCTGCATTTTTGCTAAAACACACCTACATTATTAAACATACTTTGATGTTTAGGTATTTTTCATTAAAAGCATTTTTTTTTTTTAGAAATACATAGTCATCAGGACAGACACACTACAACCAGGATTTTATAGAACATGATGCATTACTGTGTGTTTAACATGGGAATCTACGGGATTTGACCCTCTTTTTTGCACCCAGCCTCAAGTGGTCATTAGAGGAACTGGAGGTTTTAGCACATCCACACTGGTTTCATTTTTCAACCACTGAGGTCAGGAGAAAATACAGACAATAAAGCAATGGACCGTAATCATCAGTGGAGAGAGAAGTTCCTCTCTTTTTCAAGCCTACACAGCAAAAGAAGAAACTGTCTTTAAAAGCCTGGAACAAGAATAAAAGGAAGTGCTAAAGAGTCAAACTGTTGAAGGCACGACCAGGATAAATGAGTACAGGCTTTGCTGCAGCATTTCAGCAGAACTGCAGCAAAGCCAAACAAAAATGAGATGGAGGTGAAGGCTGTGGTTTTCTGAAAGAGAAAAGTTCAGCTCTCCTTTGTGTGGAGTCATCACAGATAGAAAGTGAGTGTCTGCGGTGAAGTCTGCAGCAGGCTGACGAATTTCTTTACAGCTGTAAAGAAAATAAAATCCACCAGAATGTGAAATACAGAAGGTATATTGTATTTAATGACATTTTCTTTTTCACAGATATTTATTTCAGTGACTAAATGTTTTTATTAGCATTTCCTAGAACAATCTCTTATAAAATACTGTACATGCAGCTAGTTATAACAACAAATCAACAGAGAGAGGTAACATCCTTCAAAAAGTCTATTATAACAGTGCCGCAGACTGCAGAATGGCCTTTTATTATCAAGATGGAGGCCATGTCTGACTGTTCGTGTCTTTATTTAAACTTTAAAACTGCCAGAAGGACTGAAACTTGTCTTTGTTTCTGCCTTTTGTTTTTATAACGAGTTTTTAATAAATGCCTCTGTCATTTGTTTCATTTTTCATAGAAATAGCCTTGTTTGTGAAATCATTAGAAAAAATTCTAAATAATTCTCTCTCAATGAAACAAATCATAGATTCACACACTGGCAATTTTGGAAATATTGTGATAACAAAGTATTGGGATAGCACAGGAAAAATTGTGCACACGGAAGTAATTTGAAAGGCACCAAATGAAGATGGAGATGCAAATATATTTTTGAAATTTCTGGTGAAATAATAAGCTGTGTATTTATCTCATTTAAATTAGGTGACTGGTTTATAAAGGATTTTGCTAAAATTCAGTCTAATATATGTAATCTGGTTATTCTTGTTGATCAGGCTGCTCTTCACAAATGAATCACTTGTAGGTCAATCAGTGCTCGTCCGTTAAAGGCTGCCGGGTGCCACCAGTGGGTGAGATTTTCTAGTTTTTCATTTCATGTTCATGTTGGTGACAAAACATTTGGTTGGTGTCCACCTCTTTGCCTCAAGCCTCCTGCTTTAATCTAGCCACTATTGGCCAATTTGAACACCAGCACAAGTGTATCAACAGACATTTTATACATCTGATCATCAGCGACTGAAATCCGAGTCACCTCTGTGTAGTACAAGGCTTAGCATCCAGACCTTTTATCATGTGTAGATGAATAAGACTCCCTTGTTTTTCTTTGTTTCACTGAGAGGTATTGCTTGATATGCTGGTGTCTGTGTAAGCAACACACTGTCACTGATACTTTGTGCAGAATCACAGAAATTGGAAACAACAATTTTTGTGATCCAAAACAATATTTAATTCCTTCAGATGAACGACTTCCAACAGAAAGAAGAGATGAATTGCTTCCAGTCGCTTTTATCCCGAGGGTTTCACCCAGCTGATTTCTCACTACTCGGTTTAACCATCAAACGGTGTTTCATGTGGTCCCCAGCTCTTCATGAGCTGGAAGTCTACAGCCATTAAATATTAACTGTCTGTGTCTCCCTCCTGGAGCAGCTACTGTATACCTGCACCTTGTGGTGCTTTTCAGCTGGATGGCGAGAAAAGAGGCCAAGACAGAAATCATATACAGAGCTGCACAAAAGATGAACATAAAGAACACACCTCCTGCGCCTTCCTGGTTGAGGGAAACACCGTGTGTTCAAGCAGATGAGAATCTGTCTGCATTAGAGTGACGTGCAGGAATTCTTTACTGGAAACTAAAGAGCTCTATCTACATTTGTCCAGCTCTGTGTCCTCTCTGTGCTGGTCTCTCACCTCTGCAGAACTGTCCCACTGTTAACCTCTTTAAGTGTAATGTGAGGGTTCAATCTGTGAGTCAAAGAAAAATATCCTCAAAGTTTTCAAGGACAATCCAGAATCAGAAATCAATGTGCTGAAATTATATCTAATTTCCAGAAGAGGAGAGAGATCTTTTCTTAACTGTCATGGCCCTGGATATCCCAGTGGATTCTTCTTGTTTCTCCCCCCAATTTTGATGTGTGTAGTGTTGATCGTGGGCTCGACTCTTCCTGAGTCTATTCACCTGTGGCTCATCACCCACCTGCAGCGGATGAACAATCACGGCCCTTTTTAAGGCCGGGGTGGACAACCATTCATCGCTGGAACGTTGACCTACATCGTTAGTGAAACCCTGGCTTCTCTCTTGTTGACTTCTCGTACTTTTCCTTGTGACTTCCCTCAGTGACTGTTCGTTTTCCTTGCGTGCAGGATGTTGTCCCGTTCGTTGTGTCCCTGGAGTGTGGTGAGAGAGAGAGTTTCCCCCTCCAACCGTGAGCGTGTACGTGGATATTGAGGACTGGATGTTTGGACTTGCTATAACCTGGATCTTCCCCCAGATTAACCCTGTTCATCTGTGTGCCCTGTGGTTACCTCTTGTCTGTAAATAAACATTCTCCAGCGAGCACCGCCTCTGAGTCTGCTTACCTCCATCCGATGTGATATTAACAGATATAAATCCCAACACTAGCTTGGATATCAAAATACTAAAATGCATCACTTGTCACAACACATCATGAGTCTTTTGAGCATTTTCTAATCCAACGCCGCAGTCAACAGATTAACATTTTTCCAGCTACCTCCAATTACATGAATGTTTATATCTACTACAGGATATAAACATATGTAAGGGAAGCAGTGTCCTTGTAATGAATCTGAACCAAGTGGCAACCACTGAGGTTGAACAATGAAGCCAACTCCTAAATACCAGAGCCTGCAGTTTCTCTAATGGTCACTGTGGTATCATCCACTGGTTTGTGAAGTCCTGTCTGACTTCCAGGGCTAAAAAAAAATGTCAGACAATTCCAAAAACTGCCACAAAAAGTGTCCTCAGCTTAAGTCACTGAAAAGAGGCCTACTGGCAGCAGAGCAGCTGATTTTGCAAAGGACAATAAAACTGCAATGTTAGAAAAATGTCAAGAGGTTAAACACACAATACAGGCTGAGAGTAACAAATCAGCAGTAACAGGAAAACAGGGTACAGTAGTTCAGTTTTAAAAGCACTGCATGAATATTTGTGCACTGTAAGACGGGGAAAGAACTCCTTTATTAATAAAGTTTAGCCTGTTTGAAACCAGAAAGGTCAACAACAGAGTATAACACTCATTTAGAGTCGGGGGAATCTGATTTAGATCTGCAAAGACAGTTGTAGTTTTTATGCCGTCAGTTGCACTTACTGATGGTGTTTAACACTCTGAGAGCAAGTAAATAATAAATATAAAAATATAGTTCAAACAGACACTTGGTCTACATGAAAATTTGAGATCAGACCCAGAAGTATAAAGACTTAACACACCGTTAGACCTTAAATCCTCCTATAGTCCATCCACTCGAGGTCCGAGGGATCTTCAAGGAATGGTGGTGATATTTTCAAGAAAACTGATGAGTACGCTGTGATGTACCCCAGTAAACATCCGGGAAACTAAGGTTAACCCAGAACTTACACGGTTAAACCCAAATCTGGTTTTTCTAAAAAGTTTTATTGCAGTTTAATACAGAAGTTAAATGTATTGCTGTATGAAATATTTTAAATGAGGATGTGAGAAGGTTTCCGCTTTAGTGAGTGACAATCATTTTGTTTGTCTGTTTGTCTGTAAACTGTAACCAGCTTGAAGGTTTCTGTGTCAGTGTGACTCATCACTACAGTATATGGATCCACTTTGCTTGCATTAGCTGGTAACTTAGTACTCAACCTTTTCATCTAAAAATGGTCACTATCGGCTCCAAAAAACCCCAAAAACAAACCAACAAAAACAAGATGTTGATAGCCTGAATGCCTTTTAAGATGATCAGTTAAACATGTTGCAAAACCTGCAGAACTTAACACTATTAATGAATGTAAAAGCACATTTCTGACACATTGTATTTTCCACTCTCTGTTTTTTACTTTGTTTTCAGCCCCATCAACTCAGAAGGGAAACATCCGACTCTTTCTGCTTTACTCCCTCTATCTTTGATGTTTATTGTGTTGTGTTTACACTGTGGGTTTCTTCATAGCTGCCTGGTTTGGCTGTAGAGGTTTCAGTAGTGAAAGTGGATCCGAAAAGTAAATTTGTGAACTGTAGAGCTCTTCTCTTTGTCTACCAGCAGAAAAAGAACACGCTTAACTACCCATGTCTCAGCACCACTCAGTCTCTTCATTAAGTGAGCATGGTCAATACTAGGATTCTGGATATTGACTCACCTAAATTTTAAAGCAGTACTCATTAGCGCTATTGATGACAAATTGGATTTTCCTGCTATGACACGGCAAAATGTTTATAAGCTGTATAACAGATGCTTTTTGGGCAGAAGCAAAGAGCAGGGCAGGATTTTACTGACATATTACAGTTTGATTCAAATGATTTTTGTCCAGGCTTAATATTTAAAAACCTCCCTTCAGTTATTTCATTCCTCCCTTACTTGATGCATTACTTTTTAATACGATAACTCTTTCTCGGTGATGAGTGTAATAAGTTTCAGCCAAAGCTTGACTCATTTCTCCAAATCGGTAACACTCAGCTGTCAAAAACCTTTTCGCTGCCAAGGCCAGTAGAAGACAAACTTTGTTGCTGTAACAGCTGTATTGGAAACGGAGAGGAAACAAGTCCTGTTTGCAAGAGTGACAAAGTCTGCATAAAGAGGCTGTAGGGGTGAGTTATGGTGACCTAAATTACAAGAGTGTCAACCAGTGGACCACATTTCACATTGTGTATTTGGGAGGTTTGTGTTTTCCATTTAGTTTTGTTTGTTTTCACTTACTTTTCAGTTTATGTACTTAACATACTGCTGGGTTAGGAGTACAGACAAAAAATCCCATCGTTAGGAAAAAGATGAATGGTTTAGGTTAAAATAAATAATGTTTTTATACATGGAGGCTTATTTCCTTGTTTTTCTGTGTGAAGGTCAGTCTGAGACAGTTAAGTGGAATCGCAAGAGATTTCCAGACATTCCTTTGGGATTTGGGTACAACACAAGACCAGAAGAAGGATTTTTAATGGGTCTTTGAGCTACCTGTATGTAGCTAACAGGAGAAACAGACAGGATTCAAGCTGTCTTTGGGTCAGCAGTGAAGTCATTGATGAGGGAGACTTGGAAAAGCTGGCTGGCCTTATGTTCAGCTGCCTCTAGTCATATGAAGATGCACAGCATCAAAAACATTTCATTTAGATTGCTACATAAGCAGAAACTTATGTTCATTTTTATGATTCTGTCCTCTTTGATTTTAATCTAAATTCAATCCAAGCGTTACTAACAAATGTTTCTAAATGTGTGATGCTGCTTGGGAGCATTCATTCATTACAGTATGTTGCTGTGAAGAAGATGCTGACAGTTGTTTGGGGTAAAGTTGCAGCAGAACATTAATATTAGACTCTGGGCCTTTGACTGAAGAAATGTTTTTGGGGTTGTTTTTCAGGACCTCTTCCTGTGATAGCCTTAGGAGACCATCAGATTCCCTCAAACTGTTTTCATCCAAAAGCAGATGTTCTTTGCAAATATGTATGTTTGCTTATGTCACTCAAGAATGGGGATAAAACAGAGTTATGGAGACTCCATGACTGATTTTCATCATTGTACGTAGATTTAACATGACTTTATTAAATAATGTGCTTCGTGCTACCATAGGATGAACTAAAATCATAAAGAAGCTAGCATCAAATTACTGTAAGGCCATTGTGGTTTTCATTTTACAGAGCATAGTGCTTTTGGTTGTGCATAAAGTATTACCAGAAGTGGGTTTAATTAAATTATGTGATGCACTTTAGTCCCGAGAAAGTTGATTGCATTTTGGTGTCCAAACTTAGATCAACCAAACCTGTGTTTAATGAAATTAAAGGATACGTCTGAAACATTTCTATTTTTTTTTTTCATTTTAGCAAATCCCATAAAAAAGTAAAACCGACCAGTTAGCTCGCTTCTTTTAGACTTCTCTGCCCTGTCTATGGCACTCCTTTGTCAGGGCTCCTGGGTCGCTGACCCAGGGTTTTCAGTTTGTTCATGTTCTGTTTATTTTCCACATGTTCATGTTTCCTGTTTTATTATGTTAATGTTGGTGTGTGTGTATTTTGTTCTGTTTCACTTCCTGTGTGTGATTAGCTAGATTAAGTTCAGCTGTGTACTCACAGGTTTCCTATAATCATTAGGCTGTTATTTAATCCCTGAGTTTCCCTCAGTTCAGGGTCTTGTCATCGTAAATTCCACGTATGTGTTTTTCAGCATCAGTCATTCTGATCAGAAATAGAGAGGGCATAGCCTTATGAAACAGGAAAAGACCGCCGTGTACTCCATTTATTTCAACAAAGTAACTGTATTCTGAATACCACCTTTTTAAACGGTAACTGTAACGGAATACAGTTACTCATATTTTGTATTTTAAATACGTAATGCCGATACATGTATTCCGTTACTCCCCAACACTGTGTGTGTTTAACCTCTGCAGATTTTTCTAACATTGTAGTTTTAGCTTCCTTTCCAACATCAGCTGCTCTGCTGCCAGTGGACCTGTCTATGGTCACATGCGGATGCACCCTGCTGTTCATGTAAGCTGCTCATAACTAGACTGATAAACCCTGAGTTAACTTATACACTTAATAAACACCTTGCCGATGTTAGGGTAAATGAAGTCAGCCAAAGGAAAAATATGCTGCATATGGTGAACTTGCTTTGTAGTACAGGCCTCTGTTCAGTGACCTTAAACTGGTGACACCGACCAGCTAGTGTTCCACAGTGGCTATGGTTGTTTTGTTTTGCCCACCACCATGCTGTTTGTCCAAAGTAAAATGTGACTGTTTTTGGATGAAAAGGGTTTAGTAATCAGTTAACGGTAGCTAGCATGCTTAGCAAACTACATCCATAAACTATATTAGTGCAATGAACAAACAAATACTGTATACCTGCTAAATAAGGTGAAATTACAGACTAATAAAGTGCTAGAATTTCACTCACCAAAACAGGTGCACAGACCTCTGGGATAGTCTGTATACAAATAGTAAGGTATATTATTAAACTGCATAGTATTTGACAGTATGGATTTTCAATACCAGAACAAACATTCACCCCATTCTCACTCCTGACTAGTAACAGAGTAATATTTGGTCACGCGTTGGCGTCACATTGAAAAAGCATTAGCCAAACCCTGCGTTAAATCTGGCATTTTTCACCATGCAGGGAGGTCTGACAGACTTTAACACACGCCCTTCATCTTCTAAACTAAGCGTGAGGTTTTCTTTTTCCTCATCAGAATATTACCCTAAAGGAGACAGGCTTAACATTAAAATATGACAAGGTGAGGTTCCAGGTAATGTGTTAGGCTGGGATGAGTTGAGAGTGACAAAGTGTTTGTTATACCGCAGGAGATTTTTTATTCCACCTTAGTGTCAACTTAGAGAAGTGGTTCTCAAGCTGTGGGCACAAAGCCACTGCAGGTCATGCAAAGAGTATGAAGTGAAACTAACGTGCTACTTTTTTTCTAACTGAGCACTCTAATCCACATAATCTGTTCACACTACATTCAAACTATCCTGCACACACTTGCACAGATGCATTTTGGGGTGCAGTATCTTTCCCAAGCACACTCTGATGTGCAGACTACAGGATCTGAGGACTGACCTACCAAAAAATAAACAATTACACCCAAAGAGTTTGATAACCAATGCTTTAGCTGTTCCAAGACATCACCTTTATCCTACAGTGACACATTTCTATTCCGGTTGGTTCTTACAGTAGTAGGCGGTGTAGTGAATACTACACCTATGGACGATTAGGATCATACAGCACTGCTCACCATCATCATCATTAAAACTTCAAATGAGGGAATATCTTTTTGAGAAACGGTTTTCAGAGTACAGAGGATTGGAAAATCAATGCCAAAGAACAATTAAGCTGTTGTGGGTGCACCTGGTGTCACAAGACCTTATTACTATCATGTAATACCCTCAGTGAGCACTTAGCAGCCCACTTTGGGCCGACATAAATGTCCTTATTTGAGGGTGTGCACAAGGCTGTGTGCAGGTGTCCTCTGGAATTAGTTGTGACTACATGGACACTTCTCCCACCACACTGCAAAGGCACCAGTGGGGCATGGTTTCTCTAAGTGGGCTAGAAAGCTATACTTTCTTAAGATTTCTCTAAAAGACTCCAATGCACAATGCAAGGACGGGTTTACAGTTTAATGAACAGTGACAACTCAAAAATATACTGCAAGGTAAATGGGGAATTGGGCAGGAGTGTAGGGAATCCACTGGTCCAACACAGTTTCCTTATTGTGAAGTCATGTATGAGTTCAGAAGACAGAATACAGGGAACCAAGGGAGAGTTTGCTGATATCTGCGAGTCCTTATATCGAGGCGATTTTAGTTGTTCTAACACTGATCTATTGAAAAACTTTGAAAAATAAGCAGCTAAAATTCACAGGAGGAAGTGCTGCTAAACAGGCTACTCATAATAATTGCAGGCTTCATAGACGCAACATTTAGTTACACTTCTAGGGAGGTGCACATCAGGTGACAGTGTAGGCTACATCATAGGGTTTCAGAAGTTGTACAGCTTAGATTTAACAGTGAAATATAAAACCTCCAGCATGCTCTATCACACCTGGGAGCAAGAGAAAGAAAGAGAAAGACAGCACGCCATCAGTCTACCATAAAATGCCCCCTGGCTCATATGTCTGTGACCTTAGTAAACACTTCTCTGATGAGTTTATAATTTCAGCTACAACTTTCATGTCTTAATGGATGATTAATTATGGTCCCATAAGGCAGGCAGGACATGATTTACCTCGTCACCAGACTACTGCTCTGTAATATCCCTCTGTTTTTTATTAGCGGGATATATTTACTGTTATCCTGGTCGTCTTGTGGGATTCTAGACAATAAGCAGGAAATCAAACGTGATGTTCACATTCAGTTTAAAAGTGCTGCTGCTTTATTTACTCTGAGGACAGTGGAAGATATCAACATTTCTCTGAAATGTTTGGAAGATGCAGG
Source organism: Pelmatolapia mariae (assembly GCF_036321145.2). NCBI lineage: Eukaryota > Metazoa > Chordata > Actinopteri > Cichliformes > Cichlidae > Pelmatolapia > Pelmatolapia mariae. The sequence goes on from NC_086232.1 coordinate 40,456,225, forward strand.
AATAGCATTGAGTACATAACTGATGGACACAACCCTTTTCAAAAACAATGCTGTCGCTGCAGCAACATAAAGGGAATTCAGAGAACTCTGTACATAATCCTTTAACTATTCCCCTCGCCATCACAGCACTGAATGGTCTCATGGCACCTCTCTTAGCTTAAATCAACTTATCACCCATGTCACAGCTACATTAACGTGTTCACACAGTACAGTAGTACTGCATGCCGAGGTGAACACGCTTATTAGAAACACATCAGAAGAGATTGTTCCACACTGCGTTCTCTCGTCTTTCTGAGGGGAGCTCCTTTCCTCCGGGTTGCATTTGAAGTGTCTTCTCTGTCTCAATGCTGTGTCACTGCAAACTTCGCGGCCACATGCCTTCTGTTTGGCTTTCACTCCACTGCTGAATCATCGCTTTGATTCGGTTCTTTCTGACTGTTTCCCTCCATCATCTGCCAGCTCTCAATCCCCAGCCGCTGATCCAAGAAAAAGTTGCTGCTTCTCTTCACTTGCTTATGTAATTCCAACTTATTTATATGTTATATTATGTAATTTTTTTTTATTTTTGCTGCAGCAGCAACAGTCAGAACAATATTCCTGCCAATGAAGCTTTATGCAAAGATGAATCACACTGAATCGAACAGTCGTCACGACTAGTGAACAACAGTGTGTTGGTTATTACCATGAGGCATTCATTAAGCAATACACTCTAACTGTCTTTGTGAACTTGGTTTCACTTGCTAACATACACTGAGCAAATTACCAAACTTCATTCAGTTGTAGAAATGTTACTTTTATGATCCATAATTCTTGGATCTTCCTATTTACACAGAACAGATGTCTCATTTAGATTTACACCTGGAGCCATACGATTCAACTGGATTCCCTTTAGAAGCTCACTTCTACATGAATAAGTAGAAAAATAACCCTAGTGGTGTTATCAAGATATCTTAGCTTTTGCTTCAGGGAAGAAAACAGGAGGTCTGCTTTAAAATCCGGGGAAACTGATTTTAAAAGTTATACTCCAAAGTGTGCAAGGAGGTCATGGCTAAAAGAAGCCATTATGCACTTAAAAGTTTTCCTCTCTGTTGCATCGGAGATAAAATTACTTCAGTGACAGCACTGACTGAAAATGTAACTGCTTCTACAAACTACGGATACAAGCCAAGAACATGGGAAACAGCATGAAAATATGCAACCGTACTGTGCAGTGTACTGCTTGAGTGTTTATTTATTATTTTTGCACCATTGTTTTAGTCACATTGTGGCTTTGGGGTTTGCAATGTGTGATCAGTTTTCTCAGTTCACAACTTTTCTCTTTCCCAGGACATCTAATACTTTGTCATAGCTGCCGGCATCTCGCAAGTTCATGTAAGCTGCACTCTGGCATCGGTGCAAAGAAACACAGGTCCAGTTCATCACACATGTACGCTTGTGAATACACATATTTTGACCACAATCACAGTCTGCTCCTAAATCTAATCAAGGAGTTTCTATTACCTTAAACTAATTAAGACATATTTGGTGCCTAAACCTAACCATAAATAAAAGAGAAAGTAAAACTTGGAAAACTAAACTGATCACCAGCTCAACTCTTCTCAACTCAAAACAAAACAAAGGTCCCAAACTGCACACAAACCCATCTCCTGGCTGACAAATTTGTGATGGGACCATTATCTCCCAACAATCCCAGCAAAGTATTGCCAAAGCCAGGGGGGGATGCCAAAGGACACCACTTGCCTATCTCTGCAATGCCAGCAGGACCTCACGCAGCAGCAGTGTTTTTTTATTTTTTATTTTTTTGCCCTTAGAGGAGAATGTATTGGGCCTAAAAGGAATCAACAGTTCGATAAAATAATGAAATAAATAAAGAATTTAAGAGACATTCATAAATCCCAGAGTACGAATCCTAAAGGTCTCCGTGAGCCTCAAACCTGTCATTTGTCCTTTTCCAGTATTTATGGCAGTATAACTGTAAATCTTGTAACATTTCTATAAACTTCTGCCTTCATTCTAGATTAGTGTTGAGGGACCTGGCAGCAAAGTAGGTTGCCATACACCACACTGGTGCACCAAGCTGTGCTTTAAACCGGCTGCTCAGCCGGCCTGTTTCACCTTTACAGTATAAAACTCGTTTTTACTGCTTGGCTGTGATGTGATATGACCCTAATATTCTTATCACAGGGTTCCCATAAAGTCTTAGAGTTGATACTTTACACCCCAAACATGGCAAAATTGGACACCCAGAGTCAACTGTCCTGTTTTACTGTGTGATGAAGTCTGAGGTTAGAGTTTAGTGGTATAAGCCGAATGTTTGCCAGCAAGAAGTTTGTGGTTTATGTTCTGTTTTAAGCTTGTTTCTCTTTGAATGTTCACTTTCACTCACTGATAAGGTCTGTGTAAAAATAATATACTCTGTTAAGTTTGGGGAATAGTGTGTTTGGGCATGTTGGGACTTCATATGTTCAGATCCCAACATGCTTCATTTATTGCATGTTGAGATCTAAGCATATATATGACTTTTTGTCCCAGCACCAAAGGACACCACATGTGTATCTCTGTGCTGATCAGCTGGTTTGAGAAAACCAAAAAAAGTATTTGACGCCTTTGAAATAACAACAGTGTTTATCTTAACTGTTGAAAAAAACTTTATTTGTACAAAGTCTTTGTATATTATTACAAATTCCTGATGCATGTGACCAAAAACGTAACAATAAGGAAACAGAAAATCAACACACTACTGATCACTACAATGATCCATGAAGGTGTGTGTGTGTGTGTGTGTGTGTGTGTGTGTGTGTGTGTGTGTGTGTGTGTGTGTGTGTGTACTGTATACCTGTTAATATGCAATCGTCAATTCACAGTTGACCTAATTACTTTGCACATCCCTTGGCTCTGTTCCCAGATAGAGGAAAGGCGAGTGGGCAGGTGTGTGAGGGAGAGAGTGCTAGTTTAATGTGTCACTTATGCTCTCTTGTTCCCAGGAGGCCACATGGAGGGGCGAGGAACCGGCCTCGCTGAATGGCAGATTTGGGCCAATTAAGCCGGAACTGGAGCATGCATACACAAATTCTCACACACACACGATGCAGCTGTAGCTGGAGCACAGGCCTGGCCTGGCCTGACAACACCCTGTGGATACACCCTCCTGTCTGTCCATGCGCACACACAAACACATTTCCCTTCTGTTCCACATCTCACAGGCACTTAAGCAGGTACTCAGCCTGTTTTATCCACATAAACACACACAGATAGATACTGCACACTTTTGTCCCTCCCTCACACACACACACACACACACACACACTGCAGTAATCTTGTCTCTTCTTTCCTCTTGCAACACACATATTTGCTGCAGTACACTTCCAACTTGTGTCCTTTATATGTTCCCTCCCCCCTCTTTTCCACAGGGAAAGCTGATTGATCCAATCCTGCAGATTCCCCTCCTGTGGCAATCTGCTTGGGAATATTTAAATCAAACATTGCCTGCTCTCCCTCTCAGACCTTGACTCTGAACATGAGCTCAATGTCATACAAAGCTGCTAAAGGCTCCAGTACATGTGTAGCCGAATATTCTCCTTTTACTCAAATCCCAACAGTGAGAATGTAACACAGGCGACTTACTCTGCAAGCCATGGAAGTGCATCTGTGTGTATCTGTGTGTGTGTTAATGCGCATTCAAGGTTACTCTCACATTTATAGTGATGTAGACAGGGCAGTCAGGAAATGTGTTTGTGTGTTTTTATTTTGTTTTTGTCATGAATGCCAGCCTCTCCGCCTCACCAGAAGACACAACCGCAACAGAAATGCTCAATCCCGTTTCAGGCTTGTTCAATTATTCATACTGCTATTGCGGTGCTCTGGCACAGAGAGCGAGAGAAAGAGAGGGTGGGATGGAAGAAGCAACGATAGAGGAGAGGCAGAAAGAGAGAGAGAGGAGAAAGAGGAGGGAGTTTTCTATGAAACGCGGCATTATAGATGGAATATGTATGTAGCCAGTGGCAGCATCTCCACGGTTTCACTGTCGTCAGCCCTGCCCTGCTGCGACTGCCTCTCAGAAACTCAACCATCTCTGCTTCTGAATCTGTCTCTGTCTTTTGTCAGCCTTTTTGTTGCTACATTTGATCTTTCTCCTTCATATCCTCTAATTTTTCCTCTTCTCTGCTGCTGCTGTTCTCTGTTTACTTTACACACCGGTCCCTCTTTTCACCCTCTCTCTGATTATATGATGCCATAGCTTTGTCCCATAGACAAATTTTACTACATGGAAATAGTTCCTGGCTTCAAAAGTGAAGCCAATGTTAAAGTGACTTAAATCTCACTACTTTGTAAGGCCAAGCACGGGGCAACTCTTCCAGTTGCAAATGTAGACTGTATGCAAATGTCTTGAGCCATTTTTCATTTTTCATCAACAAAGTGATTCCCAAATATTTGAGGAAATTTGACAAATGGAGAACAAAATAAGTGGCAGGCTTAAAATACTAACCTATAGCCACTGTATCGGAAAGTTGCACCCTAGAGAATCATGAAAAAAGCAGCAGAGAAGTGACACAGGACCTGAGACACTGATCCATCTACTGCTCACTCAAGTCTTATCAGGAATGGTGGAAGGGTGGCTGTCAAGAAGCCGCTCCTAAGGAAAAGAAACAAGTATAAAATGATGAGGTAAGACTGAAAATCAATGAGAATAGGTTTATCTGAGTGATGAATCCAGATTTCAAAGTTTTGGTTCATACATACACAGCCACTTATTAATACTAATTAAGAAAACAAAACAAAGGAATTTCACTCACCAACACCGAAGCACAAACTGGTTATCTGTCAGTAAATTCAGTAAATTGTTATGTTATTCATTCAACTAATTAAAAGGCTCAAAAAAGAACCACAGTGATAAACACTATGTTGGGATAACTGGCTTTAGGACTCAGTGTGTTCAGTTTTGTTTACTTTCCTGTTATTTTCTGTATATATCATATTCTGAGGTTTTGTTTCTCATTTAGTCCTGCTTTGGGTTTTTGTTTATTTTGTCTCCCTCGAGCCCGTTCTGTATTCTTGCCTCCCTTATGTTCCTGTGTCGGGTCTAATCCCATTTCTGTGCTTTGTCTCACATCCCTTTGTGTCAGTTTAGTGGTGATTACTCAGTGTTTAGCCTCTTGCTTTGTCAAGTTTTTGTCTGTTTGTTGTGTCCATGTTTCATTACTTCCACTTGTACTTTAGCGGTATTATGTCTCCTGTGCATTTGTATCTAGTTTTACTCCCATTGTCTCATCATTTCTGATTTGTTCCCAGCTGTGTTCCTTGTCGTCTCAGTCTCATTTCCTTTTACCCTTTTGTCTTCCCATGTTCCACTCGTCTTCTCCTCTAAGTTGAGGGTCGTTCCCTGCTCAGTTGTGTCTGTCTGGTCCATGTCCGGTCTCTGTAGTTCATCTCATCTCCTCAATCGGTCATGTTTTGTTTTTTTCTCTGTCTCTTTCGCAGTGTTAGTTTCCTGTTTTACTTTTATAGTCCTTTGTCTCGTGTGTGTTATATTCAGCTTAAATTCCCTTGTCTCCTCCCCTGTGATTAGTGTCAGCTGTTTTCCCACCTGTCCCTCTTCCTTTCTTACCTGTATATACTGTCAGTCTCTCTCTGCTATGTCACCCCTCATTTCCTCTTGCTGTGCACCCTGTGAGTTTCATATTTCTGATATAATTCTCTTTTTTTTGCAAATCTCTTTTTATTAGCATTTTTTTCTTTTCAACAAACAGAAAATACTTAAAGAACATTACATAGTAATCAAAAAAAGTAAGAACAAGACAAAAACAACAACATAAAAAATTATAAAGACGATAAGAGGCAGTGGAGGAGTTACAGTGAGTAGGAGATTAGTTCGGTCGCAGAAACCCCATTTCAAGTTAGAATTTGATCATAAAATAAAATAAAATTTAAGATTCCTATGTGAAACCAAAACCTTCATGTTGAAAATTTGTAGAGATTAAAACGTTTGTCCACATAAAGGACAGTAATATCGGTTTCCGCCACTGAACCCCTCCCGTACAGATCATATGCAGGTCTAAAGATAAAGCACACATATAATAATAATATTAATAATAACAATAAAAGTTACATCCATAAAAATCCACAGGGGAATGCATGTCGTTGTTGTTATGCTTTCCAGATAAGAGCCAGTTCTCAGAGAGTAAAGTCAATTCTTGCGTCAGAAATGATAAACATTGACCACTTCTTCCAGTTCTGAGTAAAGAGCTGTAGTTTCAGTCGTAATGCGAAAGTTAATTTTTCCATTATGTATATTTTTTGAATTATGTTTGTCCAGTGATGTTTCTGATATAATTTTCAAGTTAATAAGTTCCTACTTTCTGTCCAGCTTAAGTGCCTTTATATTCTATATTGTGGTTCTTGTGAAGCAGCAATAAAGCTACATTCAAGTTTAAGTCCTGTCTCCCATTTCCTGCATATTGGGTCCAGAATGCAGAGCACACTGAATGATAACATGTGACTATAAGCCTTACTAATATAACTTCACGATGAGTTATGAAAAGTTAAGCGGCTGCACAAGTGTCTAAGGCTACGTTCATACTGCAGGTCTTAATGCTCAATTCCGATTTTTTGATCAAATCTGATTTTTTTGTCTGCTTGTTCACACTACAAATAAAATGTGACAGCAAACGCGCTCTAGTGTGAATGCTCAAAGCGGCCCGCATGCGCAAAAGAAGACGTCACACACAACGCGCTCTGTTTAGACACAGAGCAAACAGTATTGTTTGATTGATGGCCTTAATATAAAGACTTGTTTCGGACTTTACGTTTCCCAATTTTGCTTTAAGTTATAAAGTTATTTTGTTATTTACATATGGCCTAAAAATGATCCTTATTGCTGTTTTAGAGAGGAGCGGTGCTTCAAAGGATAGTTGGAAATTTCTGTCAGAATCTGCAGATTATACAGTACAAATAAAATGTTCACGTTTCTCCAACGTTGTCTTCCCAACAGTTTCACTAACATCTACACTGGATGGCCAGGAAGCGTTCACGATGTCTTATCGGGCGCTTCTCCAGCGCTGATAATTGGTATCTGTCTTGTGTCAGTGACGTAAAAGACAGATTTAATGCGACATGACCGTTCAAACAGCAGTCGCTTTCTAAAACATCAGATATGTATTGGATTCAGTACCACATACGAAAGTGACCCAGATCGGATTTGAAAATATCGGATGTGTGCCTTTCACACATCGGATATGGGTCGCATAGGGTCAAAGAGGTCGGATTTGATGCGCTTTCGCCTGCAGTGTGAACGTAGCCTAATGGGACTGACTTGTTTTTAGAGTCCAGTGGCCATTAGAGGGACTGCAGGTTTTGGCACTTTCTCATTGGCTTTCTCTTTTAGTTAAAAAGTCAAAAAGCAAGCAGCCAAACAATGTACTGCAGTGCATCGTCTTTGTAACATATTTTTGATTTCATATTCCGATTTGGAAAGCACATGAAGAGGAGCACATCGAGCAGGCCCCAGTTTTACAGTCAGTTTCAAAACACTAAGATTTTGACAGTTTGAGGCTTCACAGCGGGACTTCATTGACCAGTGGGTGAAGTCAAGGCCACTACATCCATGTTTTATGTACTCTGTCCACTCCTTACAGGGAAAGTCCTGCCATTAGAGCCCTCAAAACTCAGGGGAAAGCCGGGCGTTTGTCTTGACCAAGCTAAATCCGAGGACACTTCATAGCCTTTGTCCTGCCTGACCTTGAGCTACTTCGTGTACTTAACCCCCATGGAGGTTACATCATCCCATTTACAGTTCACCCTGCACTTCAGTAGCTCCTGTGAGTACTGAGGAGAGGGACTAAAATACAAATCCCAGACTTATATTTGGCCCATACTGTCATCTCAAACCTTTTGACCTGCTTGTCTTCAGCAGGTGCCTTTTTTTTTCTTCCTGTCTTGTCTTTTTTTATCCTCTCGTTGGTAATCTTCTTTTCACACCCTTTTTCTTCTTGTAGATTCTCTAAATGTAGCTGACCAATGTGAGTCGCCCACCCTGCCTCCCCAGAGAGGACGACAGAGAGGGAACATAAGAGGGAGTAAAAGGATTTGTGAGGAATAAAGGAGAGGAGGAGGAGTAGCAGAGGGAGAAAATAAAGATGGGAGGAGGGCTTATGAAATCTGACAACACAGAACACAATGCAGAGGATCATTTGGAGAAACCCAAAGCATCATGCTGTTAGATTATGTCATTTTCTTATAAGGAGTTCCTGTACCACCAACACTCATGAATGCTTTATAGGTTGAAACTAATTGCTTTAGTATGGATTAATTAATCATTTAAAGGTCAATTATAAGCTTTTAAAACCTCTGGGAAAATTGTTTTTCTAACATAAAATATTAATTTCTAAATAAAGAACAGTAAAGTAAAATGAATATATAAATCAAAAGGTATTTATTGATAGTCAATCATACAAAAAAATGTACGAACTTCATCCCTTCTGTGATTAACATTCAGATGTTCAGAGTGTGTGACGTGATATTTTTAGTACTGAACTCACTTCAAACACTTTTAAATAGCCATCGTTATGAAATTTATTAATAAAACTTCTCAGGTAGCCCCTCCCACCTGCTGCTGAAACCTTTTGTTTGTGAAGGGTAACCAATAAGAAGCAACTTGGCTAAAAGGTGTAAACTTACCTGTTCAAGAATAAAAATATAGAGCTGTAATTGATCAGCATATGTCCAGTTTTTTGCATTTACTTTACATTGAGTCGCTGCTGTGTGGTGCAGTTCTTACTTTTCTCATGATGTAATTTTCTCTGATTTGGGAGAACTGTGGTTTTCTTGTTATCTCATCTCCTACTCGTCTCCCTCGTTTCCACCGTGGAGACAAAAAAGCCGGCTTTTTAAATGAGATCAGGACTCCTGGCAGCAATGACTCCTCCCCTTCACCTTCCCAGTATTCCTTCATCTTCCTCTTTCACATCCTGTTGTCGTGCGTCACCCATACATATTTCATTGAGGATTCAGTGAGGAGTAAGTGGCAATAGGTTAGGGCCAAGAGCATTAATAAATCATATAAGATTTGAAGCATCGCAGGAAGTTACTGCAGCGGCTTTTGTTTTTGCTTTTCTCTTTGCCCGAAGTGAAACTTCACGCCACGGTTAATAACCTTTATTTTAAAATGTAGTTAAAAAGAAACATATTTACATTTCTGAATAATTTAATGAAATTGATAATGAGTTCTTGAAAATACATGCAACTTAAAGGCCCAGTAACCAGGAAGTGCCTGGGAATCACCTGGGGAAAACCCTTCACGAACAGAGAGAGGAAATACCTTAGAGCTCCAAGCTCGAGGTGAGAGCCTCCATCTGCGGAGAGGTGGGTTATAACTCAGCAGGGTTTCACATCAAACGCACACTTCAAAAAGCTTCTGCATCTCGGAGAAGAAGCCTGAATTGTTAGGACTGTCCAGACTTGTTTGGGATGCAGACAAGCTTGCAGAGATTCTGAATCTCAAAGGTTTTGTTTCACTTTCAGAAATTGCTTTTGTATTATTAAATGAGAGAGAAAGCTACCCCCCAGGCAGCTGGATCATTGTGCAAATACTTCGTCAGTTTGATGATAGAAAAGGGTTCAACTAAAGCTGTGAGATTAGATAAATTACAAATTACAATTGCAGCCTAAAAGCAACCTCTGTGTGCAGCTTCCATCCTGCACACAGACTGATCCTCCTGATGGTCCTGAGCGTGCCTCACGTTGAACCACATTTAAACCTAAACTGAACATTTCTTTTCACGTGCTTTTGAATGGTTTCCTCTGCTCAGCCCTTCTGTCTTTATATACTTTTCTTCTTTTATTACTCTTTGGCCTTCCTCTTTTTGCCGTGCCTGGCAGCTCTGTCTTCATATCTATCACCTCCCGCGCTCTCTTACTGTAGCTGCCTTAGCCGCCCCACTCCTATAACCATTTTTCTAGGAATTGCAGATTTTCCAGTCTCAGCTAAAAAGTTATTTTTTCCATTGTGTAAATTTATTTTAATACTGACTTCCGTGTGTTGACAGAAAGCTCAGTGTTATTGCTTGTATGACTTCTGCCGAATGTGTATGCAGTAAGCGCTGCTGTTTTTTCGGCTCTTCGCCATTTGCAGGAGCTCTCCCTTCTTCGTTTCTCTTTCTCCCCCTGTTTCTAAATGTGAATATCTCTAACAATCCCACTGTCTTTCTTTCTCCTGCTGAATTTCATTCCTTCTTTCCAGAGCATACCTCTACCTCTACAGGTTCTCTTCAACCTGCTCCTAGGTGACCCTTTTAAAAAAAAAACATTATAGTCCACAGACTCCTACCTGAGCTCATCGTCATTGTAAACATGAAAGGGCTCAGCTCTTTGTGTGATGCCAGGCTCCCCTCAAACCTTTCTGTTGTTAGTGTTATAACTATGCTAAAACTTTTAACTGTGTTTACTTTATTTCATTTGTTTTTTGTTATTAATCCCTTAATTGTGTTTTTAATATTTTAATGCATACTTTATTTCAGGTACATTTGAAGTGGGTCCTGAGAAAAAAAGTTCCATTTGGGCCCTGACTCCGAGTTCCTCTGTGCATTATTAATAAGTCAGGTTCATTTAGCTGATCGGCATAATTTTATTTATGAAAATGCACTGTGAAGAATTCAATTTGCACATAGTTTCTCTATAAATCTAGGTCACAAAGTTAGGTAATAATGCACAAACTCTCAGGTGATGTAATTCTTTGTGCAATGAGTAAGCAATTTCAGATAAATCTCTGACTTTTAGGAGCTCCTAAATCTGGCTCTCGTTTTACACAATCTGTTTGTTAGCATTAGCATTACACTTCAAAGATTGTGATGAGAGGTTTAAGGAAATAATAAGTGTAGCACTGCGATGCAGTCTCTTCTTCAACGATAATGCATGAGAATGCAATAATGAAGTCTACTGATGCAACTGAGGCTAATTATCTTGCAGCGAATAGAGTCTTGAAATCAAATCCAGCATAACTCACAGCACAACTTCAAAGAGAGGAATAATATTGTGCCATAGTTGCTTGACATATCAACAGGGAGCTGTTTGCTCAACTTAAGAGATGCTAATGTGTCGATACTGTAGGCAGAAAATACATTATTGCAATTTTAAATATGCTGTAAATGTTATTGTGCAACGCTAGAATACATAAAGGTATATCACTGTATACCCGTTACCACCTTCAGCTCCTCTTCAGTCCAGTGCTCAGCTTATTTCACAGCTGCTCTTCTGGGCCAAAGAAGCCCGGTGAGATTTGTGTGATAATCAGATTTTATATAAAGAGGGATTACGCCTCACTTGTCCAAAATGACTGGCTAAGAAAGGGAGGCATGGATCCACCTTGATCCCAGGCTGCCCAGGAAGCCTCATTATCCTCCCGCCATCCTTCCTGGAAGTCTCTGCTGATCAGTAAATGCCACAAGTTTCACTCCCCGCTGTCACCTGGAGCTCTCACCATGGGAGGAGAAGGGAGAAGGGAAAAAGAGAGCAGAGGAGGAAGATGAAGCTCTCTTTCTCTGTCTTTTTTAAGAGGAAAGATTGATGTTGGCAGTTCACTTTCAAGCATCTGCTCTGAGTTAAATCCCTTTGACCGTTTCAAGTCCTTTAGCTCGACATGAAACGGATCCACTGGCAGAAATAAACAGGTTGTCAATAGTCCAAGGCCTCATTATGTGCTGATATTTGACACTCTCTCAGCAGACATTCTTCTCAGTGTTATTTGTTGAGCATGGCACAACCAAAAGTCTCATTACATGGTGCTGCTTTGTCGCCCAAAGTTAACAACAGTAAATGCTGCAGCTCTGAACTGAAGCATTATTCCTGTCTTCCCTCTGCCACCAGGGACTGCTTATGAATTAATGAGATGTCAGCAAAGATGTCACGTCTTTATCCACTCAATCTCTCTCTCCAACAACAAAAAAACAAAAACCCAGAGGAATTAATATAACCTAGGATCATGAATCTTGTCTGTCTTGGGTGGCTTGACTCTGGGGGGGGCTTCACCTTAATAATACTTCTGTTTTGTTATGACAGTTTGGGGTAAAAGTGGAACACACTTATTTTGCTGTCAGAATTATAAAATATATTTGATTTTTGATTTTCATATTGTTAGGTTTCATTCTTGGCTTTATTAACAGTTTTAGCCACATTTATATGTAGGTTGAAAACCTGATTTACTAGTCATGGTTTAGGATAAGCCACATATGAGAAGACTCTCTCTGGATCAGTACTTAGGCCTCAGTCATGCAGGTCTAAGATTGGCGACCCCCTGGTAACAACTGCACACTAGGGAATAATGTGTACTAATTGTCCAGTAAGCAGGTGGTTGCAGGTGGAGGTTGCAAAGTAAAATTGTTCACAAAGAGGGATATGCTGCTGCACCGAAACATCCGTGCAATTTTTTTGGGTCGCTAATAGATTGTTGCAGTCACTCATAGTTGATCCATGCATGGTAGGTTTTGCAAACACTCACCAGTCATTGTGAATTGTGCAGCAGATTTTCAAGGTTTTTCTGACGGTGAGTAGTTGGCAAGAGAAAAGTTCATTTTTGTTTTTGCAGAAAAGTCAATGGCTTCCATGCAAACTACCGGCAACCCCAACAATGACCTAATGTGCTAATGACCACAGCAATCACAATGGGGTTTTTGGTACAGCACCTTCTTTGCTACCAGTTTCACACAGCGAAGTCGGGAACCTCTAGCGTCAACTCACCATCTTTTTTCCCAGTAACTGGTGGTTGCCAGAGGGTTACTGACCAGTTTCTAGGCCTGTGTATGTGGGACCATAAGTAAATAAATGGATAGAGAAAATGTTGTAGGTTGCTTTCAATGCAAAATAGGTAGAAAAGGTTAAAAAAGTACAAAATCACTTAAAAAGTAACACAATTAACTGTTCGGCTAAAATGCTGCTACCATGGCTGAACACGTCTTGTTAAAAACTTTGCCTAAATAAATAGTGTGTGATGTCTGAAAACAAGTAGGACATCTTCTCCTTACATAAAGTACAAACATCTTTTAAAAAAAGCATCTTACATTGGTTTGCATTGCCAGCTGAGGAGGTGTCCTAGAATATGTGCTTTGCAAGCATAACATCATGTAATATGCTGTACCTTAGAAGCAGAAAATTGCTAACGACCATCCAAAAGTATCTGTGTACTTATTGTCCTTCAGCCTGTAGCTGCTTATGTCAAGGCTTTACAGAGCAATTTCATTATAATCAATTGACGCAAAGGCGAGTGTAACTCCCGCTGTTACGTCATGTCGAGTTACCAGTCGAGATTGCTCACGTAAGAGGTGGCTTTGTGTCTTATGTATACAAAGTGCAACATCATCCTTTAGTCTGCGCTGATCTATTTTTGTCTGTCCGCTTTAAATTCTGCACAAAGCTCAAAATGCTATTGCACTGCAGCAATATATTCAGTAAAGGCTTATCAGCATTACCCCGGCAGGGTATTAGGTGTGTGTAGTAAGCAGACGTAGTGATTGTGACTATGTGCTCTTTGATGGGTGTGTGGTGGCGTCAAAATGTGAAGTGGGCTTTTGTGGCTCTGTGAGAGCTAGTATTTCCTCAGGTAGCTGTAGAATAACTTGTGGTCCCCCCTGTTATTTATATCATAATAGGGGGGGTTGTTTTATACTGTAGAAGGCCTGAATTCTCTTAACTTCAGGTGTCCTAATGTACAAAAGTATAATTTGATGAGTAGTTTGGGATCCATCTACGGAGTGGTTGAATAAATCCTGTCCTGTGTGTGTGTGCGTGTGTCTACCTGTTTAGACATCTTTGTGGGGACCAAAAATTGGAACGTTACTATACTTGTGGGGACCAACAGTCACTTATGGGGACAAAATGCCCATCCAGCAGTCAGACAGCTTAGTGTCAGGGTTACAATTAGGTTATGGTTAGGTTTAGGCTAAGGCTAAGGCTTAGAGTTAGGCATTCACATTTGATGGTTATTGTAAGCGGCTAGGAAAAGCATTATGTCAATTAGATGTCCTCACTACAATATCAAAACGACAATGTGTGTGTGTGGGGGGGGGGTTGCTAAAAAGAAAAACAAAATCCATTGCAAGTTCAAAGTTTTTCACAAAAATCTATTGAGCAGAAATGCCTGTTAGGACAACTTTGTTTTTGCCAAATGATGTTTAAGTCAAGGCCTGATGAATTTATGCATAAGCTAATAGAGGAGTGAAACTAGAAAAAAAACTAGAGAAGGAAACACTTTTAAATTAAAAACAAATGTTCAAGTGCAACAAAATGATTACAACTGTTGAAATAATCCAAGTTTACAGTGAAAAAATTAAAGGAGTTCAGCTGCTGGTTGAATTTGTTTAAAAAAAAAGTCTGAACAGTGTTGATATATCTGTAGGTGATTTGTCAGTTTTTGCAGACAATGAAAGGAGCTGCAGTGTCAGTTGTATTTCAGGCGGCAGACATCATTGAAATGTTAGCTGAATATGAATCCAGCTCTTAAACTTGACTTTTAAAAGTTTAGCTTCAGTGTGTGAGCCAGTGCTGGCAGGTGAAATGTCAGTTTATGTGTGAAGAATAAAGAAATTCCAATGAGTGATGAAAGTAGAGTAACTGTCATTCAAAGAGGATTAAAGCAGCAGAGATGTCAGGTGAGCTATAAATTTTAAAAAAAAGAAAAGAATTGTGAATTGAAGTGTGTTCACTGTAAGTGTTGAAATATCAGTCAGTTGTGTATTTAAAACGTGGCAGCAGGTGACAGAACTTTTTTCCTTTCTTTACTGTGAAGATTAGTTTTCTCATTTTTGGGTTTCACTTCATGCTTTTGTTTCACTGGTTTGTGATTTCCTTCCCCGCCCTCATTACCTTCTCCTGTTGCTGAGCACTTTCACCTGTGTCTTGTTAACCAACTGTTTCTCGTTCCTAATTGGTTCCCTTGTGTATACCCAGCCCCGTTTTCCCTGCTGTCTTTGTCTGTTGTGGTTTCTATTGTATGTCAAATCTCTCTCATGTTCCTCACAATTGCTTTGGCCTCCCGTTTGGATTTCTTTTTAAATTCTGTCGGTTCATTAAATGTCAGATCGTCTTTAGTCCTTCTGGTTCTGCTGTGCCAGAGAAAAGACAATACAGATGCTAACTCAACTTATTAATGTCTACCCTAAAAGTCAGTGTTTATACTAACTCATTTTATATTTTAGGAGTAAAAACGACCCACCACTGAAGAAACAACACACCGGTGTTGGCAGCATTGCTCCCTGAGTGATGATAGAAAAATAATAAGACCTGTACCTTTTTTATGTTTTTACTGGAGGGAACAAATGCAAATGTTCTAAAGATTATAGGTCTATTTTTCTGTGCCTGTAGCTGAACTTTACATTTTTGTTTGAATTTGCAGCAGAACCAGATGAATTTTTAGTGCGCTGTAGCTGAACTGTCAAATGCTCAAAGCATCTGACAGGTAAGTGACATTTCAAAAATGAGTTGAAATCCCCACAAGCACCAGTTTATTGCTGTCAATAAAGACCTAAAATGCCAAAAAATTATTTAAACATAATTAAAGCACTGAGAGAGGATTGTTTAATCATATATATTTGCAGCCTGGCTATCAAAGTTTACATCATTAGCTAAACGTATGGAACAAAGATTCAGAAACTTCAAACTGGAAATGAGCTTGTGTTGTAACTCAAGCCCCAGATTAACAGAGTGGTTACTTACATGTCAACATATGTACCTCCTGTCAAATTATAATGAAAAGCAACTAAACATAGGCTAAAGTAACACTGACTGGTTGTGTTTGGTGAAAAAATTTTGGAATATGTGGGAATATTTTTGAAGTGAAATCCCATTAGAAATCCAAAGTTATTGACTAGTTGTAGCTATTCCTGCCTGTGTTGTTTATAGGAGAACACAATCGTAATACGAATGCTCCTGATGAAACGTTTCTTTTTTAAACCCCAAAAGCTGTTAGCCTTATTTTGGGAGGCAAACCTCACAAACCAACTGTTACAGACTGAATGAGACAAACAATTTCACTTGAATCCTTCACGCTCAGGAAGTGTGAAAATCCTGTGACAGAAGAATTTTAATGCAGGTTGTGGTTTGTGCTTTAAACTGTTTAATTCTGATCTTCATTGAGAGGAGTGGGTTTTTTTCCTTTATGTGTCTTTTATTCTGGTTTTCACTTTAAAATGAAAAATTGTAAAATGTCAATTAGAAAAAATACTGTTCCATTATTTAGCTAAGCTGATGTCGTCATGGGAGTTTTAAAAGACTCCACTTTAATGTGAGGCTAAAAATAATGTAAGCAGCTAATGACCACTCAGAGTGGTCTGAAGAACATTCCCTCCAAGGTCAACCCAAAGATGTAATGAATAATTATTGTGGAAAACAGAATGAAAAGCCTAAAGCTGTTTTGTTTTTTTCCCTCCAATAATGTTTTAGTCAAGTTTTGGTTAATTCTTTTTAGCTTCTTTAGATTAAAATGCAGTATAATTAATCAACAAATTGTACCCCAGCAGAAATTATTCAGCACCACATGGCATGATGAATATTTAAGGCCCTGATAAGATTTCTTAATTAAGAAAATACTTGGTGAGAAACAAATACAACAGCTGCCCACACTGAAGAATATTTCTCAAATGTCTTTGAGTAAAATTCCCCAGGATGGTCTACCTGTGGTTGAACAAATTGCTTTCACTATTTGATGCTTGAGCTTCAGATTAAGTGTCTGATTTAAATTCAGGAAGCATTAACGGCGTGTCACTGGAAATAGTTGGTGCCATAATAACAGGTAATCTGAGTTAACTGACAAAGAACGTTTAAAGTTAAAGTTTGAGTTCAGGCTGAATTTATTTGAACTGTTATGACAAGGCACTTTCCCCCCCCCCTCTGACTGCCGTAGTGCAGGTGCTGCACCTCACACCACAAATAATAAACCTGGCAATAAGGGCTTATTTTCTTATCCAGTCACCTTAAGATCTGCACTGCATTCCATGCAGTTTCTTTTTGTTTTCTGCTTTGTGGCCGTCACTATCGCTTCCTTTTTCACCTATCTGGTTTAAAGAAAAACTCCACTTACTGCTGTTTGTTACTATAGAAATGTTCACATAAAGCCAGGAATGCACTCTGACATTAAGTATCACAATTTTATTACAAAAATTAAATTCTTCATCTCTCAGTTTTGCCATGCTTGGAGCATATAACAATACAGTAAAAAACCCAGACCCGGAGAAGATAGTAAAGCAGATTTCAACAATGCTTTCACAGCACTCTGTCATTCATGCTGTTACTATACAGTTACTGTAACATTCCTAATACAGAGTAGTACAAACACCTGCCAAAACACGTCATGTCAGATAACAAACTGTAATTAAATCACGTTTACCAGAAGAACAAGAAACTCAACCCAGCTCAGAGGGGAAAAAAAGAAAAAACAGAAACCAGTAAACATTGAATTTGCAACTGAAAACATACCGAATGTGCTGAATATTTGTACCAGCCCAAGGCACCCAGGCTTCTAGCAATGTTGGCAAGTTAACGACATTCTTACAGAAACACTTGAAGCGAACGATGATTACAAATCGACTTGTACCACAGTTTGACTTTGCAGTGTCCTTCAACGTACCCTCCTCTCCTGGCATTCCTCTTCATCAGTCACAGTGCAAGTTCCGGAGGGGCGGGGCAAAGTGGAGGAGGAGGGAGGGCGGCAGGGAGGCATGGGAGGAAGGGAGGGGTCACGGGGAGCTGTACCGCATCAGACATCACTTTACAGCGCCAAACACTGACAAGAATTGGACGGACAGCGTAATCTCCCACTCTCCTGAAGGAAGGGGGGGGCGAGAGTGGTTATGTAATTCCTCACTTGGATTGTGAATTGTCCAAACATAAGGCGCAGATTGCCAGTTGCCAGTCCAAGACGAAATAAGCCAAACGAAAAGCTTAGATGTGCTTTCAACTGAATGTCCAAGAAAGAAAAAGGATAATAGCAATACTTTCTCACTGAGGTTTCCAAGATGAAATAGATTCTTTTTTTTTCTTCAAGATGAAAAGCGTTGTTTTGCAACATGGATACCTAAGAATGGTGGAAATCCCAGATTTAAGCTTACTTATAACTCAGATAGTCTCTAACAAACGTCAAATGAAGACAAGAACGACAAAAGCTCAGAAATACAGATAGGCCTTTCTTCAGCAGTGAGATGCAGTTCAGTTGGCTGAACGGCAAGGCTCGAAGGTCCATTTGGTCGCTCCGCCAAACACTTCAATGTTGCTCTCTGTCCAGGAGAACACATCGCCAGTCGATGCTTTGCTATTGCAGGTTGCCAAGTTATAGATCTCGGTGATAGAAAGTTTCTTATTCCAGATATTTAAGTTTGCCAGCTCACCAACAAAGGCTTGTGTGGCATCAAAGCCTCCTCCCAGCGTGTCCTGTGGAACAAAGGGATGTTAAGCATTTCACTTGGGGGTTTTCACAGGACAGTTGCAAGGTTATCCAGACAAGTTAAGGTTTACAAGATGAAAAAACTCGGGGCTTTAATTTGTACAAGAAACACTCTTGTTTAAAGTGGGATCCTCTTTATGGAGGACAAAAAGTGCCAGGATCCAAAAAGAAAGAGAGAAAATTGATCAAATGTAATCTTAAAAATAAATAAATGCATGCCTTTAATTTGTTATTACTAATGATAGTTTCAGTTTATTTGTTAGTTTGTTTCAGTTTACTTCAGACACTTATGTTAAATTATGCAAATAAGGGGCTGAGGGCTTGGCAAGTTTTGCCATATAGTTGATCACTGGCAGGCTCACACACAAGAGAAAACTACACTAACATTAATAAATAAAATGGGAAAAAAATGAGAAATAAAGTTGAAAAAGGAATTAATTCAAGCTAAAGACAAAATTAAAACAAAAACAATTAAAATAGAAATATCTTTTGTCCCATTTTAGGAATTAAATTATGCCTCCTTTTCTACAAATTCTTGTCATTTTTTATCTTCCATACTCCTGAAAATACTTGATCCAGGTAGAAAGCCAACAATCATTTTTGAAAAAACTCTGTAGCTGGATTTCATTTAAGAATATGATTGCAATATGGAGGATACATCTTGCTTAGTTTTCTCTGTAAAATAGATCTCAAATTATGCTTCTCTATCAAAATTCAGGCCTTGCACACACTGGAAAGCATTAATTGACCACCTCTGCAGTGCCCCCACGGTCTCATTTCATAAATATCGCCACTTTTAATCTTTATCCAAATTTAATCACATAATTGGTTGAGAATGATTTCCAAATAGGTGTGGGATTAAATGTCTAAAAATTAATATCCACCTGCTCTTGTCCCAGGACCAGCACACCCTCTGGTTTGATGGGGTGGTATGGCGCCAGATTTTCCCCGCTGCCCCGCTTCACTCCGTCCTGGAAGGCCTCCCACATCCCGTCACGGGTGGTCCATGTGATGCAGAGGTGATGCCATTTTCCATCGTTGATGAGGAACGGCAGTTTTGCAACCTGGAGCAAAGACATTTCGTAAGTTCCATTGTTCAATATGTCTTCCACACTTTGGTAGGACAGACTCGGCACATCGTGTTGCCTTCCTGCTGAATCACTTCCCCCCTATCACATATCTCCTCCTCTTCTATAAAAAGGTTCCTTCTGTTTCAAACAGCACCTATTTTAACTCAACCTCCTGTTGTGTTACAGAGAAGCTGTCAGGTTACCCTGACTCATACAAGCTTTAAGTATTGCAGCTTTCCCCAACTGTAAATTACTATTTTGATGTGTTACATACACTTCCTGCAAAGGTGAGAAACATGTGAATTCACTTTGTTCCCAGGATAATAGCTTTTTCATTACCTTGTCGTTGATGAGAATCTCCATGGGGTTGTTCCCCCACTCAATCAGCACCAGTTCATTGGCCTGTCCTGGAACTGCATAGGAGAAGGGGGTCCCCACCCCGGGCGAAGCATTGGACTTGATCCAGAGACACACGGTGAAGGAGTACATCTCAGGAAGGCTCTTCTTTGCTTTGGCGTACATGTAGTTGGTTCTCAGGGGGAAAGTGATCTGGAACTTATCTGTTGGCCGGGTGTCTTTGCCTGTTGATGAGATTACTGTTAGTTAAAGCACTAGTAGTGAGCATTTTATTCATATGTCTACAGATAAATTACAGGAAAGCTGAACATCCATACGCCTACATACATTTTGTAAAACTATGATACATGACAGAGTCTGTTTCTTTATGAGGAGAGTGTCTTTGAAAAGCAAAAGAAGCTGAGGGCTGACTGTAGTTTCATACAATCTTTTCCATCATGGTTCTTTGCACCATTGCGATCCCGTGATATTTTGTGAAAGATGGCTCTGTCTCCTCCCTCTCATTCGGTCTAACATACGCACGCGCGTTTGCACGTGTTGGAATTTGAACCGACCTTGGATATTTGCTCCAAAACGCGCCGGTGCGAGGCGTGCGACGCAAAGTTTCACTAATCCCCTTTGCAGAGGCTCATGTACAAGCTGGATATTCAGATTCTTTGAAAAACAAAAACTCAGCGAAGCAAAAGTGCAAACAGAGCCTGAGATATGCAAAGCAATGCAGCTCCCCTCACCACCCTCTCATATCTGTGCGCAATGTGATGGTTGCGGTAAAAAGGTTTCACATTGCCGCTGCTACCTGTTTGGGGTGGGGAGTTTTCTAAGGGATGTTACGTCCTTGAGCGTGAAACACAATTAAATTGCATCTAATCAGCTTTTAAATGTCCGTGGTTCGTTTTAATGCCGTGAAAGCAACACGGGGTCGAGCAGCTTTAAAGTCCCGTGCCCGTTGAAATCCAAACGCACCTTTCTCCAGGTCTGTTATCCGGTGGTGCAGAGAGGTGAGCGTGGACTCCACTCTGTTCCGCTGCTCGGTGTCATTCCTCGATCCGGATTTGGTCTCCTCTAACGTGTTGACCCGGGACAGAACTTGCTTCTCCATGTCATCTATCTTGTTTTGCAGCAGGTCTTTCAGGCTGTTTGCTTGCACGGTGTTATTCCCCCGGCTGTACTGCTGCGTCGGACAGAATGAGACAGAGAGGGGGTTAAAGAAGTGACAGGAAAGACTTCTTTTTCTTTAAAGTCCCTAGAAGCTGTTTACTCTACTCACTGCCAAGCGCAAAGCTTTATATTAAATGTGCTATTCGCTTGATTTTATAGACTGCGGAACATTTCACTTTACACAGAGCTTCTCTCCAACAAACAGATAAATATGTTAGAAAACACATGTGGCCCTAAGTACAAGCTGCAGAAAGCCGCAGCAACACATAATCAACGAGTTAAAGAATATTATCCTTTAATCGAATTAACTATCGAGGCTATTTAATTAACTTTTGACCTTGTCGGCACTTCACTCGCTCTGCTCTCCTACCTCTAGATTCTCCAGTCTCTGTTTGAGCGTCTGTAAAGTCTGTCCCAGCTGGGCCAGAGTATCCGTAGTGCCCCGAGATACATCCCCCATCGTGTTCTTCGACCCTGGCCGCCGACCGCCAGGTCCTGCGGCCGCAGGGAGGCTCTGGCTCTCGCAGCGGCTCAACTTGGACGTTAGTTCCCTGATTGTCTCCTTTTGGTTCACAATGGTCTCCTTTTGCTGCAGCACTGTCTCCCGCAGCTGTATGATAGTGCTCTTCAGGTCTTCCGCCGGGCCGCTATTTTGCATCGTAGCTGTGCACAAGTCCATATCCTTGGGCACTGACGTGCAAATAAACTGCGTCTGTCCGAAATCTTGCGCGAGGCTCTCCACAACAACCAGGCAGGAAAGTAGAAAAAGTTTCCACGAGAATCCCTCCATGGTTCCAGTCATGCGTCAGGGATTGAGTGTGAGAGAGAGTGGCGTCTCCGAGACTTCAGCACCACGGAGCTGTCCACTGAAGCTGTGAGACTCACGCTGCTGTGTGCGGCTTATATAGCGGACATAACGCAGCGCAGATTCACTGCATCACTGAGGGGAGGCAGCGGGTTCTGCCAAGCCCACAGAGTCCAGCCCCTTATTTAAGGTCGTACTCACTGTTTCCTGCCACTTACGGTGGCAGAGAGTGCGTGTACACCACAAAATGAGATGAGATCGGGGAAGAAGAAGAGGAGGGGATGTAAAACGTTTCACGTGAAGTCTCAATCACTTGTGGAATAACTGTCTTCAGTCTAGTGCTAACAAATCTTCAGAATAACGTAACGTTAAATAAAGGGTAAAACCAGTCTCCAGTTTTCTTTCACGGTCGTGATTTGATCTTAAATTGAAATGATTGAAACAACAGAAACAATATTTTCACTATTTTAACTGTTTATTGAATAAAAAACATGTATGAAGTGATGAAATGTAATGTGTAAATATCTCTGACTTTCGAAACCTTGTTCATTAACATTTATAGTTTTTGGGCACTAGGAATATACATAAACAGGTGACAGTATATTAATTAATAGTAGAAACATAACATAGGAAACAAAAAAACACAACACTCAGTCAAATATAATTTCTGCTCCGTTTTTAATGCCTTTATTTGAGATAAAGGAATCTTTTTCTGGAAAGTTAAGCTATTCCACATTTTTAACCAAATATCATTTTTACTTTACTTTAGAGCTTAATAATATTTTAGTAACAAATTTTGCATTTCATTTACTTATATAACCGAGGATGTTTTTATTGAACAATATATTATTTTCCTTTTAAAGCCTAAAGTTTAATTTTGAGTGATCTCATTTTATTTTAATTATCACATTCTTCCTGAACTGTGACATCAAAGTTAAAGATTATTGAATTTTGTTAAACTGCAGAGAAATTAAAAGGCTGAGCTGAGCTGTACAAGGGACACATCTCCATTCACTTCAGCACCCTGTGCACCATACAACTGTTTGCGCTTCACGCTCATCCAACGCGCGTTTGTGGATGTGAAATTATCAGTCCACCTTAAATGAAAACAGTTCCCCATCCTTCAGAAAAGTCTGTCCCACGGTTAGAGACCCCGCCACAAGCTCTCATTTTCTCACCCGCCCTCTCTCCCTCCCTCTCTCCCAGTCTGTCTTTTTGGCACGCGCGCTGGCGTCGTAAAACCGACTCCACTGGTGTCCAGAAATGTACTCCACGGCGCAGGTTCTTCAGTGACTTTAAAGTATAACAGCCTTGTTCACATCCCCAAACAACACGCTGTCAGAGTGTATTTTCCTTTTTGTTCACTGTAACAAAGTGTGCACCGCAGCAGCCACTCGGAGTCTGACAGAGACACGCATTGGGCTCGTCCGATGTGATGGTAGCAGTTATGTTAAATCCCACCACTACAAGAGCGGAGGCGCTAAAAGGAAAGTCAAATGTTTCCAAATAATTAAACAGACTGTTGCGTAACCACCCCCGCGGCTCTCACACGAAAAATAAGATGCACAGCGAGCAACACTTAGCACAGATCATGTTGCGATACCAAATCGCCAGTGATACTTGCAGGGTGAGGATGAGGTTTTAAAAAGCAATCACGGGACTTTCCACTTTGGCATTAGAAAATTAAAAGATATTTATGCAACACAAGCTGATTTGTTCTCATGTATGAAACGAATTTATCTCTTCATACCAAGTGTGGAGGGCTGAACTGAAATAATGAATACATACAAAGATAGAGTACTGTGCACAAATCTGGAGCCACTCCCCGTGTCTTTACATTTTGTTTCCAAGGAGCCAGACTTACCTATAACCTTTAAAGTGGTCTTGAGCAAGTTGTCACCCATTTTCAGTCCAGTCCTTTTACCTAATCACTTTCAGGGGATAATTTTCTTTGTTAAACTACTTGATACTTAACTGGCTTATGACTCATTCAAATAGGAAAAATCATAACGAAAAAAAGCTCAAGCAAACACCTGACACAGGTCTTAGGAGATGTATCTGGATCTGCAGATGGTCAAGCTATTGTTCACTAAAGCCACATAAGAAATGGCCTCAGTGGAAAGATGGCTGTCCATTCTAAAGGACGGGTAAAAAAAGAAAATGCTGAGGTATGGCCAATTACACACAAGATGGAATAGAAATCTGTGGGAACAAGTCTAATGGAGGAATGAATTGAAATTTACTTTTCTTTTTTTTTTTTGGTTCAAAGCAACATCAATATTTACAGAAGATGTTGGGAGAGAGGAACAACAGTGAGTGTCTAAGGTCATGTGTTAAACATGGTGGAGGCTCTGTCTTAATTTGGGGCTGTATTTCAAACAGTAGTTTGGGAGTTTTGTCAAAACGGATGGAATTATAAACACAAAAAAGTACCATCAGATTTTGATCTGCCATGCAATACCGTCTGAAAAGCTTCATTTTCCAGCATGGCAATGATCCCAAACACAATGCCAATGCAATAAAAAGCATTTCTGGATGGAAAAATCCAGAATGGGAACACTTATCAGTCATGGATCGTTATGATTTCACGTGGATAAATAGATTGAATTCTGGCAGTTTGGTCCTTCAGGAAAAAAAATTACTGAAACTAAGAACACTGAAAGAAGAAAAGGTTATGTGCGTTATGAGGTTAGTCATTTGTGTACAGACAAAGAGGCGAGTTTAACATTTGTTATCAAAATTATTAGGAACTATAGGTTCTCCTTAATTTGCATTTTAAGTGAAACTCGGGGTCTTGATGACATTTTTTTATTAAATAAAAGGATCATCATTAAATTAGAAGCTCACTATTTTGAAACTATCGTGTGAGTAAAAATAAGCCCAGTCTCACACGTGAACGCCCAACACTGCCTTTTCCCACATCTGGTTGGAACACCGGGTCTTATTCACAGCCATCGACTAACTAAACAAGAGTCCAAATGCACAAGTCGCAGGTTTGCTTCCAACCTGCCTGCTCCGACACAAATATCCGCTCCGTCTGAGTCGCATCGGTGTAGTTGAGCTCTGCGTAAAACGCGGAAACGAATGAACGCTCCGAACGGTTTTTAAAGCAGCCTTTAATTTGAACTCTGCTGCATTTCAAGAGGTTTTTTCAGACTTTTATATGACGCCGCGGCAGCCGCCGGCTAAGGTGGGATGAAAATTGACCCAACAGTCCCCTTTAATTTGTTTAATTATCGATCCAACGCGTTGTAATCAGCAAGGTGCCAAGCTGAAGGAGAGAAAGAGCAGATATAACAAATGGTTAATGGCAGGGTCTAATTGCCGAGTTGCAGGACAAGCAGAGTAACAAATTCTCCTTATCTCAGCACATGCACATTAAAGACCGAGCGCATACTATTAGCGCTCAGAGTGAGAGCGGCTGCGGATCAACAAGTAATGCCTCATTCAGTGTTTTCAGCCACCAGCAGCGACGCAGTGCTTGTTTACCAAATGAGAGCAAATGGAGCAGTTTTAAAAGCTCTTGATGTGCAAGAGTTAATGTTAATGACGCTGCTTCTTCCCACTGTACTGAGAGGTTACACTATAAGGGACGACTGCTTATCACATTTATCTATTCAATATGTATCTCCTGTCTCACGCATTAAACCACTCTGCAGCACCATATGTTCAGCTATGACTCCCCCCATCCTCGCCGTGTGCCTGCCACTTACTCTGCTGCAACTCCCATAAAACTGATTTAACTAGCTGTCTAGTTAGCTTTTCATTGAGCTTACCAAAACCTAGGAAATTGTAGCAGATGGAATTAGTTTTTTCTGTTCCTTTATACTTCCTGAAAGTGAAGCATTTAGATGGAACTTGATATTTCACAGCTAGATTTACATCTTTTCTTCAGTTTTTGAAGAGGAGTTTTGACCCATTCTTCCTTGCAGTGTGCTCAGAGCACAAGGTCAGATGTGGCAGTGCATGAGCCAGCAGACCAAGCTGGACTCCAGGGGCTGGTATGGAAAAGGGCTGAAATCCATAATGATCAGTCTCTCAGGTTCACTGAATAATGCAAAGCTTTATAATAGAACCCACTCTCTAATGGCAAAGATAAATAAGGACCATTTTGCACGTTGGCAGGCAAAACGCCTGCTTATTTATCCAGCATCTGCAATAGCAAAACAGAGAGAAGACATAGGGAGGGTGGCATGAGAGTGGGTGTGGTAGTGCAGCACAAGCAAAATAAGAAGGCAAGAAGGGGGGTTCATGTTGGTGCAATCTGAGTATGTTGGGTATGATTTGTCTGTCACCTCTGTGCCACATCTGAGCACTGTTTGTACTGCTTCTCTTTGATCAAAATTCTCATTTCACAGCTAGGAGGAAGTGTATTTTCAGTTGCAAATCTATTAACTTTCCTCCTTTGTTTGCTCTGTCCAGGTTCCACAAAGTAAACTTTGTTTTTCCCCTCCATGTGTACACTCCACTACATCACTTCTGACTGTGGGGAATTCAGATGTGCTGCCAGGTAACTGAAGCCTCAGTGCTGAAACTCCAGTGTCTCTGCTACTGCTACACTGATGTCTCCATTTCATCACATCTCACCATCCCACCAGGTAGGGCTCTCTGATGGGATGCCTGCACTGTGGAGTAGTCTGCTGTTATGCATGTACTCCCACCAGGACAGCTGGGAAGAGTGGAGGACTAGAGTGGAGCAGAAAAACACCAAAGAGTCTGTCTCTGCCAAGAGGGGTAGTTTTATTTTATGCACACACACACTGACAAACTAAACATTATAAACCATGCAAATTATAAATTCCTCTGCATACCTGTATGTAGATGAAATACAGGACTAAATAATCTGGCCTTGACCTTCAGCTCTATGATCTACTTCTTATAACATTTTTTTATTGACGTTCGCCCACACTGGAGGGTCGTTCAGTAACTTACTCCTCTCTTACTAAAACCCAAAGTGACATAAACAAATACCGGTGGCATTAGGCGTTCCACTGGGCTCTGAGCTAATCTCATCATAATTCTCCAAAGCCTGCACATTAACGCTCTCGCTATGACAGTGCTGTTCATCAAGCTGCTTGCGTTGGCCTCGTTGGACTTGCTCCAAAAACAACATTTTACCCCATTAGGCCTTTACCTCGACAAGACTGAGGCCAAAATAGGGGGGGTGTTAGTCTTCAGCATAAGACAGACTGAAATGATGGTCCTGTTTTTATTTTTAGAAAATAGGTTGGGAAGAGGGCGATGTTTCAAGTGCTAGTTGAGTTTGTGTTTCCAGTGTTGTATTGTGCAGAGGGATTTTAAAGCGTGTGCTTAAAACAAACTACAACAAGAGCAAAAACAAAGTGTCTTGATAGGCTGTTGGAACCACCCGTGCAGGCAGAACAGCTTCACTGCCCTCTATGCTTTATTAACCGTCCAAATCTCTAGAATAAAAATCTCTAAAATTGGATTTCTACACTAACCACAGTTTTGAACCGTGATGAACACCATGTCCCAGCAAGTGCACATGGCAGCAGGACAACCGAGGTCGCTGATCTATGATTGACTTTGTAATCATATCAGCAGACCTGGAGTCATATGTTGTAGACACTTTGGTAAAGACAGGAGCAGGGCTGGAGGACAAGGGTGGATGCTGCACAAATTTGTCTGGTAGAAGTCCTAGTGTGTAAGATCTGTAATTCCCACCTCAGACAGCAGAAACAGGGAGCATGGGTGCTGGTTCTACAATTTGCAAACGTTTTTTTTTTTTTTTTTTAAATGTCAACAGGACGCTACAGCACAGAGCAAACACCACTGCCACAGACACAGCAGCCAGGGAAACAAAAGAACATCATATCAAGAAGGCCTTGAGTAAATGTTGTTATCAAAGCTGGACATTTATCGAAGCTGGGAAGGCACCAGGAGAGACAACTGCTGCCTAACTGAAAACCCTCAGTGATCCCTTATTTGTTAACAGTATCGGAACATTTGAGACAGATTTTCTCTAAACACAGAGTCTCTGTGGCATTTAAACCCCAAAACACCCTGCGCCAAAAATTGGTCCACCCCGAGGATCGGGTCCCCCAACACAAAAAGAGTAATAAAATGTACGCTGTTAAGTGCCAGGAGGATTGCCATGATTTATACATCGGGGAACCCAAACAACCTTTGACTAAGCGGATGGCACAACACAGAAGAGCTAACTCATCAGGCCAGGACTCTGCAGTCTATTTACACTTACAGGCCAGTGGACACTCCTTCAATAATGGGGATGTACACATCCTGGACAGGGAGGAACGCTGGTTTGAACAAAGAGTCAAGGAGAAAATTTACATCAAAGGGGAAAGACCATCTCTGAATCGAGGAGGTGAATGGTACTCATGGCCACTGATCAGTGGTCATGATCATTTGCATATTAATGATCATGAAACTGACCTCACAGCCCATTGTTAGTCAGCTGTGCTAGTTTCAGTCATTATGCAAATGTACTGTTTATACGGTTGGGTCAGCTGAGACTGAAGAAATGTTTCTCCCCCTGAAAAGCCACATCCAGATAAACAGAATCAACTTTTGGGACAAAAATTATAGTTCAATAAAATTGTCAAGGGACAGAATGGATGGAGTTTTTTCATCTATATCTCAACATCTTGTTTACATCCACATGTGCACATTTTTCTTAAAAAAGATTCAATAAGAGTTTCAAAACAGCACCAAAATGAAGAGTATGTATGAGGGAGGCTTGTTCCTTTATTACAGCTCGCTGTATTTCCCCTCACAGAGGTCACTTTTTCTCTGCTTTTTAAAATGTTACAACTCCAAAACTCACATGCTTTTAAATCTAACCCACCTTCAAGTGTACGGTGGCATCATCCAGATAGAAATAAAAATTAAGCCTTCTAAAATTTTACACAGTGCCATAATGGAGCAACAGTTCTCACAGCCTTAAAGACAAGCTGAAGCACTTAGTGTTTAGTGGCAGAGCAAGGACATCACTCTGTGGGAGCAGGTGTGTTTTAGGACTCAATAACATCGTGAAGATGAAACCCTGTAAAGCAGAAGGGTTTGAAGTGGAAGTGAGTAATAGGGAGAGCGAGCTCTCCGCACATCCCCTCTCAATTATATCAAGTGACCAAAGTATCTCCTTGTAAACTACAACATTTTCTGCCCTAGCCTTCCTTTGTGCTGGGTTATTTCTCCCTAAAGGAGATTAAATTTTGACTGAGGTTGAAAGGAACCTAGTTTACAGAGAAGGAAAATAGCGAGAAGGAAATTTCATCAACACTTGATTTAGGAGAGGAATGAAACATGGCAACAATAAAAAAAAAAAAAAAAAAGCAATACCTGTTTTTCCTTCATTATAAAATTCTTTCAAATTAAAAGCTTCTTAGCAATCTTGTTTTCTGTCAAGTTGGTGTACAAGTTTGCTTTTCTTAAGTGAGTTTTTTTTTTCCAAAGAGGAAGTAGGAGCTTTTATTATATATTATACCTGCGTAAGGAGATCGTTATCTACACTGCGAATTAAAACAGTGTTTTACATTCATACTTGGTTTGGCTGGATTTTTCTAGTCTAAATTATTCATAATGTTGAAGCAACGCTTAGAGATCCCAGCGTTGTACCACACGGTTTATTTATATACAGCAAATCAGCCGTGGCGTTGTGCTGCACATGAATAATATATATGCATAGGGTTTTTGATGAGTGCTACTGTCAGCTGTAGGCACGTTCAGGCTCACAAACCTCCTGCTTAATAGCCAGAATGTCTCATTAATTCTCGGTACAAATAAAGTGAGATCTCCAGATGCTGCTGCTTTTCATTGGAAATCACACATTTAGGGAATAAACCATGTAACAATCCCTTTTAGCTAATACATGCCAGTTCTGCTTAACATTTCTCACATTTTACACTTCCGTACAGCATGTCCTGTTAAACCCTCCAAGTTCAGTAAATGTACATTTTCTCTTTATGAGCATTTGAGGCTTCCAGTGAATACAAGTGAGCCAGAGCCATCTGAATGTGAGAAGCAGCGTCTTTTGAATCAGTGTGATTCGTTGCCTTTTTGTAGCTTTGATGTTGCACATAAGGCCACTTGACATTCTCCCTCCTTCTTTCTGAAGTGCTCACTCTGAAGCCCAGAACAGAGGACAGCTGACTGCTTTGTTAGATGATGCATGTCTCATTAGCCTTTATTGCAGTCTGCCAGGCACAACTTTATCTACCAATTCATTTACCTACAGTCACATACAATTCTAAGGTTTTATGAAAAGAGCATACTAAAAAGAAAGAACTCATTTGGTCCCTCGCAGGTCTTTAAATTAGGTAAATAGAACCTCAGATGAACAGTATGAGGTGACACGCTGCAGTGTGCTGTTAGGTTGAAAGAAGCAGTGTGTGAAAAACTAAGTTCATCCTATAATTCAGTCATTTGTAGCACCACATTTAGCTGCATTAACTTTAATCTTCTCTGTTTGACTTTATGAGTCTCTCACACTGTTCTGCAGGAAATTTGGCCGCCTCTTCTTTACAGCGATGCTTCGGTTCATTGAGATTTGCAGGCATTTATTTATGCACTGTTCTCTTGAGGTTCCGCCACAGCATTTCAAATGGGTTGTAGTCTGCACTTTGACTAAACCTTCACAACATCCTGATTCTTTTCTTTTTCAGCTGTTTTGCTGCAGATTTGCTGCTGTGCTTAGAATCATTGTCCTGCTGCATGGCTTAGTTTCAGCCAGGCTTTAACTATCAGACAGCTGGCCTCACATTTGACTCTGGAATACTTTGGTATAGAGAGTTTTTTTTCCAAACTTTGGTGGACAAATCAAAGTGGAGATGTTTGCACAGTGCAGACATTATTCCAGAAGTCTTGTGGTTTGTTTGCAGTTTCTCTAAGTGTTGCACGGTCTGACACTGGGGTAAGCTGGGATGTTCACTCCCAGGAAGACCGCCTTGAATGTTTTCAACTTCTGAACAATCTTCATCACTGTAGAATGATGAACTTCAGATTGTTTAAAAATAACCCGTCAATCCGGTTATTAACCCATGATAATGCCCCGAATCTTTTGAGTTATCATATTTATCCCCACCACATTCAGACCCATAACAGAGACACACACTACTCTGGTGTCAGTCAACAGCTGCAGGGTATCTCCTCTGGCACCATTTGCACAGGCAGGTTTAAACCATAGAGCAAATAAAATGAAAAATAAGATCACCAAGACCGTTCTCAGCCAACTGTCACGGGTATGCAGCGACAGACCTTGTGTTTCTTTTTAGCGGTACCCAAGTGCAGACACTCGAGGCAGGGATAAGGTTTAACAAAAAACACACCGTTTATTGAAGGTGGAACACGAAAGTGCAAATAAGATAAACCAAAATCAATAGCTAAACTAAACTTTGAAAAAACTAAACTCGGACCTGACAATATACAAAGGAAAACAGAGGACTTAAATATACAAAAGGGCAATGAGGGAAGTGGAAACACAGCTGATACAAATAAATGTGGAGGAAGCAAAACTAAACACACTGAACATGGACCACAAGACTATCAAAATAAAACATGAAATGCTGAGAAGAAGATTACCATGAGCTTGACACAGGAGGAAAGGCAGACGAGAGAGGGAGCGAGGGAACACAAAAGAGCACACATGAAAGCACAACACAACAACGACGCGACACAGAAGACATGATAGACTTGACATGAAAACTAAGGACTAAACTCACTTTACAAAGAAATCAGAAAAACAACACAAACTAAAAATGCTGGGTTGAATGACCCAGAACAATGATACCACTATTGTTTCTAGTGAGGAGATGTTTGTGCGCCAGTTTGCTGTCAGAGTTGAGCTGTACTTAATTTGCCAAAATTATCCCAAAATACAAACACATTTACATGTGCTGTGTTCGAAATGTGCATGACATCTTGCTGAAATACAAATCCAGGACTGAATGATTGATTCAAATGAATTTGTTTCCCTTTGATTGTGAACACAGGACACCTGCACATTTAGAAAGATTAATTTCCCCCCCAAAAAATACACAAAGGTAACCTGACGTCAGACAGAACTGTGAACATATTATGCTCTGATTCCCGAGTGTGAACCAGGCAATCATAAGAAAGGACAGTAGAGAAAATTGGATTGTATTAAATGTAAAAGACTAAAATAATTATTTGAAAGATGCACAGAATGACTGAGAATCACTGCTTTATATTCCAGTATATGCTGAATTGTTACCAATTTTTATATTATGTAAAGGTACAAACTGAAGAAACCAATGCTCATGCCCACTCACAACAACTCTGTATTAATGACTCTTCCCCCCCAATTGGTGACCAATACCATGCCGTCAAACTGCCCCCCCACAGCCCAACAGCATTAGTCGATCTCCTCCAAGATTCATTTTCCCTTTAATATGTCACCCGTCTGCATTCATCTATCCTTTTATTGCTGCTTGTATGGCTTTGTTAGATTCATTCAGTTCAGTTGATGATTCAGTGCCCTTTCATAATACAAGCACCATCTCAGTCAGCTGAAGTGGTCTGTACTGCTTTGCTCTCAGACCCGAGTACTCCACTCCTCCTACACCTCTCACGGTGTTGGGGAAGGTGAGCTGCAGCTCACTGTTGTTCAGTGTTATGGTAAATGCTCCTCACGCTTGTTGTGTGAGCTCGTTCAGCTAACAAGTATGAACATGTGGCTCTGAGTGCTCATCACTTGCCTGTGTGTGTGCGTGTGTGGGTCAAAGTTGCCTTTTCTGTGGATGCGACAAGTGCCAAACTGAAGTGGCACAAATCTTTCCACTGGCTGCTCTGTCAAATACAAAGTGACATCACCATTACTGAAGACATCACTTCAAAACTCAAGGTCACGGTCAATTGGCCCTTATCTCCCTCTTCTTCTTCTCCCACTCTCTTTTTCACGTGTGCATGCTGTCACGTTGTCTGTTCACTGAAAGGAGTAGTAATTATCATCCAGTATCCAGAAAATGGTGACGCCAGAGTTGTGTTGTTCCCAGTGCAAATAGTTGGGAGCAAAAATAATTCTAGAAAAATAAGTGAACTTTCCCTGAGAGTGAAATATCACTTTCCTAAACTGCTGATGCCAAATATCAGGTTCATTTTTGCTGGTAGGAGGACACACGATAGACACACACATTCATTCAGTTAACCGAGTGTTGTCTAATTTCATATGAACTCATTGATCACGGGGAAAAGGAGACATGTCTGGAGGATGTGTGCTCCATGATGCCTGCATACGGTGAATAGGTACCCGTGTATGTGGTGATCGATTATCTTGTCAGCACAAGCTGTTGGCAATTACAGAGAAGCTGCATGAGCACAGAGGTAATTCACACATCTCTCAAATTATTGACAAAGCTGTTTAGTAGGTTTTATGTCAGATGGAGTCACATTTAAAATCCTGCCTCTAAAGTGTTTCTGTAGCCCAGGTGCCAAACTTCTGCGTGACTGACTAAATGCTGCCGTAAAGATGGCACTGAATAATCTGTGTACATGTTTAAGATAGCATATTTATACAGCACTATATTTGTTTCATCTAAACACTTCATTTTATGTGTCCATTCAATCCTCCTCCAGAAATGGAGAGGCAAAGTGGGCAGAACCTACCCAGGGCTGAGGGGCATCAGGGGGAACTGTGTGTCAGTCAATTCAGTTAATGTTAAAAAAAAAAACAATAGAAGGTGCAGTTGTGCTACATTTCACACTTACTTTCATCTAAGGCCATAATGTCTCATTTATTTAAATGCCTGCTGCCGTTGAGTCTTAGTCCCCTGCCCAGGGACTACGATATGAAGACAGGAATCAAGGTGAACGAGGTGACGTCAGTTCCTCAATGAGGTGGGAGGAGCCAAAGATTAATACCTGAGAGGCGGACTCAACAAACAGCTAAAACTCGGGGTCATCACATACGAGCTTAACTTCTTATCTACCTGGACTGCCGACAAAGCTTAATTTTTCAGAGATGGTAAGTGATCTCAGTAGGGACAAAATACAACAAAATGATGGGTATATAGTGTTATGTGGATATAATCTGGTAAGGTCTCTTTTGGGGTCCGCAGTGAATTTTTGCTGCAGGGCTCCAGTGTTGCTTTATTTACTGCTGTTCACTGAAAAATGAGAGAAAAATTCATTTTTATACAAACAGATTTGTTTTGTTTGTTTGTTCTTCGGGGGACTTACAAATTAAATTAATCACCATGTAAATTGCTTAATTTGTTATTTTTGAATTAGCTGATGAAGCATATCCCGTAAAACAGACAAAAAGGTACATTTTAACAAAAACCAAAGCATTTATTTAGCCATTAATTTATACATTCATTTGTTAGTTACATTGTAATTTTGGTGAAACAACTATGTGAGGTGCAGAGAAACATCAGAAGTCA
The DNA here is from genome assembly GCF_036321145.2 of Pelmatolapia mariae. Lineage (NCBI taxonomy): Eukaryota > Metazoa > Chordata > Actinopteri > Cichliformes > Cichlidae > Pelmatolapia > Pelmatolapia mariae. The sequence continues at coordinate 40,490,410 of NC_086232.1, forward strand.
GTGTTTAACTTTGACCGTCTGGATTAATACAAGAATAGAGGAAAGTGGGGATTTTAACAGCTACGCACATATTTATGTGTTTGTTTTTTGTTATTATTGAGTTTTGAGCCAGAGTTTTGTATAACTGGCCCCTTCAGGCACACTTAGGAACTACATACTCAAACTTTGTAGTACTTTAAAAACAGATGAATTTATTTTATTCATACATTAATTTAGTTTACTTGTAATGTTGGAAAAGACCCAAACGCAACTATTTGTGGCGTAAAGATACAGCAGTCATACTAACCAAAACCCTATTACAGAGTCATTATAATATGAAAATGAGAGTTTACATCGGGGTTAGGGTAATTAATTGAAACCATTGAGTAATTCCAGTAACCGCGAGCGATTGGTTTGATTGAAATCCGGATGAAACGTTGGATAAAAGAGGTGAAAAGAAAGCCTGACACGTTTCAGTGTTATGCAAATAAAGACGGGCCTCGTCCTTCAGCTCCACTGGCTCAGCGGTGCAGAAAAGCCAGGTTTTCACAGACTCGACGATTTCTTTCAAAGCAGCACATCCACTGACTATTTTCTTCAGCATGACCTGCACTGAAAGCCATGCTGACTCCCAGAACACCGCTTTCATCACGGAACATGTGAGGTTTCAAGGTTTTTAGAAAAGAAAAAAAAGGGTAGCATCGAAATGTGCTGCCATGAGGCCATGAGAGAAGTTTCTTGGGTGATATTAATTACTTGAGAGTGCTTAGACCTCAATTAACCCTACATACAGTCTGAGAAGAGACAGACAGCGCAGATCAGTGCGTGCAGAGCTGCATCATGTGTGATATATTCGAACCTTGTAAATATCTAATGTAGATATGACGCCATTGACTTCGAAAACATGCTGAATTAAACATTAGGTCTGTACCATTTAAATAGTTTTCGTTCAAAAAAAGCAACATTTTTAGGAATTTAATAAAAAGAAAAGGAAAAGAAACTTTTTCTAACAAGGACATGCAAGTTGAAAGTTTGTGATTTCTATTTGTTAGACCAAGGCCAGATCAACTCAAAAGAAGGCCCTAGGCAAAAATGAGCTTATGGTCCCCCGTTCTGTTTACATTTAAAAAAATCGACTTGCTTGTAAGTAGTTGGTTGTTCATCCCAAATGTATTTAACAATCTACAAAACAATATCACAGAAATCACCCTTCTATGCAGCACATAGTGATAACAATGGATTTGTTAAAATTAGCCCACTTTTGAATGAAGCAGACAAGTTTCAGGAAAGTTTAAAAAAAAATGGTAGTGAGACCTGCTGTGATGTATGGTTTGGAGATGGTGGCATCAAGAAAATAACAGGTGGTCATGTAGTGCAGGAGTATATCTGTGAAGGTTCTCAGTCATCCAGGTCATCGTAGTCTAAGGAGCTTGGAAAGAAAAGCATCTGGACTTCTTTAGGTTTTCCTTTCTTTGCTGTACAGTGTAGCAAGGAATGCTCAACCTCTACATTGGAGACACCAAACAGCAATTTCATAAACGCATGGCACAACATAGAAGAGCCACCTCGACGGGACAAGGCTCGGCTGTCCACAAAGATCACTTTTTCGATGATGCCAATGTTCACATTTTGGACCAAGACAGATGGTTTGAAAGTGGAGTGAAAAAAGTCATCTATGTCTCCTGTGAATGACCATCTTTGAACAGAGCCAACAGTTGATATCAATAATTCAGTTTTGAGATCGACCCAGACGCTTTAACGCCCACTCACATCCTGGGCCATTTGACCTCAGTAAATTACATGATAGGGTGGGGCTAGGTTTCACCATGGGTTCACCCTAAACCTTGGCTGATTGTGACCCACACGAGTTTTCACACCTTGGCTCGTGTGATTAGGCAAGAGGAACAATAGGGGGTCCATGACCCTCTTGGGGGCTCAGAATCCGAGACTCTCAACCAATTGCTCTTAGAACTGAAGAAGCTTCTCGGGTGAGAGGTGAAACATCTTCAAAGAAACTTGACGAAGTCCAGTCGCTTTTGTTTCCAAGCTCATTAGACTAGTGCAGGAGTATTTACTATCTTTGTTTTCACTAGATGCAGACATATTCAGCAAAATATTTCTTCAAATAATTTTTTTAAAAGAAATACTCAATAAAATTTACCAGCTGCTCTTTTTACCCTTGTTCTAACATCGGTGTCTGTGTGTTGTAACAGTGTGGCAGGCCTTTTCACTTGGAGGATGACAGCCGCTGCAGGAAGCGAAAAAGAGTCTGCTCTGTTCAGCCTGGATACGCCCTTATCAAGGTAACACTTGAGCTTACTGTCCAGGACACTGATCAGTAAAAGATCTGAGCATCTTTTCCAGCTGTGAAAATACTTAAATGAAAAAAAAAAATGTGCAAAAAACCCCAATATAATAACTTCATTGCTTTATACTTTTAAAATATAGGATTCATTAATATTATTTACTTCCAACAGATGCAGATAATATGTGACAAGGCTTGCACGACAAAACACTCTTTATTTGATTATTATTCTTTTTAAAATTCCTTTTTATTCAACACTTGTTGTCACTTTAACCTTATTCACCCTTAATTCTAACTTGGACCTGTTTGTGCTGTTGCAGTGCGGCAAGGCTTTTTACTTGGAGGACAATACCCGCTGCAGGAAGAGGAAAAGAGTATCCTGTTGTCAGGAAACCTCTGGAGCTGGCTGTAGCAAGGTAATACCTACTCTTACTGATTGAGACAGAGTGGGCATTCTAAATTCAGATAAATCTGGAAAAAATAAACACCCATGTGGTCTTAGAATAGAAATAGATAAAATAAAGTCATTCAATTTGACACAATCTGTTCTTCGCTTCTTCCAGGTCCAGGATTTCATCCCAGAGCCCAAAGCTTCCAGTTGTCCTGACCTCCATCAGGTCATCACTGTAACACAACTTAGCACTGCTGCTCTGACACCTGCTCAGACCCAAGGATTTGCTGAGCCATCGACTATTTCTCCTGTCCAGGATCTATTCCCCACTCCTCAGGCCTCTCCCACTGAGCTGAGCCCTGATGGTGTCCTGGAGCAGAGAGAGACACCTCTGTTGATCCATGGATACACCGTAGAAGAGTATCAGAAGATCTACCACTCTGTAGTAGATGATATGCTCAAGTAAGTTGATTTTTCTTAAAATAATTAAAAATCTGTCTCATAGATACTTTACCCAATTTAAATAGAAAATAAGAATAATGGGAAATTCCTCTTTATTTTTTGTGAAAAATGAACTAAGACAAATTCTCTCATATTTTTTAAATCTGAAACAATTAATTTGTGTGTGTTCCTGTCTTACAGATATAAAAATGGGCGGCCCCGGCCATATACTGTTCAGCTTGGCCGTATCATAAAACAGCGCCTCTGGGAGAAACTTAACTGTCCACAAATTAGTTTACAAGAGGGTGATAATGGACTACTGATGGTCAGTGAATTACATGAAGACGAAGTTTATCCTCCTCTTATAGAAGTGGACATCTCACATGAACCGGATCCCCGGGAGCCTTCTCGGGGAAGAAAAGCAAAACATTGCTAAATACAAACATGTAGCAAAAAAATCAAATTGTAAATGTTGATCAAAAGACTCAAGTTCCAAAAAGACTGAAATCAGCTGTAAATATTAAACAGACACAGGCTTGACCTTGATGCAAGAAAAAACTCTGGCACAAAACTCAACTGCGACCTCTGACATCGAGTTACATCTCAGTCTCCACCTACAGCAGCAAACTCCATATTCTGCCTCATGCATCCTGAACTTTAAGTGAACCCAGCCTTCAATCAGCATCTTTCAGGAGCCAACCACAGCCTCATTTTTTCCCGTTTCCATCCAGCAGCCTCCGAAGCCTCTCATCCGAAGCCTGACCCGAAACCTGCGGCTTCTCCCAGTGCACGATTTCCACCTTTGTCTGCAGCCGCAGTTGATTACAGCAGCTTTATGCCACCAGCTCAGACTTAAATGGCAGCATCCAGCGTGAACCCTGATTCTTGCAGTCCTCGGTCTCCGCCAGCAGCTGCTGCCTGAAGGCTAAAACATCCTTTGTCTGAAGATTCAGATAGTCTGCCGCAGCATCACAAACTATTTCAGATCCCTGTCCTCCACCTTCAACCTCCAGGTGATACTACAAGCTTCAGTGCCATCTGAAGCCTGAGAAAGTGTCTGCAGCATCTATACATTGTTCAGTTTCACCTGTACCCTTTAGATCTGCCAACATCCAGCAGCCAGATGTTGCCTCTCCCTCAATATAAAGGCTCTGAAAGCAAACAACAGCCTCCTCTAACTGTCAGCCTGCATCCCACATCCACTGAGTGTGAGATAACTTTTAAATGGCGACAGCATCTTCAAGGTTTTACCTCGACATGATGAATAAGTAATGTGTTTTCACTTTTTTTCTAATATGATGATTGGATGTTTTTAACCAAACATCAAGCTGCTGCCTGGGCTCCCCACATCACTGAGCAGACTTGAAGTCTGGGGACCAGAATTGCAGCTCGAGGAAGTGGACTACCTGCTGTGTAGCCCAGCAGACATATGTACAGTCTCTGGGGGAAAATCACTGCTCTGGGAAGCACTTACTCTGCAACCTGTAGTGATAATCAGCATAATCATCTCCACTTTCTTGAGATGTTTTTTTTTATGTGGAAAATGTATTTTGCAAATAAAACAATGCGTGTGAAAAAGAGTTGTAGTTGATTTTCTTTTCTTTCTAGTGCATCAGGTTCAAATAATGTTTGCATAAGACTGCACACTATGTACACTTAAACTGACATGGACGTGCATATTTTTTTCCAACCAAAGTCAGAAAAGGATTTTGAGTTTATTTTGTATTTTTGATTTTCTTATATTATATTTAAAATATGTTAAGTTCTTGTGTTGTAGGTATTATTAGTCAGGATTTAGTCGAGTTTTATTCTAGTTTTTGTTTCATCTATGTCTCCTGATTTATGAGTCTTTTTCTTGTCCTCATTGTTTTACTTTTAGTTACGCCCATGCTCTCATCTCCCTTATCGGTTCTCATGTGTGTCCCCATGTGTTTTATGTCTGTGTTCATTGCTTCCCCTGTGGTATCCTTGTGTTAATTCCAATCAGTTGTTTCCCCCATGTGTTTCCACTTCCCCTGATCACCTCCTGTGTGTATTTAGTCTGTGTATTTTCATTCAGTCTTTGTCAGGTCATCCGTTTTCCTCCCTCCATGTTACTTCAGGTTTAAATTCTTTCATGATTCATGTTCCCTCTTCATAGTTCCTCGCATGCACCTGTTCAGACTCATGTTCATGTAACTTTTGTCACAGTCGTCATAGTTAAGGTTTTAGTTTTAGTTCTCGCCCCCTGTTCACCTTGCTTCGTTTTTGTATTCATGTTTTTTCAGCCTAATAAACGGCTCGCCTTTTGTATAAACTCAGTTCCGTCTCCTTCCGTGTCTGAACCTGGGTCCTCCTTCTCACTCCCACACAGTCAGCTTCAGCCAGACTGTGACAGGATCTGGGTTTAAAACAAACTTAATGATTTAATGACCACATTATAATAACAAAGACTACAGTCAGAGATCACGTCTCACACTGAAAACTCTTGTGCTTCTACGTTCTCCTCCCTTTGCCTCCCTCTATCATCTGTGTGGGTGTGTGCTTGGCATTACTTCTTCTGGCACTGGTTAGCTCACTTGCAGCTCATTACCACTTACCAACAGTATTTAACTCCAACTCTTCTCTCATTGCTTGTTGCTCCCTTAGTGTTGCAGTGAAACTCGGGCTGCCCTTTTGCAACTCTGTGAACCTGTGCTTTCCTGCCGTGCCCTCCTTTGTGCTAGATGGCTCCGTGACAGGCTAGTCTGACGGTTCTTGTACTTGATGAAACACACCTGCAAAAACCAAGAGAAAAACTGTCAACTGGAAACAATTCTGAAAAATTCTACTTGTTTTGGACCTTCAGAGAATTGGCCTGTGTAAACGTGAAAAAGAACAATTCTTCATTCCAAGCTTTGAATACTAATGCAAAGCTTAACTTGTGTATTTACCTGATTGTTCCCATTAAAGACTGCTGAATTTTTTACAGTGTGTCCTGCCAGTGAGTTCTTCTTGCTAAGCCATGATAAAGTCTGTGGGTCTTGCAGAGTTACTGGTAGCTTGATATTTTTTAATCTCTGCCTGCTCGCTCCTCATTTGGTAAAACATTCTCGGCCCGTGTCCACCTGCCTGTGGCATTAATTTAGGAGGGCATTTTAATTATACCTCCTAACCAAAACTGCAGCAATTAGTCCAAAGAAATGTAATTAGAAACAATATTGATTATTGATGAGGGGGCCTTGTCTTGCATATAGTAACCACAGTATTTGCTGAGTCTTGGTCTATTTGGCAAACGAAACAAGAGATCAGATGTCAAAAACTTGCATTCTGGAGTTAGTCACCTGGTCATTTTCTGCAATCAACAGCCAGGAGTGAAAACAGTCATTAGTAGCAGCTCTACCCTTGTCACCAATTTGCCACAGCCTGCACCCCAGAGTCTATGCAGCTCTCATTTTCAACATTCAGCGAGGATAAGCAACTATGTGCCTGGAGCCTCCAACACCAAAATAATAACAATAAAAAAATAATCTGATATCTATGTAAATATCAACCTCCTGTGAGTACCATTTAAAGCCCACACTGAGGCAAACAGTGTGAGCCTGTCTTTCACATTTCAGTTGGGGACTTGATGGATTTACAATTCATATTCTCAGTCAACCTTGAATGTGAATTATGAAGCCTGAGACTCGCTTCGGAGCTGCTCAGAGGGTAAATACTGATCATCATAATGCAACTTAGAACAAAGCATTAATCACTGTAGCTGTTTTTATTGATGTGCTGTAAACTTGGCTTAAACAGCAATAGATGCAGGATTAAAACACTTAAAAACAAAAACAAACTTACTCATATTTTATGATTTTTATGTTTTATTAATGCATTTTAATTCTTGTTGAACTTGATTTATTAAAGTGCTGGGCAAATAAAAAGGTTTCTGAGGGACAACATTTCTCTAAAATATGACTGCAGACGAGCCAACGATTGATGCTCCAGTACAGCTCTCCTGCTTCACAGGAGTCACCCGTATATTGACATCATATTCGAGGATCACATGATAGCAAAGCTTCCTCCTATGAACACTCACTTCCTCAAATCTATACATTCATTAGTCTCTTTTCTCTCTGGTCTTGTAGAAATCAATCTGTGGAAAAAGGATTATAAGCCTTTTCCTGCCCCAGTCTTATTTGGCACCAGCTCCTGAGATCTAGCCCAGTTGATCATGTCACCTTATTCTTTACATGGCAGAAAAGCACATGAGGAAAAAGTAGACTAATCTCCTCTTTTTTTCTCACCACCATTAGATATCAGTCATTCCAGGGTCCCAACCTCTATCACACCTGGGAGATTGGATTGGTTCCCCCCTGCAGTGGACACTGTGGCTGAGAATCAGATATACCTATGAGTTTCTTGCACACCAGATTGCTAGTGCGGTAAGCCAAGAGGCCATAGCAATGATTGTCGCGCTGGCGAATGCAAAGACAGGGATATTTTCATGCTCCATCCATCTGGTGTAGCATTTTCATGTTTTCTGATGAGCTGACAGCCCAAAGAAAGCTGTTAGTCATCACAGCGCAGCATTGTCTTTTGTGCCCAAGACAGACCATGTTGTGCTTGATTAAAGTCATCAAGGCCTCAGAGCAAATCTATTTGTTGACTTAGAACAAACTGATAAACATGTTGATTGTACTCCCTCAATTAAACAGCTCTCAGTAATGTCACGACCGACTGCCTGAGTGAGTACGCAGACTACTGATTTTTTTCTCTTCCACGAGGCTTCTTTCAAAAACAAACCTTTAGCTCCTGCTGTTTGAGAAATGAGTGTGAAGCTTTACAGCAAAAGGATGTTTGGAACAAATCATGTGTGAAGACGCACTGTTCACCTGACTCCTGCAGGTGATGAGAAAAGCAAGGCTGTGCACACCAAACCTCATTATTTTGTTGAACAAGAACAAATAAAATGAGTGTTTCATTTTAAAGACACGCCTGACTTTAGAACGACCCGCAGCTGAAATTTGTACGGCAAAAATGACCGCGTGAAAATAATGAGACAATGTGAAACTGCTTTTTAACTGATCATTTAATGTTCAATCCCAACTTTATTAATTCACTCGTAGCTTGATGTCAGCGTAATTAAATGTCTAAAGCAGGCAGCTGTTTTTAGCAGACAAGCTCTAAAAACTCATGGAGAATATATTAGACTTATTTCTAATAAATATTACTAAAGATGAATGCAAATGCTGCTTTGTAGCATTTTAGCAGCTCTCTGTTAAAAATATACATTAACTGTGTTGTGAATTGTATATTTATATACTGCACTTGGTCAATTTTCTGTGAACACGTGGGTTTACACTTGGAGGAAGAGGAGATACAATCATGGTCCAGGCAGGCCTTCCCCAAGGGAAGGTGCACTGCTGTTCTCAACTCAACTGATTAACACTCCAAAATTACCACACTCCTCAGCGACAGGAGCACTTACAAGGTCTTGAGGCGAGACCCCACAGCAGCTACAAGAAGAAAGTAATTCATTGTCTATAACATCTTGAAAACCTGAGGCAGGGGAAGCCATATCAATACCCCAACAATGCTACACCCTGTATATATGGCCCTCCCAAGAATCATTTCACTAGCTGAGCCCACGTCCTCATTTTGACAGCATTTTAATAGGTAAAGGTGAATGCTTGGACATGAATTGAGCTGCGGTTTGGGGAAGGCCTCAAAGGGGACTGGCGACGGCTCCCGGGCCTGGCAGATCCCCATGTACTAAATAGAAGTGAAGAAGTCAAAGAATTGAAAACAAGGAGGGAGGGTGGGGCACGTAGACGAGAATGAACAGCTTGCAGAACTGGGGGAACCTATACAGATGAGAACCAGAAGCAGCTTGTTTGGAGGCGTGGTCCCGCTCCTGAAATTCTGATACATAATCTCCAAAACGAAGTAGTCCCTTTCTGACCCATTGTTACCAGTATAAACTCATCTGCTGACTCCAGGTTAAACCATGCAGTCATGTGATGTTTTTTTCACTTTTTAGGTATCAAGGCAATCGAGGCAGTCAGGAAACTACTACAGGAAGACAGCTCCTCAAACCACCTTCACCCCTGTTTAGGTTTGCACCCTGTTGGACCTCTGCCTTACCGCCCCATATTTCAGATACAATGAGGGTGTCTACTGGTAAAAACATGCATGTGCCATGGGCTACTGATTGTCACCAACACAGCCAACCTTTAAGTGAAGGAAGTGGAAAGTAAAGCTCTGGGCTCTTTGATAGGGACAAGACTTGGGTTCAGATATGTCAGCTTCGCCTGGGTCAAAATCAGAACCCAAGAGGTCAAGTCCTTCACTTGATGTGTTTTTCCACCGAGTGGATAAAAACATCAAGTTCACCACAGAGGATACAAAGGAAAAGGTTACCATTTCTGGAATGTGCTGTGTTCATTTATATAGGGTGGAAGCCTCAACAATGAAGTTTACCTGAAATCCACACACAGAGACTAATGCCAGCTCTTTCACTCCCAGCACCCAGTGGAACACAAGCAATTAAAGAAATGTCAGATAACAACCAGGGAGAAAAAGACCAACAGACAAAACAACATTGCAGATTTGTTAGAGAAACTCAGAAGAATTTTCTCCAAGCATGACATTTCAGTGCACTTCAAACCCAGCAACACCCTCAGACAAAAACTGTTTCATCCCAAGGACAAAGCATCCAAACAAAAGCTCAACAAGCTCGAATACGGTGCTCAGACCTCTAAACAGGAGACACCAAACATCCAGTCCACAAAAATATGGCACAACACAGATGAGCAGGACAAGACTCGGCTGTACATCTGCACTAAAGGGCAAAGGTCACTCTTTTGATGATGCCAAAGTTCACATTTTGGGCCGAGAAGGAAGTCTGTTGGAGAGAGGAGTAAAAGAGGCCATCTATGCTCGCTGTGAACGACTATCGTTGAGCAGAAATGTGGGCTTACGACACCAGCTACCTACAACACAGTCAGGGAGCCCCAGACATTTCAACCCCCATTCACAGCTTGTGTCACGTAACCTCATTAGCTCATATAATGCTGGGGAGGAGCAATGTCTCACAGTGGTTTCACCTGTCAGGCCCAGTGATGGTAATAACCGCCTTTTTTACACCTCAGCTCGCATCACAACTCACATGATGAATAGGGGTGTAACAACCCTTAGAATCACCTCCAAAGTAGATAGGCCCCCACTAAGGGTTTATTATTTAGGACTTTCCACCAGTTGTTATAGAACAGAAGATCCATCTTTGATGAAAACCTAAATAAGTCCAGCTGCCTTTTTTCTGAGGTCTCGAAATCACCTGGATAACCAAGAACTTACACACAGAACTAATCTCTAAGTTAAACTAATATTTCAAAGGCACACTGCAGGGAAGCTTATTGATACCAGTAATTAAATATTAAGGAAAATGATTGAAAAACATGACTTTACAGCATTGATCAACAATTTCTTACAAATAACCAAACATTTACTTTTCATCCATCATATCTTGACTGTGACATCAATAACTCAGCAACTTGTGTAAAAACTGGAACTTTGAATTATTCTCCTGAGCCGAGTTATTATTTATGTGAATTTTCACAGATGACTTAATTTTTTCAACTATGATTCTGAGACCAAATTAATGACAAATAACAGAACTAACAAAGGTAACAGATTTTAACAAGTGCCGATTCACATTACATGAGATGTGGCATTTTTATGCTTAAATTGCCTTCAATTTAGAAGACTGTGTAATCAGAAGTTTAATGCAAATGTTCAGAAAGTGTCAGTCATCATAAAATGCTGCAATAAATGGGCAACTTGCAGTATTCAATGGGAGACAACATTGCTCTATTGAAATTAATGCAATTATGAAAGTATGTGGTATGTGGATTGTACTATGTAGAAGAATGCTAACACAAGCATTGAATTGCTCTGCCTCCTATTCTACTTTTAAGTATCCTAGGAACCAAAAGTAAGCCTGCAGTCTGAGAGCGAAGTGCTCTAATGGGGTGATACAGTACTATGAGGTCTTTAAAGATGTGGCCAGATTATTCAAGACCTTATATGTGAGGAGAAGGATTTTAAAGTGGATTCTGGATTTAACAGGGAGCTGATGAAGAGAAGCCAATATGGTAGAAATATGCTCTCTCTCTCTCTCTGGTCCCTGTTAGGACTCTCACTGCAGCATTTTGGATCAACTGGACTTTGAAGGCTTTTAGGAAAACCTAATAATTATGAATTGCAATAGTCGAGCCTAGAAATAATAAATACATGAACTAATTTTTCAGCATCACTCTGAGACTGTTTCTAATTTTAGAGATATAAGCATTGAAGAACATATCCTGGTCGAAAATGTGTGGCCAGCATCTGGTTAGACACCATGTTATGGATATGTAGCTTATGTATGACCACCAGTTTGCTATACTGGTTTAAAAAGCACAGCTAAAGCCAGTCTAAATGGCTGGGTTTGGGCACATTTATGACTTACATATAACACAACACTCCTATAATCTCACTGAGGGGTGATGTGCACATTTTCAGGTTAAATAAATCTCTGATTTACAAGCATCTTCTTGATTTTGCTTCAGATTTTTGGTCTGGTTCATTCTTTCTGCTTTAATTATTCTTGAAATGCATCTCAAACTGCACCAGATTCCCTTTGTGGCACACTGAGTTGATTGGGGATAATATGAGGCATACACATGTGCACATAAAAGTCCTGCCTGCAATCCATGCTGCTTATCGGGGTAATATCAGTACAATGAAGTCCAAAGAACTCTCTGCAGACCTGTGTGGTTAAACTGTGGTGAGGCAGAGATCAGACCAAGGGTAGAAAATCATTTCTAAAGGTTTGAGTGTTCTGGGGAGAATATGGTCTAAATATTTATGAAATGGAAGACATTTGAAACCATCTGGACCTTTCCGAGAGTTGGCTGTTGGGACAAGCTGAGTAAACAACCAAGTAGAAAGTTGACCAAGAAATCAGCCTGCCAAAAGCTCACTGTCAGTCACTTGTACAGCAGTCAGACAGAGGCAAGTTTTAGCCTCTCAGAAATTGTCAGACTGCTTTCAGAGAGTAGTTCATACTTTCCATCCAGTTTGGTAACACTTGAAAGGGAGATTGGGATAAGATATGGAAATCTATTTTTGTTTTCTGAACCTTACAGTATGTTAATGAAATCTATGCATGTAAACTTCACACAGAAAGGCTCCAGCTTTTCAGCTGGCCAGCAGTTTAAAAGCAGGAACCTTTTTGGTGTGGGATGACAGTGGGATAACCATTGCGCCACTGTGTGAGGATTCTCTCAGACATGAATCTAAGGTTAACAGGTGATTCTAAATTCCCCTCAGGTGTGAGTGTGAGTTATTGCCTTTTTTCTGTTCCTCTCCACGTTGTATCCCATGTCTTAGCTTATGACAGTGGGAATGGGCTTTGGCCACCCATGACTCAGAATTGGATGAGTGGTTAAGAAAATGGATGATATGGTTACTGGAACGCTGTAGATTTCATCAGAAATCAGATTTCATCAAATGATTCTAACTGTTTGGATGCTTGAGAAGTTCTTTTGTGGAGGTATTCAGTTCAGTTTAACCCAGATGCCATTTACTATAATGGGATAACTTTGAGTGGCATCAGTGGTTGGTGCTATTTCCTCACAGTAAGAGGGCTCTGAGACTGAGCCCTCCTAAGGATTTTATTTGTACAGAGTTTCCATGTTTTCAAACTGTGACTAAATGGGTTTTCTCCAGGTGCTCTGGTTTCCTCTCACAGTCCAAAAACATGCCCGTTAGGTTAGTTGATTATTCTAAATTGTCCAGGAGACTTGTGTGCATGTGACTGGTAATTTAAAGCACACTGGGTGATTATTAAGCAAGATAACTGCTGTATAAATGTCAGTCCATTTCAATAGTGTTGACGTCCTACTCATACAACAAGTCACTTGATTGTATAAATATTGTATGGCTTGTGGTGTAACAACTAAATTAATGTTAGCTGGCACTGATTAAAAAAATAATGCCATTTAGCAAATGTCCCCTTAAGTGACAGCAAAATATCCTGAAATAGTTTCACAATTAAAACAAATACTTTGGTGTTTAGGATGAAAGGAAGGAAGGATCCATGTCAGTGCTTTTTCCCACTATCGCTAAATAAATAAGGCCACAAACCTGTGTAAGTGTATTCTTTTTTTTTTTGTTAAACCTTTTCCCTTTAATAAGGAAAAATAAGGACATTTGGTACAAAAATAAGGACGAGATTCACCGGCGCTTGTTAAGTACACCCCTTCAACTGTTTATGAACACAAATATCTAATCAACCAATCGCATGGCAGCAATTCAATACATTTGAGCCTACTGGAAATAATTGGTGGAGCTGTGGTGAGACGTATTTAACCACGCATGGGGTACAAGTTATTTCTGTAAGCTAATAACCAAGCTGATAATATCACAACCTATTCGGGATTTTATGAAGTCATATTTTAATAGAAATTTGTTACTACAAACTACATTAAACGGGTAGTTGGGAAAAATATGTTGGGGGGGGGGAGTCCTTGTTTCCAGACCCCAGTTCTCATTTTAAAAATAACAAAGCACCTTTTCTTAAATAATGAGATTTGTTTTCTCAAATGACGTTGTAAAGCACTTTGTCAAGCTGAAGTTTTTTTTCTTTCTTTGAACTTTACTGTAAATTGAAGATGCAGAACATAAAGTTCAATACTTATAAAAAAAATACTAAGTAAAGTAAGTAAAATTTTATTTATATAGCACATTTCTAGATAGAGATCACAAAGTGCTTTACAAGATATAACAGATTAAAAAGACATAATACAAACAAAGTTAGCAAAAAGCAATTTTAAAAAGATGTGTTTTTAACTGTTTTTTAAAAGTAATCAATGAATCAGCAGATCGTAAGTCCAGAGGAAGGGTATTCCACAGTCTGGCGGCCACAGTAGCAAAAGCTCTATCACCCCTAGTTTTCAGTCTCGTATTCTGGATGACAAGTAGGCCCTGACTACTCGACCTCAGAGACCTACTAGGGGCATAGGGCTGTAAGAGTTCAATAATATATGGTGGTGCCTGTTGTTGAAGAGCCTTAAAAGTTAGAACCAGAATCTTAAAATGGACTCTAAATTCGACGGGAAGCCAATGTAACTGCATAAGCAACGGTGTTATATGTGAATATTTAGAAGCTTTCCTCAAAAGTCTTGCTGCAGCATTCTGAACGATCTGCAGACGCTCCAAAGAACCTTTGTTTAGACAAGTAAACAGGGAATTGCAATAGTCCAATCGTGAAGAGATAAAAGCATGAATAACAATCTCCAGTTCGGTATAGGATATTATAGAGCTCAATTTAGAAATATTTCTTAGATGATACTAGATACTACAATTAAATTCAAGGGAAAAAATGTCAGGAGAAGAAAGAAAACCAAAACCATAATAATTTCTTTTTCTTAATTCCAAAGCACCTTTTCCTAAACAGTAGGATTTGTCCCTCCAAAGGAAGCAGCAAAGCAAACCACCTTGCCAAGCTGAAGTAATCTGGTGACAGAGCAACATACGGGAAAAAGTCATAAAAATTATATGTAAGAAATACTAAAATTCGATTCAAGAAAAAAAACACATTGACAAAAAATGGACATTATCATTTTAAAAAAGCATTTACAAAATCGTAAATGCTCGTAAATCGTAAATGCTTTTACAAAATCGTAAATGCTTTTTGGAGGAAAAAAGGTTTTGCGTCGGTAAATGTACACTTAAGCTAAAACTGCAAGAATTACAAAGACTTCAGTTACAACCTTTTCATTAGTTACAACCTTCGTGCAAGGACAGCTCAAAGCCACTTTCTCGTGCGGGTTTCAAAGGCTTCAGGCTGACGTGAGTACGTGTGTTTATATTTTGGTGAGTGACGCCAGGAACAACAGCTGTGACGTTTCACGACAGCTTCGCCGCCCCAACAGTGCATTCTGGGTTCAACCCAAGATGGCTGCGCCCTTGCAGAAGTGCTGAAGAAGTGCCTCTTCGGAGAAATTCTCGGAATTATTTGAGATTTCCTCGAAGACCGTCGCTCGGAGCCGACTACCAGGGCCGCTGGTACGTAGAAGGAGTCCACGCGAGCCCAGTCATTGATAAGTGCGGCCGCCGTTACGTGTGGCTGTGGCAGACTGTCCGTGTGAAGATGGGCCTCGCCTGCAGCCCCTTCCCATAGCGAAGAGCCGTGGGGAGAGGAGCCGCAGATTCCCCTGCAAACACGCGCCCGTGCAGCTCGGATTTGACGGCTTTGACTTACTCTACAGGCTCTGGACGCTGCCCTACAATTTGCTGACCAGGATTGTGTGTGCGACCGTGTCTGTCATTGTCCGGAGAAGGAGAGCTTCCACAGCCCGGGCTGATAATCCCACCGCACCAAGGTCTGCATCTGCACGCTTCGCTGACACTCTCGGTGCCTTTTCTGCACATCTGATCGGTCTCCTTATCTCTGTCACGCGTGTGTGGTTTCAGAGACTCGCTTTAAAAAGGCTTTAAGTGAATATTACTGGCCTCGTTGCAGTCTGACACCTGACAGCAGCAGAGCTGTTACATTAGCCGCGCTAGTTTAGCTTAGCTAGCTGGACTGGACTGAACCTGCTGCTCGCCAGCATCCGTGCAGCCAAGTTTAACACAGCTGGGCCGTTTTAGCACGAATGCAGAGGCAATAAAGATAAAAACCCATCGACCTCCTGTCCCGTGGCTCCAGCTGTAGAGCTGAAACATCTCTACAGCTGTTGCTTTACTACAGAGTCAGGCAGCTAGCCTGTTAAAATAAAGTGGAGGAAGCCAGATGTGAGTGTGTTTGGTTTCAGTTGCTGTTGTGGGTTTCATTCAAACAGGATTCACAATAGCAGATTCACACGGCATAAAAATGACTCATAACCACAGTCCCATGACTTAAAGGGCATAAAGTGGAAAAGTCAGCAGCCAGTGTTGATAATCAGATTATTATCTGAGTGTAGAAACACCCTGCTTGGTATAGCCCATAACAACAATACAAGGAGGGATGGAGCTGTTCTTACTTTATTGGACAGTAGCAGCCTGATGATGACCAAGCCTTTGGGGGGCTTTTGGTGTACCCATTGTTTACAACTGGAGATAGATTTTTCAATCCAAGTTACAGAATGGACAGTGCAGAGGTCAGCAAACGGCAACAACGGTTTGAATGTGCTGGCCGACCCTGGTCCACACAGCGTGTGGACATTGTATGTATTCTTGTGCCTACATGGGTTTCTTCTGGGTACTCTGGCTTCTTCCCACAATGCTTGTTAAGTGTTTTTATAATTATAAATTGGCTGTGTTAGCCCTGCTTTCTAATGCCAGCTTGGATAAGCCCTCACCAATCCTGTATAGGAAGCATTTAAGAGGACGGATCTTTATCAGATGATGGGTGATCCATATTGACAAAGCAGACTTTGGCCCAAAAGAAATGGCTTGTATCTGTGATGGTAGCATAGTCAAGAGGGACAAACATGTCCGAGAACGTAAAAACAGGGACGGCTGCCTCTCAGGTCACGTCTTCATCCTGTAGAACTTCAACAGCTGCA
The DNA here is from genome assembly GCF_036321145.2 of Pelmatolapia mariae. Lineage (NCBI taxonomy): Eukaryota > Metazoa > Chordata > Actinopteri > Cichliformes > Cichlidae > Pelmatolapia > Pelmatolapia mariae. Next base: position 40,507,067 of record NC_086232.1, read on the forward strand.
CAAAGAGACATGTGGATCGAAGTCATTATTGTTAATTTTTTATATTAGAGCTAAGGTAATATAATCAAACGTCTTATTTTTATTACTGAAAAAGGAAGCAGAAGTTCTCTTACATGTTGTTTAAACACTGAAGACGTTTGAATGAATAAATTCATTTAAATCTGGGTCTAAGTCTCGAGCTCTCTGAACAGGCCTACTGCAGTTATCTGACAGTGCGCTTTTATTGCTGTTTAAATTTTCCTATGAATATCTCAGTAGGTAACCAAAAATGTATTTAGGGATGCTTACATCTGTTGTGTATATATTCTGTTTTTACTTTCTTTCTTTATTATTTATCATCCATTACTTAATAAAATAGCTGCACAGAATGTTTTGATTAGCAAATTTAGCACATTTGGCTGCATCTGGACTGGACATGTCTCCAAATTATGTTTTAAGATTTTTATTTATTTATTTATTTTTGAGACTAATGTCAATATCGACTATATGCAGCAATTAAATGGCAAACCAGTGACATTAACATGAGTGCTCTCCCAGCAGGGCCCTGATGAAAATGGACTCAGACTTGCTTCATTCACCGGCCGTGGGCCTCGCTGAGGAAGAGGAGGCCGATATGAATGACTGGAAACTTCCCTTGGCCTTCATGAAGAAGAGGCACTCAGAGAAGATTGAGGGCTCCAAGGCCCTGGCGCAGAGCTGGCGGATGAAGGACAGGGTAATTTTTCTTCTCATCCATGTACAGGAGTAATTCAAGAGCCTGAGGATGTTTCCTGTGTGAGCTCTGCTTTGAGGTCACAGAGGCTGTTTTTCCTTTTATCTCAGCTCATAGAGACTTGTATAGCATGCTCATATATCTGATGGGACTGTTAGTTTTAAGCTGGAACCAATAAAACAGGAAATCTAAGATTGTTGATTTAATTTAATGAGTTTTGATGCTTTAGATATAGCTTTAGAAAGACTGTTATTTTTAAAAGATAAATATTATAGTATGCTTTCCCCCCCTCTAATCAGCAGTTCCCACAAAAAGATCAAACTCTGATACCATCTTTCATGTAACGTATTGATTGAGCATTAATTTTTATCCGAGAAGGATTTCTTGTGGTTTGTAACTACAGCAGAAAATTCCTGCTTTATAGGACAGGGTGGGTCAAATGGTTATCCACGGGGCCAGTTCTCAAAAATTCAACTCATTAAAAAGACAAATCAAACTCCTTGATGCTACACGCTGTGCTTCAAGAGCTTATCAGTCTTTAAACAGCAGCAAATCACTGGCTACCCTCGTCTTTATTACAGTGCCAATTCATTTCATTCTGCTTGATTACCAGCTACCAATGCTACGCTTTCAGGGGGAACCTCAAAGGGTTTCCCACATGAATGGTCACCGTGTGTTTCAGCTCCCATAAAGCTGCTGTTTGATCCACTGCAGTGCTACCAACCTGATTATTTTATTGCCTCACGGCTACAGAGCACTGCCATTATAATGATGGCAAGTGTCACTTAGTTGTACATAACCCTCAGAAACTCTGCACCGATTGTAGAAATTCACCCAGATGAAAATTTAAAACTTCGCTGCTGTTAGGACATGAGTTGAATTACTCCGCAGTGCCCGCTGAGGTGTCAAGCTGCAGGGAAATGAAGGCATCATTAAATGTGGAGCTGCTATTGATTTAAAAGAGGTAATATGGGCTAGCTGAAATGGACATTTCTATCAGGAAGTCATGCTAAATCAACCGTGTTAAATCTTTCATTGCTCAGAGCATTTTCAGGCCCTCCATCCTCATTTGTAAACTTGTAAGAAGAATGTGTCCTTTCACATGTCTGGGCTACGAGAGCTTTATTTGTGTGTCTTATGCAGAAAAGAATTTAGCTTTGAATTTGACTCTAGCCTGGGGATTGGGGAACTCAGAATGCATTTGAATGGTTTTTTATTTTCTGAAAAACATGATTAAGATATCAATGTCGATTGTACGCAGTATGTGAAAGGTCACTTTGAAGTCATCTACTGGTTCGTAGATTGGTTGTCCATCTGTCCATTTTTGTTTCCTTTTGAGCAAGAAGGGACTGTATGTAAATGAGACAGCGAGTGCTAAGTTGCTGGCTCAGCCTAGATACACAGATACCTGCTAATTAGTTCTAAATCATCACTTCTAGAAGAACTACTATTTAATCAACTGAAGTGGAACAGCAGATTGCTTGGAAGCTTTGTACCACATGGAATCCCATGCTATTTGTCAGATAATTTCATTAAACATACTCTGAGCACAACGGCACAGTTATGATTGAGAGGTCAGTGACTCTGGTTAGGTGAGGTGAATCCTAGCAGATGCTGGCTGGTGACCTGCTGAAAAAACTCTTGTAATTGTCTCCATGTAGGTTGTAACAATTTTGTAGCAAATTTTATAACTTGGTACTGAACCATGTATTTAATGCTGTAAAGTTGTGTTAATATGGGAGTCTAGGCAGATTGGCTCACTTTTGGACCAGGCCTCAAGTGGCCATTAGTAGAACTGCAGTTTCTGGCAGTTGGCTTCAGGTCAGTGAAGGTGAAGCATAGCAGGCAGCTATCAACTACACCCGCCTGTGTCGGCACTCGCAGAGCACACGCAAAGCACACGCAAAACTGAAATTTGTGTGTGTCAGAAATCGTAACCTTGTCAGAAGTGACATGAACATGAATGCTAACATTTTAAAAGGCAGCAGAAACAGCAAATCCTCTGCTGTGGACACATTGGTGAGAAAACGTGGTGTTGAATACACCACCATTTCCATTATAATAAAAATAAATAAATAAATGAAAGGTCCAGTGCAGTGAGAGCAGACGGACACCTAACTTTAAGTCCTAAGGGATAAAAGTTTTGCAGGAGAGAATCTGTGGAAACTGATTCGCTCTTGGAGCCAGCCTCAAGTGGCCAACAGATGAACTGTAGTTGTTGGCACTTGAACTTCCTTTTACAGCCTGGGATGTTGCTGATTGCTGCTAGTGTACATTAGCTAGTTTTGTTTAATTCTGTTTATTTTTCTGAACTTGGAGCAGAAACATAAAGGACACAGATGAGGCTGTAGTGCTTCTTAGGTTCATTTTACCAGTGAGTTTTGCATTCGTCAGAATTTTTATCTAGTTGATTGATGATGATGATGATGTTGGAGTTCTGATAATGTGGAGTGTTTTAGTAGAAACCCTTTAATGACATGAAGGTTTAGACCTGCAGCTTCACATACTTTTGCCTCTGGTAGTTGAGACCACATGTAGTGCTTTGGCTGATTTAAGGTGATGGACAGTATCGATAGGAGTTTGCTTAGAGAACAAGTTGGTCAGCAAAAAGTTAAGGCTGGCAACAGAGGAATGCCGTGAGAAGGCTTTTAAAAGAAACTCTTTCTGCACTTTGGGGAAGAAAGTTCATGATTTAGTTCAATTTTAATAACATTGTGTTAAATGTCTGGGCATTTTACATCTTAAAATCAAGACCAAAGCATATTATAGAGAAGAAAAAGGCAAATGACTCTAACAGAGGTCAGTCAGAGGTCGTGTTCTGTGAGACACATTGAGTTGACTCGGTATGGTGACAGGTAAACTGCACTATTACTAGGCTTATTGGTTCAAATTGTGTGTTTAGTCCGCTGTTGGGTCAGTGACAGCTATTGAGTCATCTGTGTGTTTGCGGTCATCTGCAGCCACTCGGAGCAAAGCAGGAGTGTGTGTACAGCTGCTGAACCTACCAAGTAAAATAACGATAACAGCTATCAGATATCCTGTAAGAACACTTGTACAGTACAGGGCAAAGTCAGGTGACGAGCAGCGTACTTTAACTAATAAAGCACCATGGAATTTCTGATTAGAAAGCATGTCGTGTTTGGGTAGTCATGTTGATTGCAGTTAGGTAGTAGTTAGGTTGGTGGAAGGATCACATTTCTTTTATTGAGCTGTCAGACCTGAAGTCGAGCATTTAGTCTGACCGAGCGTTAATGAGCGAGATTAGGTTTGCAGTGATTTTTTTTTTCTTTTTTTTTTCAGGGGTTTGATTGACTCCCATCGATAAACTGAAAAACCTAAACTAGTGCTGTCAGCACTTTCATATCTATTTTTGTCCCTCCCCTCCCCCACAGTGAACAGAGAGCATGAAACCTTTATCTTGATGGCACAAAAACCTGAACATCCACCTGTAGAGATAATGGATTGCAGTGCAGGGCGTTATTGATTCTCAGGATGTACACTTATTTTTAGCCCAATAGTTTCCAAACATCAGCTGACACTGACCATTTTAACAGATGTCCAGAATGAGAAGAGGAAAAACAGTCACACTTGGTATGACGTATTAAGGATCAGCATTTTAAACAAAATAGTGCTTCATATTTGCTGACTGCGTTTTGACTTCATTAGCTTTCAAGTGACTGAATAGTTGTGGTAGACTTGTTACGCTAGCTTTAGCTTGCAGTGTCTGTACTCATTTATTTTTGAGAACCTTCTAAAGGCTCGAGCCATCTTTGGCTTTGCGTGGAGTTTTTGTGTTCTTGGGCTTTTTTTCTTGTTTCATACTACCACAGTCTTCAGGAAGTTAAAGGACTATTCAGATATTCTAAAATCATTAGCAGCTGGCTCCATTTTGGATTCACATACAATTCTCTAGTTTATTAAGTTGCACTGTTAATCAATTAATTGACTTTTTTTTATTAGTAAAGACCACAAAATATTCCCAGTACCTCTGGGGTTTTCAAAGTGTGCAGAGCCACAGAAGATGGGATGATTACCATCAGGTGAAAAATATTAAGTGGGGGGTGATTTTAAAAACAGAATGATGATGCTGCTGTGCTAACCTTTAAAAAGTTCTCCTTGAATTTTCTCAAATTGGTTGGATTACAGAGTACACACTTTTTTTGTTTTTGAAGTGGAGAGCCACTGAGTTTGATTGCAAGCTAAATGACACAGTGGCTAAATATTTATTCTGGAACATCTGAATCTTTGATATTATTACTGAGTTAGTCATTTGCTTTGGTAAATTTTGTTGTTGATTGGCAATTCTTTTACTCCAGGTTTTCTTCAAAAACTTCCTTTCCTTAAATTCTCTCTTCCTTAAACACCTCGTGTCATGATGCTGCCACCACTACATTGCAGGGATTTGACAGTTCATGAGCTTTGCCCCGCACAAGCTGCCTACCGTCCTTCCCAAAGAGACTAAATTTTCTTTTGCATTTATATTAAAACATGTAACGGCATCAGGGCTTTAAATATTGTTTTGAATGATAGATAAACTGTCTCAAAGCAGCAAAGCTGTCATGCATGCACAGGAACTTTTCCCTTCCTACCTGTCATGCTTCACAATCCCTTGTTGAGCTGTAAGCGGTTTGACGTTAGACTGGTTGATGCAAACTTGTCCTCTTATAGTGTAACAGTTTTCTTCGTAAACCCTGACGAAACCCTGTCCCGACTCGATAGCCTGTCTGTCACAGAAATGGCCTCATTGTGCTTGTTTTTAGGACAGGTTCAGCTTGAGCATGAAGGCAGATCAGCATTAATTTTACAGCTAAACAGGATATGTACAGCATCATCAGCGGGTGGGTGAGAAGTTCATATTGACCCCTTTACACATCATTCTGTATACAGTGTTTAACAAACTTATTAGACCACCTGTCATAAAAAGAAGACAACAAATATTTTAGAAATCTGTCAAAAACTTGTTTAGAATCTAAAAAATATGGAAAATACATTTATACACCCAATTTGAGCCATCAGACTGGACTTTACAGAAGTCGCATTAGACGCATTAGTAGAAAAAACACTTAATTTGATCCTATCTTGCCTGTCAGTTTCTGCATAAAGATTAAAAGGCCAAACCTTCCAGTGTTAAAAATAAAAATTAAAAATATTGAACTTTATTTTGCTCATAATGCAATACACTGTTAGCACAGTGTAGGGGGGTAGTTTGATTTTGTACTTGTGCATTTTTATTTTCCCTTGTGTTTTTTATTACTGCTGATCAAAAGACAAAAGCAAAGCTACACCAGCTGGAAAAAGCTGGTTTCCCTGTCTTTCATGTAATTTTCACATCTTATATCAACCCCAGAATGTGACTCGTCCTTGGGACATGTCTGTGGACATCGGATTTTGGAGATACAAGTGAAGTGTGGCTTCATTTTTCACTGATTTTCCTCCATGATGGTGTGTGACAGCGTTTTAAAATTGTCAGCAACGACTTTTTTTGTTACTTTGTTATAGTGACAAAAAATTGTTGTTGTAACATTTAGTCAAAGCAGAAAATTGAATTGTTGTAGCAACTTTTCCCCAAAAAAAATAAAGGCCTGAGGGTTTGTTTTCTTTTCCCCGTCTGAGATTTTAATGGACTTGTCAGGCAGTTAAGCGACCTTTTTGTTTTGGATTTACACATGGCTCAAGGCAATCTTTTCCTTTTTTCAGGACTCTGATCACCAAATTAAATATATGTTTTCTAGGAATTCATTATTATATGGCAGTGAGTATGGGAGTAATGCTTGGTTTTTATAGCTTAGTGGTTTGTATTGGTTGGTAAATGACCTATAACACACGTTTCTCTGGCTATTGGTCACACACATAAGATTCAATTAAATATGTCTCCTTTCTTTCCCTGCTGGTTTCCAGACATGGTGTGTTTTTCAGCTTAACGATAATGAAATCAATAAGTCATCAATATCCGAGCTCATAACAATAATAATAATGTGGAAACGAGACAGGTGGGCTGTGCTGGTTTTACTTCTGCTTCATTAGTTGAATTCAGTCAATGCGTGCAGTTCATTAGGGAGCATATAGACTTTTAGCTACCGAGCCATGAAAACATAATGTATTTGCAAGGTGCTAAAAAGAATTGCACGCTACTGATTTTATGTTGATTAAAACAGCAACTTCGCTTAAATATCTGCAAATTCCATTAAACCACTAGCTCCAAATTAAATACCAGTTGGTTCACAACGTCCCGATGTGTCAGGAGCAGAATATTAACGCCGTCAGGAAAGAACAGAAGTTGTTTTGTTTTTTTTTGATGAGGTTATATTTCGACACACTTTTTTTTTTTTTGACACTTCCAAGAAATTCAAAAACAGTATTGCATTGATATGAGTTCGTCTCCATTCCACCATCGTGTATTTCCTCTTTATGTCAGTGTAATTAGTGCAGAGATAATGGTGATGTTTTCATTGGCCATGAAGACTGATGAACTGTATCAGTCATTCTCTTGTGGTTGAGATGGATGTAGAGGGTTTGCCAAGTAAACGGTGTGATGTGGGATATTGTCTTGGCTTTCTGTCTGGTAGGAAATGGCATTAGCCTTGTTCAACAGAAGTAAGGCCAAAATACCAAATAAGTTTATTAAACTATGCCAAAATGTGTTTGACCCGCTACATCATAGGTACAACTGCAAGCCTTTCTAAAAACCTTTTTTAGTGCTCTGAGTGCTGAAGTAGAGTAGAAAAGCGCTACATAAGCACCAGATCACTTTTTACACATAAATGCAGCTATCCGGTCTTTAAGTGATGACGTGATGAATCCTGCTTCCGGGTCCAAACTACTCTGCGTTTAATAAGGCTGTTGCGTTTTTAACTTGTTTTAATGCTTTGTATCTTGTTCTATTTAATCTAAACTCAGTGATCCCACAGTGTTTGTTTGACTTTAGGACCTGCAGCGGAGTTTGTTTTTTCCCCTACATATTTCCAGCTATTTCTTTAGCTTCTATTTTTCAACCTGTCTCAAAGTGCAAATAAAACATGACAAGACACACAGGTGTAATTGGAGCCGGCCATTTACAACATTAGCATAGGGTACTATACAGGGTGGACCTTGGGCAGGTTGTCGGTATGTCAGAGGGCGACTTGGTGATTGTTTAAATGGTCCGACTTTGTCCTAACGGGCAACTTAACTGTTCCAATCTCATACGTTCACTATTTGACCGTAATCTCTGTAAATAGATGTCTCCATATGAATATGTAGTCCCAATTCTATTGACCAATCATGTTTGCCCCTGTACTGGTTGCATTGACATTTGTCATGTAGGTGAAAAATGTCTAACAACACACCACCAACCAAAAATGTTATAAAATGGCAAATTGTGTGAGGTAAATGTCATCATCCAATGTTTATTGTGAAAGTCAATGCGAAATTTTTTGTTACTGTTAGGAAAACAACTCCGTAATTTACATTATAACTAGCATCTACACATGTGATGTTCTTCAAGCTGTGTAAAAGAGATGACGGCTCGGTTATCGGGTCTCCAACTGTCTGTGTCTGCAACAGAGTAGAATCGAGGCCTCGGTCTCTCTATTTGGTTCTATTCACTCGGTGTGAAACCTAACCTTGTTTAGATGATCACAAAGCTGATATACTGGCGGGAATGGAAGAAATGTGCACATGAAGCCAACACTGTTGCCTCACAGCAGGAACGTCCTGTTTTTGAATCTACCAACTGGCCGTGTGGAGTTTGCATGTTCTCCCTGTGTCTCTGTGAGTTCCCTGCAGGTACCGGCTTCTTCTCACAGTCCAGAGACACGCAGTTAGTGGGATTAGGTTAATTGGTGATTCTAACTTGGCCGTAGGTGTGAATGGTTGTCTCTCTGTGTTAGCCCTGTGAAAAACTCGCAATCTGTCCAGCGTGTACCCTGCCTCTTGTCCTCTGGCAGCTGGAATAGGCTCCAACCCCCCCTGTGACACTGAATTGGATAAGTGGAAGAAAATGGATGGATGGCAGATGAAGCTCTTCCTCAATAGCTCTCAGTAGCTCGCTCTCTTTTGAGTTTTTATGGCAGCTATGCTAGTTTCTCCTGGTCCTATACTGTCTTATCCTTTCCAAAAACTGCTGCCGTCTGGGCCCCAGTCAAGTCATTCAGTGACAGTGAGGGGAAATAAAATGACAACTTCTAAAGAGTTTTTAGATGCTTTTCTATTATCTCTCACTGTTCAGCATTGTTGACATCTGCTTGCCATTTTTGGAGTTAGTGGGAACATGCCAAGCGATGGCACTTTCTAGATGTTATTGCCAGAGGTGCACCTTTCGGACAAAATCCATTTTGTCTGTGCTGGTGAGTAGGTTTTCATTTTGTCCTTGCATTTATGTGTTCAGTTCATTCATATGCTGAAATATATCTAGCATGTGTGCCGGCCTTTGCACACCACTCATCATTTGAAACAGCTTTGCATCATCGCACCTCTCATCAGTCAAAAACGCTGTTGGTTCCTCCTGCAGCTCAAACACAGGTCGGTACTTTGCTCCGCCACAGCCAGTTCTTAAGGAGCAACAAGTGTGCACATCATCAAACACAGACACTAGGTCTGCTGGTGAAGTCTCGCCTCGTGGGGCAAGATCCAGCACTGCACATCTGGATCTCTTTCTCTCTGCTAACGAAGCCTTTGCTATGTCGTCCATGACTGCTCATACAGGCGTTCTCCATGTTCAAGACATTCTGATAAGATCTGATATTTTTGCTGTCTTCTTTTTTCTGGCAATGCCTTCCAAAATAGTAGTATTAATGTCTCTGCCACAGAGTGTGGCTTTTTTTGTTTTTGAGATTTGGCTTCGAATTCGCTACTAAGTAGCTAGCTTTTAGAGCTCTGGGAGACCTTTTCTCATTAAAGTTACCTGTTTCTTAGTGTGTTCTTTGAAGTCGAAGAAAATAGTCCTCGTTTTTGTTTTGAAGTAGCAGATGTTTAGCTTAAAGATTGCATTTAAGCTTTTCTCCGCACACTAAGCATAACAGAGCTGGTGCAGCTGGATCTCCAGTGAAAGGAAACCCAGACAAACAACGCTCGCTGGATTGCCTCGAGCTCACAGTTTTTACTTTGATTGGACCACCACTCATGCCAGACACTTCACCTGTATTATCATTTTGTCCAGGGCCCAGTTGGGAGTCTTCATTTTTTCTTTTTCAAAAATGTATCCATTGTTGTTATGTCTTATCACAGTCTGTTGTCTTAACTCAACAAGTTCATTATTGCGCTACATGCTGCTTCACACGAACATGAAAGAGTATTTTATTATTCTGCCAGTCACTGCATCAAAGACACAGATGCTCAACAATGGCAGATTATTTGCAGTAATTAAATAATCATTTTATAGACTAATTAAGTGACGTGAAATAATTTCCCATGGCACACCTGACGATCTCTCATGGTGCCGCAGTTAAAAAGCACAGGCTTAGATAACAAAGAATTAACCTTTTTTATAGGCTGTATAAGTTATTGTGCGTTTATAAAATAGTTAACTTTTTCACTAATGATGGTGACGATGATAATAGAGGTAGCGGTGCAGTTTACCATTAGCTTACTATTAGCTTGTAGAGTCAGGCAAGCATCCACTGGTGGTTCACCTGTTAGGAGCTCTCCTACATCTGCAAAAAGGCCTTGATGTGTTTAAAGACTGTTGTATAGAGATGAATGTAATTTTGTAGAGATGAAGCCACCCGTGAGTAACTTTAGAATCACGATGGAAATATTGGGCAGCTGAGTGGCGTGATTACCCACTATAGTTTCTTTTGTGTTGTGCTTTATTGTAGTCTACAATGAAAATGCAGCTGTGGAAAACTATAAAACTTCACTGAACAACACATAGTCTTTGTCTGCCTCTACCAGCCATGTATGGGTCCATTTCCTTTTTGTCTTCTTGCTTCCTGTTTACAGTAATTCATAACATGGTAAACACTCTTTCCTCCTTTTTAATGTACCTGCCACATTTGCAACTTTTTGATCTCCAAAATGTAGTCTTTATATTTAAAAAGCAGATCAATGTGTAGTGATGTTTGGCCTTTTTCTGGATTTTAAGATTAAGCGTCCAATATCTGACCTGTTGCTGCTATGGCACACGATCAATGCACTCCACCATCTTAATAACCTTAATTTATGGCGGGCCTAACAAATGGATTAATCAGGGTCCATTGATCGACATAGCAGGTGGTGCTCGGGGCTGTATGGGAGTCTTAAAGGGTCTGGATAGAAATGGCAGGAAAATCCCCCGGAGTCACGTGTAGTTAATGAGAGCAGGACAGCAAACACTTATATCTACAGAGCTGAAACAGGAAGACATGAACACACACTGAGCTGCACGTACATACTTTATCTCCCTCCCACTCCCTCTTCTGTTTCACCCATTTTTTTTTTTAAATTTTATCCCACTAAAAGAGCAGACTGTGCAAAGGAAAGAATTAACTACTTAATTCTTCTCTCACTTCTCCATGATATTATCGGAAATCCATGAGGGCCAGTATGCCTTTATTATCTAATTTTGGTTGAGTTTTTCACTCAGATTAGTGCTAACAAGCAAATTAACAGCCCACTGCCACCTATCTGATGATAAACGAACCACTTGTTCAGGGTCAAAAGGTTATTATTTTTCTTTTTTCACAGTCGGAGAGGCTCTGCAAATCCTTGCTCTCTTTGAACCTTAGTCAGCCTGAACTCTTCTTGTTTTACTATAAAGAATATATATACTCTCTCACATGCCACGTGCCACATACCCATGTGTGTGTATGTGTATGTGTATATGTATATACTGAAGCACCTAATAATTCCTTATTATTACTTCTAGACAAATAAGACCTTTGAAATATAGTCCAGATCAAAGTTTAACAGACACTCAAGTTTGTGTTTGTACACAGTTTGCATCCAACACAACAGTTTAAAATCAATGATTATTGATGATTCATTCCTTCACAAGTAAACATGTTAGAGAAGCACGGCCTGGTTTAATCACCAACAAGATTGTTTATTGAAGTTCATTTAAGAACATTATTACTATGTGGAGTACAAACTCTGAAAATACTTTACCTCATTTTTTGATCCATATGAATTTGTGCGATGTTTACTGAATAAAGGTCATTCTTAAATGCAAATCTAGCTCCCAATATATGATCACCTGTCAGTCGATGACAGTTGATAATCCACTGATGGAGCTCAGGAGATGAGCACACATTAAAAACAATAAAACAGACAAACAAACAAAATGAATAAATGCCTATTTATATAGTTTGTTGTGTTCTATATCTTTGTGTGTAATGTCTTTGACTGTAAATAAAAGACTATGTGGGGACAAATTACCAGCTAATGCTAAGAAGCATCCACAGATTATGTTTAGATCTCACAGACAAGGATAACTGCTTATTAGTGATTATTACCAGACATTTCTATATATATATTTTTTTTACACAGCAAACAGTATTATTTGTCAGATAACTAAAAATATTTCAGTTGAGTAACTAAACGCCCAACAGCTACGTCTTTCACTCAAAGAGGCCATGACCTGCTATAATGGCCTTAATGCAACTCGACTTACTTGTTTCAAAGGCGTTGATTGGCAGTATTTTTGCTTGTTATATTTTAATTTTTACTTTTTTTGGTACCAGTCTGTTAATATATCTGCTGTAAAGTTGACATTTTTCTGTGAGCATTGACTTTTTTTCCTTTTGAGCCTTTGAAGGAACTGCAAATTCTGCACTTTCATGTTTGCTCTGTTTGTCCCCGAGGTCTCCATTCAGCAAATAACCAACATTAAGGGAATGAGGACACCTCTATATTTCACAGTTTAAAATAAGTTACTTTTACTTTATTTATGGCAGTAGTAATTACACATCACTATAGCAAAAAGGCCAAAGCCCCACCACCACTACCCCAAGGCTAGGAACTCATTTACACAAGCCACATGAAGATTTACACCATTATATCTGATGGCCAACCAGTAATTTCCAAATTGATGAAGGAGTACTGGTCTTTGTTTTCACTGTGCATTGGATAATAAGTGGAATAAACAAGCAGATAAATCAGTAGAAATAATTTGGTGCACATCTGTGTACTGTCACACTCAAATGCCATGTTGTATCGCAGTGTTGAGCTGGAACAGAAAGAAATGCTGTCCCTCATTCATCTCCATTATTCTCATGCAAATTTGTATTGAATGGATTATAAATTATCTGCGTGGGAAGCTGAATGGAAACAAATAATTTCATCAGGGCTGTTTACACTATGATCTTAATTATATGCATTTTTGCAGTTTTCCTTAACTGACAAGTCTGATGCTTTTCTTTGGCATTTGTTAGTTGGTGATGTAAAAAAAAAAAAAAAAAGAAGGAAAGAAAGAAGGAAAAAAAATGACCTTAAAATTTTCTCAGCAGTTTTCTTTGACATTTTACCTGCTATAACAGAAACATCTTTTTACCTCTCTCTGGACTTTGGATTAATATGTCTCTAAAGTGTGCTGCCATTTCAGCTGTTGTATTTTAAAAAGGGCAAATCTGATCTGGGTCTTCCCAGTTGAGCTGGCATCTTTGTGGTGTGTTTTATGTCTTTTCCCAGGCTGTTGTTGTAGGTGTTTTGCAGGACTGACAGAGAATACCTACACTTGCTGCACATTAGCTGATAAATCACCTTGTTTTGGCAGTCGGACTCCAGCCGCTTTTAGTTGTCTGTATTTATTCAAATGGCAGATGCACTTGTGTATCACATAAGGAGATCAGTTTTTTGTTGTGCTAACAGAGTAAAATTACTCCCAGCAGAAGAAATAACTGCATGCTACTTATCTTTAAGTGATTTAGATGAAAAGATATGAAGGTTTGGACAAGATAATCGGAAACCCGACATAATAAATGTATAGCTTTCCAAATGCCCGAGTTTTCATTGACTTTTCTGCAATTTGAGTCCTGAGCTGTGTGTCAGGGGACATTACACTTGAAGGAAAGCCACCATCCTTCTTTGAAAGATGAAGGACGTAAAAAATCTTTATAGAGTGCATCCCAAGAAACCACACCATGGTCTAGATGTGGTGACAAGGGAGGTAATGGAATACTTTAAGCCCCTTTGATGAGATATCATTGGATTTAAAGATGCATTTATAAATGCACACAAGAACTTTTCAGCTTTGGACTCTCCAAGTACTTTAATTTGCCAAGTACTCACTAGCACCACTACAGTACAGTGACGTTGGAGTACCTTTAATCATGCGTGTAGCTCATTTTTTTTGGAGAAGCAGCTGAACGATATCAGTGAGTGCCACAGTCGAAACCTGGCCAACAAGCCTGCTGGACGGGAAAAGCCAAGCTGGAAATAAATGGTCTGTGAACAAGCTACAAGTGACTGTCAAAGTAAGATCAAGGAGATTGTTTGTCTCTAATATCTGGCTTGCCTGCATAAGTGAAGTCTAAAAGCTGAGCTGCATTCATGTAAAGAGACAAACTTGATTTTTTTTGTTGTTAATTTCATTGATTTGACCTCATTAGGTTTAAATCCTTCCAGTCTTATTTTCAGTGTCAGGGAATGTCACACCACTGTGAGCAATGCAATGTCTGTAATGGAGCTGTCATCTTAGTTTAGTTCTGCACAGCAACTGGATGACTACTGTGTGAATACTGTTGTGTAGCCAAGCAGAAAACTTCTATATCACTTCCCATTTGTGGGACCTAGTGTGGGTTGAGGACATCGGGTAAAAATGAGTGAAGTGAAGCGAAACGGAGCTCATCTGTGTGTAAGGAGGAGCGTACCTGTTGAGCTTGTCCTGCTGAGTCCCACTATCACAACAGTGTTTTGTTCTGCCAGTGGGAACGCACAGGGCACCTTAATTACTTTCACAACAGCTCTCTTAACCCTGCTCGGTTATGTACAGACAGAGATGGTATCTTATCACTTGCTGTCAAAGGTGACTTAGAAATATCGCGCTGACCCTACATGGTGTTGTACGTGAGCACGCAGTCCCTCAGTAATGCCATTCAGTGCACATAAACAAGTGTCCCACTGCCTAAGCTGAGGAAAATCAACACGAATGACTTTTACCGTAGGGCATCCCATTTGTTCGAGGTCTGAATGTGGAGACACAGTACATAAAATCTGTCATGTCACTGCATATCTGTCCAAACCAAGGAAATTATAGGATTTCGATTGCAGGCCATGCTTCACATGAACCAGTAACAAACGAGAAAATCCCTTTCAGACCCACGCCAAAAAGGGTCGTAAAAAGGAAAGGAAAAAGGAAAAAATAACTTGCACAAAGCTGGGCTGAGGTTTTAACCCTCTTATTGCACCACAAAGAATGTCAATGTTAAAGCAGCACAGTAATGCACATAGCGGCACGTCTTAAACCATTACTATTGACAGTGATGAACACTCTGATGGAACTGTGCCGATAATATGTCTGTCTGGCAATTAACAATCGTACCTCTGTAATTGTGTACATAGTTATGCACTAAACTAGAATTTTCTAACCCTGTAGAAACTCACAAGACACTACATCACTACAAAAACACTGATGCACATACATGCCACATGTTTCCTTTGCCACATGCTTTTTGAGCTTCCAATTGGACTTTCCACTGTTTATCTCAATTTTACTCCAACTCAAAGCTGTCAGAAAACTGTAGTTTACGCATTAGGAACTGTTATAAATAAAGTGTGGAAAAAAATCCAGCAGACCTCTGGGCTATGAGGGGAAAACTCCCACACTGGGATGCTAGCTGGCCCGTCATCGAGCCCCCCTCAGTAATCCTGGTGAATTTTCTGGATTTAGCCTGCAGCGATAATGCTGTGTGGCTGCAATCCATCAATGGCTCCTTGTAAACCTAGTAGAGTTTTATCACTAGTTTAATCATTTATGAACAAGTGACTTTTTCACTGCATTAATTTACAGAACAGACACAGTTAAACAACCACAGAAAATATATACTGAGAAATATAATCTGCTGTTTTTCATGTTAATAAAGAAGATTTAGGAAACATAAAAAAGCGAAAACATTTGGCTTTAGCCGGGTTATTGGATGCTAAATCACAAATAAGCCTTAATAAATCTGTAGAGAAAGTAGTAGTAGTCAGCTGTCATCAATTGGAAAACAGTGGTAAAACATAAAGAATTAAAGTCTTATGAAAAGAATTGAAGAGTAAACAGGAGACAAACTTTCTCTTTCGCACAACTGATCACATAATTAATAAAAAAGTGGTCGCGGACATCAAAGCTTTGCAACCACTAAACTTCACACAGTTTGACCTGATTTCAGGCAGAGAGCTGCTGTGAGGGAACCCTGCAGGTAGCTAACCTCCAGGTAATTGGAGCCAAGATGACACACAGGGCCTTACGAAGTTCAAGCGCCGTCTGTTTCAGAGCGAAACCCCCGGCCGCGCCGTGATGATGAAACCGTGACTCGACGCAGGTCAAGCAAAACCATCAACAAACACTTGACCTGCTGGGCGGTTTCAGTGACGGAAGCAGGTCGGCTTGTGGAGCAGAAATCTTGAGACTGAACTAGAAAATAAAACTCAAAGAATAATTAGCCACTACAATGTGCTCTAGAGACGCTTCTTGCATTTTAAATGCAAAACGTGAAAAGATAAGTTCTCACATAGCTGTGTTTACAAGCCACAAGACTTAGATGGTGGGAAATTATTGATTTAACAAGGTAAAATATAAATAATGTATACAGTATAATTTTTAAAGTTTAAATATGAATTCTGGGAACTAATGGGTGACTCGCTTGTGGAAAAAAAAAAAAGGTTCCTACTTTTACTTTAAGAAATGTAGGCCACACTGAGTGGTACAAAAATCGGTTTGTTTTGTCTCAAATTTACCAGAATAATGACTGAAAGGAGAATTTTATCTTACTTCCCCCAAAATAAACACAATTGTACAGGAGCGAGTTGAATATTTTATTTTAAACCTGGTGCTGTAATATTAATTGTAAGAATACAGTTTGAGCTGTGTGGCCGATAGCTCGTCACTTATGCCGCTGTGCAGTTTTTGTTATTCTTCAGCTCTGTGCAAATGTCACATTTTGTCATTTGTACTGATTTAGCACCATTTAAAATGTTTTTATATTTGCAGTTGTGAAAAATATTTTGTTTCGCTCATTAAAGCTTTGGTAATAGTCAGTAAAATAATTATTCTTCTTGTGCAGCTGCATACATTTTGTCTGGTGTCAGATTGCGGTGATATAGTTTTTTGGGGGGCATTTATAAGAGTTTAGGCTGCTGATCATTCTGTCTTTATCTGTCAGAATCCTTTGAGGTCAACTCTTTGTGTCACTGTCTTCATTCAAACTCATTAGAGCTACAGGATCAAACCACAGGATGTCACAAAGCTTGATGTCTGCTGTGGCACACAAAAGGCACTCTGAGGTACTGATAGGGAGGAACGAGTGACGGCCTACTGCTGGTGAAATGTTTAATTTGCCTTGTTGGAAGCATCTCCTGCCTGATCAAGCTGATGTGTCAGGTCCTGCCACATAACCCATGGCTCATGGTTGTTCTGCTTTGGCGGCCTGTTTGTTTTTGTTCCCCGTTTTCTTTTCTTTCTTTTTTTTGGTGTTCCCTACCAGTGGTGGTGTCAGTTTCTTTGATGTAAGTCTTCTGGCTTATTTTAATGTATTTGTTCTACTACAGGCCAATGCTCAGTGAGAAATTGTACTTTTATTGGGATTTATAAACATGTCCAATGCATATTTTGTTTTGCAAAAAAAAACAACAGCAAAACAAAATATGCATTTACAATCAGCATGCAATCACATGACTCACCCTCTTTCTGCAATAATACAAATAATAAAATAAATAATAAAATGGAAAACTACAGAAAATAGAATCGATGGAGAAGATAATAGTTGGGGTACTATCAGTTATATACTGTATTTATAGGCAAAGCGGGGCAGTAGTTTCACCCTGTAACAGCACCCAGTAGTGGGCTCTACTGTGTTCTCTCTTACACTAAATATATATAGTGTTCAAAATTCATGCCTGAAGTGTGACCTGTGTGCTGACACACCTCTGAGGTCGCAGGTTAGATTCCTTAAAGGTGTGCCACCAACATTAGCTTCAGACTTGAGAATTTCTGGACCAGATGCAGAGAGTGCCAAAGGAAAGAGTATGTCTCTTTTCTCAGTAACTGCTGTTAGGTTCCCCCTGGGTGAGACACTTGACCCTCACCGCTCCAGTGGAGCTTCAGTGGCCAGCAGCAGCAGATTGTGGTGTACCGGAATAAAACTCCCAGGATGTACTTGAATACAAGTCTGCGTGCTCGTGGCATTTTCTCTCATGAATAAAGATTTAATGGTGTTAAAAATAATCCACCAGCCTGTTTTGATTTGTGCATTGATGAGCCGTGTGAGGATTGAATTGTGTTCTGTGTCTGCCCCCCAGATGAAGACTGTGAGCGTGGCGTTGGTGTTGTGCCTCAACGTGGGAGTGGACCCACCCGATGTGGTCAAGACCTCCCCCTGTGCCAGACTGGAGTGCTGGATAGGTGAGTCCACGCAGACACCAAACAAATAAGAGACTCAGATACAAAATAAAGAAATGCTCATAATGAGATTTATTGAGCTTAAATGACACGTATGTATTTAACTAAAGCCTCTCACACTGCCCTTCTTCTCTTGTTGGTGTGAAAATAAACAGATTTTTCTCAGGCATTTGTTTTCCTGAGTGTGAACGCTGTCAATGATTTTTGGACACACTTTAGATAATATGCATCAAAAACTAAAATGTGAACAAGCGGGTATCATACACACACTAATGCATTCATTATCTCTTTACAGGGATTGTTGCGTTATCCAGATTTGCTACAGATAAATTATTATAAGTGCTTTTAAATTTAATTAATTAGTGCAGCTGTGATTTTTCTGCTCATAAAGATGATATTTTACGACCACCTCTGTACCCTTAATGCCGAGTGTTTACACCTCAGTTTATTATAACACATGTGGTGTGACACCCATTAGAATATCTTCTGGCGTTTTCCAGGACTATCCATAGTAAGCTGATCGGCCTCACTAACTTTTGATGTGCACCCAGTCATCTTATTCTGGAAGCAGGCCTGAAATATGACAGTAACAAGGGTTACCTTAGAAGACATCTGAAGGGAAATGTGTGGAGAGAAAAGAGCGGACAGTAGAGAAATGTCATAAAATTGAGAGGAGAGATATGGAGAAAAATATTAGTTTTCAGTACAAAATATCTGGAGCGTTTTCTCTCAAGAACACGTTTTAGAGAGCTGCCGAGCACTGAGGTGAAGACCTGTGAAAGTTATTCAAATTGGTAAGCTGACATGGTTGCAGTTGGTTTTACACGTGCCATTTTATTAAAACTGCTAAAAAAGTTGCATCGCGACTGTGGCTGCCTCAGCCTCTGTCCTCGCTTCATGTCAAAGCTGCAGGTTTTTGTGATTTGAAGCTGCAGACAGGCTGAAGCTTGCTCTTCGCTTACAAAATTCGAGCAATGCAACACTCTTGCAGAGTTGTGTTTGGAGGGGTTTGATAGTGCTTTACAACGTGGCGCGAAAAAAATCAGAAAATACCGTTTTGTTTTATAAGTTGAGCTTTTGTTATTGTTTTTAGAAACACTGCCCTCCCTAAGGTGTTGTGTTCTCCCTATATCCAGTATAGCCTCTCTGCACTTCATCAGTGGCATAATGGTCAAGAAAACAAAAAACAAACAAAAACCAAGACATGCACGGACACATCGATCAGTTTCTCAACAGTTGTGATTTCATTTTTAACTGTGTACTGTTTACATCTGGCTTCAGCCAGTTTTCTGGATTATTGAAAACGACAATATTACAATATTTACGACAGGTATCAATATAATATACTGGCTAGTAGTTATTTTTCTGTGTTGGTCCTGTACTAGCTGGACTAGTTACTATGCAAAGAACACACTTCATGAATTGTCCTGTACGTGAATCTCGATTGTCAAAAATCATCCATGCTAGTGCGAGGTTATACGCAGGTCTGCTGTGAAAGCCACTACAAACATTCGCCTTCAGGATGAATCACAACTGCTTTGCTCATTTTATTTTTTCTTGGTTTGGTAACAGACTGTCATGAGGTTACATGGTTAAAATAGAATGTTAAAGTCATACAGTTATTTCTGTATTGTGTCATGTTGCCATTTAGTCGTGTTGTTGCTATCATTACTGTACACGCAGTGATCAAAGGGATCGAAAAACAGCTTCTTCCTTTTTTAGGTGAAAAATAATTTTGGTTCAAAGAGCAAGGCAGTGTTATGGTGTTCAGCACTACTGAGCACCGTGACTTTTACATGACACTAAAACTTGAACTTTCACTTCAGGGATATTCTCCAGCTTTCCCGTGGGAGCTAAATTCATAAGGTCTCTGTCATGAAGCAGTCTGCCCTCACCGGAACCACATAATGTGACATAGAACAAAAACACAACCGTCTCCATTGAATGGGAACCTCAAAAAACATTGTTTAGCTCTCCTGGGATTCACTGACTGTTAGGAGTCAGGCAAGCACATTAAAGTGGAAACACAGCTCTTAAAGTTTCTGAAAGTTTTTCAGTGGCTTCTGAGGACGCTGTCGCTCTATAGACCTGCCACTCGGCTTGTGAGAAGCCATTTGGGTGTATGAAGTGTTAAAGGCTGGGATGACGTCCTAAAATGCACCTTAGTGTTCATCTCTCATGGATGCTTGAGCCACACGCAGATTGGGAGGAGGGGAACAAAACAAAAACCTCACATCTGCTTTTTGTTTCACTGGTGTGTGTGTGGTTTTGTGGAAACTGCCTTTCACTTTGCACCATAGCAGGAAATTGCAATGCCAGTGTATGCAGTATAAACAGAAGCGTTATGTTGCAAGATGCATGTTCATCAAGTTCAGAGACGATATTACTGAGCACTCACCAAGTAGACACAGATGGGATTGAACCCGAGATGAGAGAGCAAGGCCTTGTAACCATAGAGCACGTAATAACTGGTTAGTGATGAGCTGAGCGTTTATGATGTCGCCCTGTTAGTGCATTAAAACCGGATGTGACAAGCGAACGGTGGTTCTAGACGAGAATCTGGGGACGATGTGCGCTAATGCGGCACTAACTTGTCCATCTCTAAGTAGCCACATGCTAAAACAGACCATGTTTTCTTTCCTTTCTTTCTTTTTTTCTTTCTTTCTTTTTTTTAATTTTTTTTTTTTTTTGCTCTAACGGGACCACAAGTTACAAAATGAAGTTTATGTTCTATTAAATAATGTTTAAAAGTAGTGACTGAGACCATAAAGTCTTAATGGAAGTATTCAAATAAGTGCAGGGGTCTTTTCCCCTTAGACTTTAATACAGTTGATCTTTGTTTTTAAACCAGAGGAGTTTCTCCTGTTAGCATGTTGCTAATATTTAAGTCATTAAAGACACATTCAAAGTGCAAACATTGAAGGAAAAGGATTTTATGATCAATACATTTCAAATATTCAAATCTGAATAGTCAAATTCTCTTATTTTTGTGTCATTTCTAAACAAAATATTATATGATTTGTAAATGTATTATGTACATTAGACATAGTGTAAAATAATGCGGGCATTGTTGTGTTGTAATCTAATGTGAATAGTCCTCATTGATCAGAACAATAATGATTTCATTCTCTGCATATCACTATCCCCTGAAAACCTACTAATACATCTTTTTTTCCCCGCTGAGCAGAATTTGATCCGTCCTTTATCTATATTCTGCTTTTCTTCATGCCATATTGATTTACTCTCATCAATATTTCAACCTTAGCGGCTGCTGCTATTTTTCCATACCCCGCTTCAGATTTAATAAGAAATGTCCCTTTGATGCTGAAACAAACAACTTCTCTTTGTACTCGTGGCGTGGCTGAATTCTTAATCACTAAATGTTAAAGCAGTAATTATATGGCTGGTTTGTTAGTTCTACATCGACTTGTGTGGTTTTGCTCAGTTATGGCTATTTTCTTTGCCGTGTGTGCGTCTGTATGTGTGTCTGTGTTAATTGCAGTGTGTTTACACTCTTGTGTTTGCTTCCTAGATCCTCTGTCGATGAGTCCACAGAAGGCCCTGGAGACCATCGGGGCCAACCTGCAGAAGCAGTATGAAAACTGGCAGCCCAGGGTGAGTCTTTAACCGATGCTGTGACCAAAGACACAGATTCACACCACTTCTGTTCAGGATTGAGTTAGATAATGAATCAAAATAAATTAAAATAATACCATCACTGACTGATTTTTGGCATCAATTAAACCACTTTTCTGTTCTTTGAACTGAACAATCACCTACCTTTCAATAAGCAATAACCTCTCAGTAAACTCTTTGAATATTAGACTGATGACTCCTCCACCACCTCCTGGTACTCTGGTATTGATTTGACTGATCTTTGCTTAAAGCTCTGGGAACTTAAACATCAGCTTGTTCGTCATGAGAGTTTTCAGACAAAAACATTTCACTGTGCACAACACTGATGAGAAGATGTTCAGCTGTTGTGTTAACAGTAACTCCTAATTTAATGTTCCTGGGTCTAATTTAGAGCATGCAAAGCTGTTTTCATACATTTCAGACACCAGTGGAAGAATCGGGTTTGAAGTTTCTTACACGTTGTACAAAACAGGCAACTCCGTGTCAGTACTGGGGTAGACGATACAGGAGGGAGCACACACCTAATAACCCCTTGCTATTGTGAAATCTGTGGACTATCTACTGCTCTGTTGTCACATGGGCTCAGTCTGACGTTACATGTGAAAGCGACAGGTTAGAGGCTGTTTGAAGTTCTCTTTGACTCATTCAGTGTCTCAGAAAACCGAGTCTGGATTTTCTTTTTCCTGAGGTGCTGATTCAGATTTCCTTCCTAAGAACTACAGTTGACATCATGCATATTTATTATTCCTACTTTTCTTAGATAGTTTTTTTTTTTTTAATGTGTGTTAATTAAATTACACCAACCTTTAATGACTTGGACACTTTCTCACAACTACGTCAGCTTACAGGACCTTCTTCCAGTTTTACTCAAAGTGTTCAGACTTACTTTACTTTTTTTTTTTTTTATGCAAATAAAACCCAACTGAAAATGACTCGCAGTGTATCCCACTTGGTCTACAGCTTTCTCCGTGCCTGTGTAAGGCTGTGATGTGTGTAGGCCTCCAAAATGTTAGATCTTTTTCAAGTTGTTGCTAATAAATGTTTAACCATATTTACTTTTACTGAAATTTCTGTAAGCAAAAAAGGGAGAAATGGGAAATAACTCGGTCTGTGTGTGCATCTCAGAGCTCTGAAAACAAATAAACAGCAGATGCCACACTGGGAGATTCCTGCCTGCAGAGTTAGCAGCATGATGAACTGCCACAGTTCTTGTAGTCTGCGGTGATGCAATAGCTGCAGTACAGAGTTATAGCGGATCAACTCGTAATTATGAGACCGATTGGCCAGTCAGTGGAAAACTGTCCATTTTTGGTCTCTGGCTAATGGATGGGATGGGCCGGTTTAATTTTTAGACTTGTATCTAACAGGTCACCACTGTCTGCCCAGCTGTGGGGTTACTCTGTGTCCTGCAGACAGTACTGAAAAGTATTAAAAGTGATGGTCTGAGCTTCCCTGCTAGCTAAACTCTGTTTTGTCATCATTTCTAAATTACGCATCTTTCTCAGATTTTCATATTGGAGAAATATGGACAACATATAGCTGTAATAATCCAGTATCAATCAGCAGAGAACACATATTAAGATATTATATGAGTTTATTTAAAAAAACATACATTTTCCAGCTCCTTTATACTTCTTATATGCAGTATGCCAACAAAACGCCCACATGCTCTTGACAGTAATTCATACTTAATGCATCTATTTCTTTTTTTTTTTTAAATGTGTTTTTGTACACTCAGCTGTTCTAAGTTTATATGTGTGTATACATTTATTCGTTCATGCCAGCAGCAGCTGTTGTCCTTTTCCCAGAGCCTCCTTGGTGCTTTTGTCCTCCAAAAATTGGGAAGTCATTGGAGCACATGACACTCCTCCAAAGTAAAAGTCTCCCAAAGAAGAATTTTTTATTTTCTAAATAGCAAAAGAGATGGAGTATAAGCGTAGAGAAACTTTCTCTGTTTGGACAGAAAAAGCAAAGAAGCAACAAAGCAGTGCTCACCATGACAGCAGGAAATCTCATCTTAGTGACTGACTGCGTTTCCAGTGTTTAGACAATGCTGTGCCATTCACTGACATGGATCACCGTAATGGTAATCTAACATGCATTTGATCTAACAGATTTTATTTCAGCTTTTTACAAACATAAAGATCCACGCTGACTAAATCACAAAAGGCTTTTTTTCCCCCCTTCAGGATGAAATCTAATCCCCCGGCCAATATTTCTAATGAATGCTGCTGATATGTGCTGATATTGGATTATGGCTGACAAATTGGCACCACTGCTTTTGTTGGTGAGTTAGCTGAAAGAAGTCTCTGACAGACACGCTCACTTTACCTGCTAAAGCCAGCGAAGCTAATACAGCAGTCTGTCATGAAAGGAGCAATAAATCCTGCTTTCAAGAAGGTTATAATGTTCAGCTCATTGAGCAGGAAGATGCATCTGTTGTTGAACTCCGTAAACCGCTCAGTGTTTTTTCTGTCCAAAGTAGCCTGTTATGAAAATATGAAATATGATTGCATATTTCTGAGTATAAATTAAATATTTCAAAAAACAAAAACAATGCCATGTTCTTTTCTCAATGTACACTTCATGGATCTTTACGTATCTAGCTATTAAACGCTCGATGCAAGTCTTCCTGAGGAAGACCTTAGCAGCGGGGTTAGTTAAAGTTTTTGGTACCTTAAGCTGTCTTGTTTGCAGTCTGCTTGTGGTCCTTTTGGCCAGGCTGTGGTTGAATGCAGATACATGAATTGTGTGGAGAATTCAGTTCAATTCAGTTTTATTTATATAGCGCTAAATTACAACAACAGTCGCCTCAAGGCGCTTTATATTGCAAGGTAGACCCTACAATAATACATACAGAGAAAAACCCAACAATCAAATGACCCCCTATGAGCAAGCGCTTAGGCGACAGTGGGAAGGAAAAACTTCCTTTTAACAGGAAGAAACCTCCAGCAGAACCTGTCTCAGGGAGGGCCATCTGCTGCGACCGGTTGGGGTGAGAACTGAAGAGGGACTGCATTTGCCAACATTCAACTGTAAACTACAAACAAGCTTTTTATTAGCTTTTTAGAAACCACAGATATCCACTGACTTCACAACAAGCTCTGAAATACTGGCAATTATCTCTAGAGACAAAGTTATCTGATCAGAGTTTAAGTTCGGCTCACCTTGTGATCTGTTTAGATCTTTCCCCCCAAAGGTTTTTTGCAACATTGGTAATATCTGGTATATAAACTGTAGGAAACTGTGGGCAATACTGAAGAGGT
This sequence comes from Pelmatolapia mariae, assembly GCF_036321145.2. Taxonomy (NCBI): domain Eukaryota; kingdom Metazoa; phylum Chordata; class Actinopteri; order Cichliformes; family Cichlidae; genus Pelmatolapia; species Pelmatolapia mariae. The sequence continues at coordinate 40,532,175 of NC_086232.1, forward strand.
TCGACACTTGTAGTGATTATATGCTGCTGATGTGTGGCATCATTTCGAGAAGCTGTCCAGGAACTAAAATCACAGTGTTGTTTCAGCTGGTTTTCTTTTCACTTTAATATTTTGAGGGGGATTAACTTCCCATGCATGGTAGTTTAGTGTTAGCTGTTTTTTACTCTCCTATATATATATATTTTTTTTCTCTGTTCTTCTTCCTGAAAGACAGGCATCCTCTGGAGAATGACTCCAAAAAATAAGCAAACACTTGAAATTCGATCTGAGTGCTTGAGCTGAGTTGCTTTTGGTCTTATTGGGTTTGAATTCGATTTCAAACCACCTGCGAATATGCTTTAATCTGCTCATATAGTTTTGGATTTGATCATGGCCTTTGTTTTTTTTTTCTGTCGAGACGTGATAGCTGAATGTGAACATGGCCTCCGAGGTTTGAACAAGATGGAATTTTTTTTCTCTTTTTAGTTTCTCTTTTTGCTCAGGTGGAGATGCCATGCTCAAAAAAAAACAAAAAACAAGATAAAAATGAGCCAGTAAAACAAATTTGGTGCTATAGTATCTACAGAGGATCGAAATTCAATTCATCCTGTTGTCGTGTTGCTAAAACCCTACATGCCCGCCAAAAAGCATCACGAGGCTTTAGAAATAAAAATACAACAGTGTGTGGCTGTTTGGTAAGAGTTCAGAAGTAACACGTGTGGTAAGAGGAGGGTGGAGGAAGAAGCGTCCCCAGAGACGGCAGCTGAAGGAATGTAGGCTCGGGCTTGGTTGACCTGAGAGGTCAGCAGCAAATGGTGGTAGGAGTGCAGGAGGAGGTGTGGGAGGGTGAGAAAGCGGTTCCTTTTTCCAGCCTGAGGATTCACAGCTCTGCAGCTCCACACTGGAGTGCAGCTTTCGCCAACACACCTTACATAAAGCGTTGACAAAGCAGTCAATTAAACTGCAGTTATTACCTGCTTTGTGACAGCACTGAGAAATTGTGTAATAACTTCATTTCGGATGAAACGAGATGGGGAATATTAGACCAAATGAGAAGCCATTTTTTCCCTCACCCCCCTAGCCCTCCATCCCCGTCATGTTGATATGTAAGAGCAGCGTTCGCAACGGTTGAGCTGCCCAGGGAGTTTAGCTGTGCCAACCTGCTGTCACGAATCTGTTTCTCTGTTTGCTTCTGTACTCTTAAATTAACCCTCATGGACACAAAACGCACAGAGAAAGGCAAACTCTGTCCTGGCTGCTGCCCACTCACTTTCTCTACCAACTCACCCACTCTCTCTTCCCTTAACATCTCTCTCGCTCTCGCTCTCGCTCTCTCTCTCTCTCTGACCTTTTGTTTTCCACTCCACCTCAAATCAAGATTCTCCCGTGTCCATCCTTGTTGTCTTCTTGATTTTACCATTCTTCTTCGCCTGTGGAGGTTTTTTTTTTTTTTAATTCATTTGAGTTTTTCTTTCTTTTTTTGTGTTGTCTGCTTTCCTTGCACTACAGTGAAGAAAAGACATCCTTTCTGCTTGTTGATGGGTTTTGCATAGTAGGATGCAGATTATCTGGCATCCTGTGGAACAGCCTCTGCAGGAATTTTGAATAGTTGAGTGAAGTGAAAGGTGCTTTTTGGCGGCAGTTGTATAGTTTTTGTACCTATTGGAAGTCCCCCCCTCCCTCATCTTTTATAAATTAGGGCTGAACATCACAGTAACAAAGTGGCAATGCTTTGTTGCAGTGTATGAGGCAGAGCATGCACTGGTCAGCAATTGGGGAAATCGGCACAACTAACACCTGTTCTGATTTTGGTAGCCATTTTTTAACATAACAGGGGACTACTTGCTGTAAAATCTCTGTCTCTCTTCCACAGCACGTCTTTCATCCCGTCTTCCTTCTCTCACCCCAGCCAGTCGCAGCAGATGGCCCCGCCCCGCCCCTCCCTGAGCCTGGTTCTGCCGGAGGTTTCTTCCTGTTAAAAGGGAGTTTTTCCTTCCCACTGTTGCCAAAGTTCTTGCTCATAGGGGGTCATATGATTGTTGGATTTTTTTCTCTGCATGTTTTATTGTAGGGTCTACCTTACAATTTAAAGCGCCTTGAGGCAAGTGTTGTTGTGATTTCGCACTGTATAAATAAAATTGAATTGAATAATTTATTCATATTGAATATTTGTAGACAGACAAGTTGTTCCCCTGACTAAGAACAGCTTTGCACCACCATCAACCAGAATCTGCACAACCTGATGGTTCTACTGTTGCCTCACAGCAAGAAGGTCCTGGGTTCGAATCCCCCATCTGGCCAGGGCGTTCCTATGTTGCGTTTGATTGACTCTGGCAAACTGTCCAGAGTGTACCCCGCCCTCTCGCTCTATAGTACCTGGGATAGGCTTTAGATAAATGGAATATTTTTTTAAATTTCCCTTCACTTGCAAACTGTCAGCCTTCTTCGTTTTTTGATAATTCTTGACTTTGCTTTTGCACAGTGCTGTCACCACCACAAGTTTGTCAGCCATCTTTGTTGAGCATCATCTTTTTCTTTTTTTCTTTCTCTGCTGTCTGTGCTTCTATTGACTGTGGCTTTATTTTGTTATCTTGCAGAGCTCAGACTGGATTCAACCAAGGACTCCTTTTGTTTCATAGACATGGCATCAAGAAACTAGAAGTTATGTGATACCTTAGTTTTCAGTTTCTCTTTGAGTTTTCTCTCTGTGTTTGCCTCGTCTGCTCTGCTATTCCCTTTCAAGCCTCACTTGTTCACTTTCATTTTCTCTGTGCACGTTACCTTTTTTTCTCTCCCTGTCCTCTCTGTTATTTGTCTGGGAATCTAGTTTGAAACTCCCCCCTCTTGACTTGCTGGTTGTTTGTTATCTAGATGAAAAGCGATGTGCTTGTCTTGTCAAATGGGCTTCTCAAAGCCAGCACATTGTTTCTAAATTGCTGAACATGTTGCTGCTGCTAAACAGGTTTGGTATTTTTATCTAACTGCATGGTGTCCTCTCATGCTACTCACTCTTTAGTTTGCTCTCCTTCCTGGCTACAGCTTGTGAACCCCTGCCGTCCACTCGGCTACCCCTCTCTTGCATAATGTATCACTGAGCTGAACCTCAAAGACTTTACTTTGATTAGATTTGCAGACTTTTCTTATCACCCTGGAAACGCCAAGCTACACAGCAGAGGACAAGCACAAGTGAAGGGTTTCTGTGTAGCTGCTAATGATGCAACACACTTTGCAGGCTTTGGTTGTGCTACATTCTTATGTTGTATTTTTAAAAGGCCATTACTGTTTCCTTTAGTAATGACATAGTGAGCATGAGCCAGTGGGGCACCTGTTGTGCCAGCTGTTTTTATATTTTACATAAGTAATGCCAATGCTACGATTGGCTGTGTGTTATTTCTATAATAGCAGAGCAACGGCAAATGTTCTTTTGTGTTCAGGAAAAGTATTTCTATCCAATCGTCACAGGAAATTTTGCCACATTGCCAGAAAATAAAAATTTAGTTCCACTTTTTAAGTGTGAGGATTTCAGTTTGTCACAGAGGATACTACTCAGTCAAAAAGTTGTGTAATATCTTAGGGAACTTTCTGAAATGTGATAGACGACCTTAAGGATGGCTTTCCGTTTAGAGTTAAAGAAAGATTGAGTGGAGTTAAAGGATCGAGCATTTTTAGAGTTTAGTTCCTTAAAGGTGTGTTGAAGCGGTCTTAAAAAAAAAACCAATAAAACCCCCCAGACTGGAGCCTGATTTATAATCCTGTATTGATATGCAGAGACGTTTTCACCCTGTGCCATTGTGCCAATAAAATCTGCCTTTCTTATGGCTTCAACTGGAATGCAGTCTAACGTGTAACCAAACATGCCTTTTATGAGAAACGTGGCCTATTTTATGCTGAAACGGGAGCAGCAGTTTCTAAAAAGACTATGAATATGAGTTTTATACTCATAAAAACAAAAAAGCAAATGTAAATGAGCTGCTATTAGAAGAAAGCACCGAAAATAAAATGGGGAATATTTTGCGCACACATGAATAAAAGGTGTTTCTTGAAATCTTAGTTGCCTTTTGGCTTAAAGACAAAAAGGTTAAAAACCACTAGTGCATACACTCGCCCTCACTCAAGGCCACTCCTTCCTGAGCCTGGTTCTGCTGGAGATTTCTTCCTGTCAAACGGGAGTTTTTTCTTCCCACTGTCGCCAACGTGCTTGCTCATTAGGGGGTCATATGATTGTTGGGGTTTTCTTACACTGTGAATGTGCAGTCTGAACAGTGTTTTATTTTATTCTTTAAATTAAGCTCAAGGCAATGAGGTAGTAACTGAATCTATGGAACAACAAAGGGGACAAAGATGACACATTAATTAACAGCTGTGTTTTTGTCTTCCTTGGAAGGAAGCTGACTTTTCACATTCAATAACAGAAACTGAACCACAGACATGTTCAGCTGCTGAGGGAATTTCCAGAAGTGACATGCCCATGTGACATTAGGCAAACACCGTTTGCTAGAGTTTGTGGAAGTGGCATCATCGGCTCAACACTGAGTACGAAACCATAATTATAGTTTTCCAGCCAAACAACCAGTGAAAAGTGATATGTTCTCTGAGGCGTGTGTGCCGCACCCATCATTGTGTTCAGTGTTTGCCTCTGTTTGGTGTTTGGGGAACTGTTCAACTTTATCATTCTTGCATGGGTTAAGTTGTATCATGTGGAGAAAAAGTAAAGCAAGGGCAAAAAAAGAAAAAACAACACAAATCACGTGAGGATGACGCTGTATATGGACTTGCTTAGCCAGCAGTAGGGAGATGTAGTTTGTTCACTGTGTGCTGACAGTGTATTTAAGCACAGCATACGACTGGGTGTCTCAGTAAATTGATTAAAAATTCCCATTTTAAAAAACTAACAAAAGCACCACTCTGGTTTTTGAATAAAAAAAAAATTACGGCTGTTTGAGGAAAAGTTAATTCAACCTTTTATTGGCTTTGCTGGTTATAGAGCTTCAGTACTTGCTATTGAAGCTTTCTAATTCAGTAACCAACACCATTCTTACACTACATTATTCCCTTTGAAGTCTATATCTTCATATATAAAGCACCTCGAGGCCATTGTTGTTGTGATTTGGTTATATAAATTGAATTGAACTGAATTGAATTTCACGTCAGTTGAAACCCATCTGAGTTCTCCTGATGACTAGCATGTATGGGAAGCTGTACAGGGAATAGCGGTAGGCAGAAACATTCCCAATTACCTCTCCTTGACTTCCCTCATGCACTCAGTCCTGCCGGAGCCGGCCACAGAAAACCATTAGCCTATTGGAAGAAATATGAACATCTACCATTACATCTGGACAGTGTGCTTATGAGGAAGGCGACAGTTTGGAGACAGCACTCATCTTGTGTTAATGGTTAGGAGGTGGTTAACTCTAGATAATGCAGAAGGGTTTTTTGGTTGTCAGCTAAGCTTATAGGTTGGACACGAAATGGGATGTGGGGTGTTTTTTTTGTTGTTTTTTTTTTGTTTTTTTGGATGAGTGAAGCATTTCAGTTTCATTGATTGCTCGTTCCTGGAAAACAAGTAAATTTATCATTCCTTCTAAAGTAGCATGTGCTGCTCCTAAGTGTTTTTCAGAAGCAAAGGTGCGCTATCTTACTCTATCTTCTACATTTAAAGGAAGGAGGCAAAGTGAGAGCAGAGATGTTTAATGCTCAGATCTCCAAAGATGAGACATCTGAAGGCCGTGTATTTTGCTATATTTATGGTCAGATTTGACGCTAAAGTGTTAGTAACCATTGATGTGTGCGTGTGTCCCAATTGCATCATCACATCCACATGTACCTACCGCCTGTTGTTGCGCGATTGGTCTTGAGAGACGACACAGCGAACAGAGTGCAGTATATATTTGTAATTGTGTATCACATATAAACTGGAGAAATGAATATTCTGCAGATGGATGATGAATTAAGGAGGAAAAAAAAAAAGGTACTTGTTCTTGGAAGATTGAAATACCACTTGTGATCAAACAGTTCTGAGAAGATGGATCCACAAGAATAGTTTCTGTGGGTTCTGTTCTGACTGCCTGCTCTGTATATTCTACAGTTTTAGTGTGAACCTCAAACTTTTGTTTCAAGTTGTCACGAATTTCGTGTGGAAGGAGTTCATCGCTGCTATAACTGAGCAGGTTTAAGTTGAAGAGTCCACAGTATCCAAGCCCAATGACAGCACATCAGATGAGGCACAAAATCTAGAGCATCCTTGTCATATATATATATTTTTTAATTCATGGGTTTGTGGACTGTGAATTCAACCCCCACGTTCACACTGTCAAAATGGACTTCTTCTTTAACCTGTGACTGTTGTGTGTGCCACGCCGTGCTGTCTCAGAGCCCATTGAAAACATAGGTTTTTCTTTTTTGGCTACACCAACACAGTCTTCAACACCTGGACCTGGTGTGATTTCACTCGCTGCAATACTGTCAACTTCCCAAAAATGAAGAAAAAATCAAATAGAAGGGTTTCTGTTTTGACACACTGGAGGAGATCGAGTGCCCATCGTGGAGGCAAAATGGGAATTCCACTGACAGATCTAAGTTTTAAACCAAGACAGCTTTCAGATTTTTATGAGCCTCTTCTCAGAACCTTTTCATCACACCTCATGTTCATAGTGGAATATCTTTTATAAATGGTATAATTCTTAAATTATAGCTCTATTTACAAAAGTATAATTCTCTGTTTGGGCACGTTACTATTATAAGAATTATTAGGATCATTATTAAATCCTTTACTTGAACCTGTTTTTTTTGTGGTTGATCTGTGTATAAAGGTGTAGATAGCATGAAATCAAGCAGTTGCATAATACAATGAAGAATGCATGTTCTCCTGTAATTAAAGATGTATATAAATATGTTCATTTAAAATATTCTGGCCAAGTGAAAGTATGTAGCTGTAGATTTTTTTTTAACTCATTTCATGTGATAGCCTGCATCCTACCTGCAAAAACCTGCTATCACAGACAGGACTGAATTCAGTGGGAAGCTGCACTGGTGTCCCAGTCAGCAGTCATGAATGGATGCTGCTGTCTCCACAGTGAGTCACCTCTTCGTGTTTGCACTCATTGGGCTTGAGTGTGTGCAGATACTAATGATGAGTGTGTGACTGTTATTATTACATCCTGATTGCGTAAATGTGTATGACCTTAGTGTGTGTGTGTGTGTGTGCGTGTGCGTGTGTTTGTGCTGACATTATCCATTTAGAGAGGATGCAGAGCAGGAGGGGACAACACAGGAGTCCAGGATGTGACTCAGTGGACAGAGATTAAAGATACAGCTCCCTTCATTCATATTTTTTAAGCAGTATGTAAAATGTGCTGCTGTGACGGCATGTGCATGCCAGTCCTACAGCCTGCCAGCTGAACAGAGTGCAGGCACTGGTTCATGGGTGTGCTCAAGGACAATGGTACAAATTGTGGGCAGATCCAATCAGCGTAGTACTTCTTGAATTCCTACTTTAGTGAAGCACAGCAATGCCAAAAACCAGTCGTCCCTGAAGACATTTTTGTGACTTTGCAAGTCATTTGAGTCACTTCAGTGCCTCACACTCTTCTTTTCCTTCTCACTGATGATCCAGAGCCCGTGTCTGTTTCTGTTCTTTATTATTAACATAGCCCTACTCAGCCAGCCGTAGCTGCAATATTAAATTCAAAAGCCCTTTTGTTCTTCAAGTGCCTCTCAAAATTGTCCCTAGAGGAAAAGCGTTTCACATGGAGTGCTTTTGGTCAAACATTTAACTTGCAGCATTCCTTCCTGGATTTAAAGATGGTCGACATGGTTAAAAAGCATCAGTAAACAGATTTTACCCATTTGATCATTGTGATTAATAACTATGTTAAGATAATCATATTTCACTGTGAAATGTTAAAATCCAGCCATCTGTTCTTTTTCTGATACTTGACTGGGTCCAGGTCATAGATGCCCAGACCTCTCTCTCCCCAGCCACCACCTCCTCCAGCTCTTCTAGGGGGGGTAGTGAGGCCTTCAAAAGCCAGCAGAGAGACATAATCTCTCCACCTCTCCCTGGGTCTGACCCTAGGCCTTGTCGTAGTTGAATGAAGTCCTAGTGCCCTAAAACACCCCTCTGATGCTCCTCCCCATATCTCGAAGGTTCAGCCCAGACAACCTTTGGATGAAGCTCACTTTTGCAGCCTGCAAAATTACTCTTTTGGTTAAGTGCAGTTCATGGGTGGGAATTTAGCCTGACCAGTAAATCCACAGATTTGCCTTTGCTCTCTCTTTACCACAATACTCTACTGGCTTTTGTGGTAAGGACCAGCTATAATGCTGCACCAGTGGGTCCATTTTAGTTAGAATGATGGAGCTGGGTAGGGCTGGGTATTCGAGAATGTTTGGCAGTCAGGTCTGTCTCTGTCAGTAACCATCATTTGTCAAGTATCTGTGGCATGATCTTTGCATTCACTGCCCTGGCAAAAAATTGTCTATTTACGTGACAATTACCTTAGTCTGCATTTTCCACAGAGCCAGTTGTTCCACATAGGGATGAATGCACATGCAATGTTGCTGAAGATTTTCAGTCATGTTGTGAAGAGAGAGCCTCATGTTTAGTTGGAACATAGACACATTTTTCAGATATCAAATCAAATTGCAGTCAAGTCCTCAAATGTGGGCTCTTCACTAATCACATAAATGTTAAATCCACCAGTTTTTATAGGTGTCAGACTTTCTAGTATTACTGTTTTTACAGTACAAGCCACATTTACTGTTCTCTAACACCAACTCGTAGATCAGGAGCAAATTAAAAACCTTTCTCTGTTGACCTGCTTTAGGGTCCATGAGTCTTTTTTTTGTCTGATCCGTGAAATTCCTTTAAAATGAATAACTAAGTGAATATTTTTGTGTCTTGACATCTAAAATCCAAACTGGAATTCCCACCACCTCCAAGGTCTAGTCATATGTAGCTGTCACAAATGACTGAAAATACAACTTGATGCTTCCAGCTGCTTTCCCTCTTTTATTTATGAGGAAGCTTTAAGACCCGGACACCATAAGATTTGAAAATGTGAAATTTACATCTAGTGCACATCTGCTTCAGAAGCATTCTCGTTTCTTCCTCTGGCGTGGATGACGGGCTGCCTCTTGGCTCGCAGCCCTGGGCTTTGTACCGGGGACCTCTCCACATAAATCCCATTGAATGCATGATCTAGCTGGTTTGGACATTTGTGCTTTTACATACAGCTCTGCTGGTTAATGCCTAGAAACGTTCACTGACTGTATGAAAACAGCTGTAGATTCAGAGCCTAACTATTTTGGTTGGAAGATCAAATGTCTCTGTGTAGTGCGATGAGTTTTTAAGCTTCAAATTAAATACTTGAAGGTTTGCAGCTCGCCAGGCTTACTGCAAGATGCACGTCTCTTGGTGAAGTAATAGTTTAATGGTTGAAGATTTCAGGCTGTCTAACAGTTTCTGGCTCTGTCTCATGTATGCACCACTGGAGATGAATGTCACCTTAAAGGTTATCTTAGCCTTTCAATAAAGTTTTGCTTCCCTTTCAAGGATAGTAGCCCCTAAAGCCAGAATATTTTGTACAAAAAGCTGCCTTTTGCTGCAGCATTACAGTTTGCTACCATTGCCACTAGAGCATTTGTTGAGGCTAATCTCCCTGATGAAGTTGCACCGGCATACAAAAGTTTGTGACACACATGATTAATTATGAGAAGTTTCCATTGAGCGTGCTGCTTATATACAACAATAAAAAGTCGCCAGTAATTTTCAGTTTTTAACAACAGCTGAGTAAAAGTTGAGAAGCAGCTTTAGGCCAGACTAATGGATTGTAGGTAATGAGCTGTTTTTCAGTGAGCGTGATGTATATGTGGTGTTTTTATCATTGTAAACAATTGGGCGTTCAATGCAGTTAACGTGCGTGAAGCTTCTTTTCTCTTTTGATAGGTCTGAAAATTACCATACTGCTCAGTTTAATAATTATTTTTCCTAAAGTGGCTTCAATTAAAATGTGAGTTCTTCTGATTATGCACTCAGCAGATTGTGATATCTGTCTTCATGCCCCTTTGCTCATTAGTGCAGAATAGAAAGGCGTTATGTCACATTAAGACATAGCTGTACTGAGAGTACTCCGTCAGTTGCTACCCAGAATCCTTCACTTAAATCCTGTGCCACTATTAGTCAACCCCACTATCCTTCTCTGTGACCCTGATTGTTTCTGAATAGCTGGACCTGCACCACTTATTCCGCTCTAATTAGTGGGACAGCTGTCTGTATAAATAATTGGAGTCCCCTTCTACCCCTCAAGTCTTAAGCTAATGGTTTTCCTGTCCCTTCTTTTACCCTCTAATGGTTCACTTTCCTCCTGTGGTTTCCCTCTGTCTCAAGGCAGTGTAGGATATCTATATCAACGACCTGAGTAGCAATGGCCCTTTTAATGGGCTCATTTTATAACATCCTTTCTGCTTCACCGTCCATGTTAAATGAGACTGAAGTTAACCCCTGTTATTTAAAAATAATAATAAAAAAAAATCCTGTTTCGTGGCAGATGACAACTGCTTGTTAGAGTGACCCGATGCAGAGGGGTAGTGTAGACTATATTACATAAATAAATGTAATAACCTTTATTTAAGTTCATTGTGTTATTCATACCTGACTCGTAACTGGTGTTACTGAGTGAAGGTGACGTCATCATCATCACAGTTGTAGATGGGTTTTGAGGGCCAAGTTGTCGAGTGCAAACTTTGCTGCAGATATTAATAAGACATATCTTAAAAGGATAAGCTGGTGCGTCTGTGTTATGATGGACTGTCAGCTTTTATGTGTAACTGCCTAGATGTATCAGAAATGTCAGCTACAGTTAAGCCCATAATTATTCATACCCCTGACGAATTTTGACTTAAAGTTACTTTTGTTCAACCAGCAAGCTCTTTTTTGACCAGAAATGACACAGGTGTCTCCCAAAAGATAATAAGACGATGTACAAGAGGCATCATTGTGAAAAAAAATATTTCTCAGGTTTTATTTATATTTTAGCAAAAAGTATCATGTCCAGAATTATTCATACCCTTCTCAATAATCAATAGAAAAAAGCCTTTATTGGCTATTACAGCAATCAAACGCTTCCTATAATTGCAGAGCAGCTTTCTGCATGTCTCCACAGGCATTTTTGCCCATTCATCTTTAGCAATGAGCTCCAAATCTTTCAGGTTGGAGGGTCTTCTTGCCATCACCCTGATCTTTAGCTCCCTCCACAGATTCTCAATTGGATTCAAGTCAGGACTCTGGCTAGGCCACTGCAAAACGTTAATGTTGTTGTCTGCTAACCATTTCTTCACCACGTTTGCTGTATGTTTTGGGTTATTGTCGTGCTAAAATGTCCACTGGTTCCCAAGGCCAAGTTTTTCTGCAGACTGCCTGATGTTGTTGTTGAGAATCTTCATGTATTGCTCTTTTTTCATGGTGCTGTTTACTGTGATTAGGTTCCCTGGTCCATTGGCTAAAAAACACCCCCAAAGCATTAGGTTCCCACCACCATGTTTGACAGTGGGGATGGTGTTCTGTGGGTTGAAGGCTTCTCCATTTTTATGCCAAATGATCACAATGATGCCAACATCATTGTGACCAAATAATTCAATTTTTGTTTCATCTGACCATAACACTGAAGACCAGAAACCTTCATCTTTATCCAGATGAGCATTTGCAAAGGCCAAATGAGCTTTTGCATGCCTTAGAAGTGCCTGGAGAAGTGGCGTTTTCCTTGGTCTGCATCCGTGGAACCCAACAGTGTCCGTTGGACTGTCTGGCTTGAGACATTGCCACCAGCAGAGCCCAGATTCACCAGAATGGCCTTGGTGGTGATCCTTGGATTCTTTTTCACCTCTCTCACTAGTCTCCTGGCCAGCACAGGTTTCACTTTTGGCTTCCGACAACGTCCTCTGAGATTTTCCACAGTGCGGAACATCTTGTATTTTTTTAATAATACTTTGCACTGTAGCCACTGGAACTTGAAAACATTTGGATATGGCCTTGTAGCCCATTCGTCACTTGTGAGCAGCCACAATGCACAGCCGCAGGTCCTCACTGAGTTCCTTTGTCTTAGCCATGAATGTCCACAGACCACCTGCAGAGAGCTGCTATTTTTCACCTGTTGATTTGATCAAAACAGCTATTTCCAATTAATCAGGGTAATTAGGATGCTTTAGAACAGCTTTGACTATTTGGAATGGTATGGAACTTTGGATTTTCCCAGAGACTGTGACAGTTTGTAAAGGGTATGAATAATTCTGGACATGATACTTTTTGCTCAAATGTAAATAAAAGCTGAGAAATATTTTTTTTCCACAATGATGCGTCTTGTACATCATCTTATTATCTTTTGTGAGACGCCTGTGTCATTTCCAGTCAAAAAATAACTTGCTAGTTGGATAAAAGTAAATTTAAGTCAAAATTTGCCAGGGGTATGAATAATTTTGGGCTTAACTGTATGTATTACAGTGTAGTTTTACGGTGGACCCACCTCAGCAGCAGCAGTCCAAGCTGGAACGTGAAGCCTGCTTTCTCATGTAATTGTTAAAATGTTAGCTTATGATTTCAGTTTAACATAACTAGGTTAGAATATTTTAACGTGCTGCAGATATTAACTTAATATGTTTGTTCATGAATAATTTGGGGTGTGTAACAGATTTTTTTCCACATGTGTCCTTTCTCACCTGCAGGAAATGGGCTGCTTTGTTCACGTTTGCACTACCGAAAATACTCCCTGTGGTATAGATGGGAAGATTGCTTCCCTACACCGCACTCAGTACATTACAAAGCAATACATCCACACTCAAACCAAGCTTTTCTGGTTGAGTACACATGAAATAAGTAATAAATTCATTTTACGTACTTACAAAAAGATCCCAGTAGGTATACTGACTTTGTAACTAGTTTTGTTCTTTTTATCCAAGGAAATACATTTTCTAGCTTTATTATTATTATTATTATTATTATTTCATTTTTTTTGTCTTTTTTTTTTTTTTATCCCCCCCCCCCCCCCCCCATTTCAAAAAGAAGATTATTTGAATTGTGACCAACGGGTCAACCTCACGTTATTGGTTTTCTTGTATTCTGGATTTGAGCACATTTAAAAGTCAGAGTCAGAACTTTGAATTGCAAAGAGTAGAATATGTAGCACTCTGCACATTTTTTTGCTAAAGAAGATAAAAAAGAAATACCTCTGGGGATGAAATCTTGATATGTTGAATAGGCTCTGACTCACAGATCTTTTTCTTTTTCCTGAATAAAACACAACAGTGAAAAGCTTATAATAATGTCTTGCATGGCCTTGATTCTCCAGACAGCCTGCAGTAGCTAATCTAAGCCTCCGCCTCTGGAATCTCTGAAGTTATGCTTTTTGTGCCCGTTATGTTGAATGTGTATAGAATTATTACGCTTGTACTTTTACGCCGACTGACACGTAAAGGAATAGCAAAATGTGAGCACTGTATTACAGCTTGTCCTAACATGAGAGTCAGGAAAATCCTCCATAAACCATAAAGCTCAGCCATGCGGAGTTGGACAGGGTTTCTTTATTCTTCCCTGTCCCTTGGCATCATTAAAAAGGAGGAAGAGCCTTTTCTGGAATAAAGGGGCTTGTAGTGTACCACAGACTGTGGACAGTTGATCATTATACATCTCTTCTGCCCTCCACTACACCACTTTCCCTTTCCCTCCTTCCATTTTAGGCTATTTTCTATCAACACTAAAGTTCTTAGCTCCCTGCTCCTGTCATTTCTTTCCTTACCTATTCCCACTTCAGCCTTTGTCTCATTATATCACCTCCCCAACGTTTTCTTCTACAGTGTCATATTTCTCCCTTTCTTTTTGAAATTTAATTAAAAGTACTTGCAAAGGAGAAAATTATAAACCTTAAGTGCCTCAAAGGTTCAAAGTATGTGTGTAAAAGAAGAAGGTAAAAAGAGTGTCCCCTGTTTCTTTATTTTGCACAAATTCTAATGAGATGGACCACGAAACCCAATTACAGGGCCGTAATGCTTTATCATTATCACATAGATAGAGAATAGTGATGAGTGAGATTGGGTTTAATTTTAAATGCATGCACACCTTCCCTGTAATAGCAGGGATCTTGATGTGTGTGATCTCGAAGGTGTTTCCCTGCAGAACCACGTGCAGAAACCTCAAAGAAATCTCTCCCAAAGAAAATAAGAGAAAGATCAAAAATCTGTCTGAACTTTCTGAAGCTCTAAATAATTCAACACTCAGACATTTATCAGATTAACATCACACTGAAAGCACTGCATCAAAGACATTCTGAAGATGCTCATCCCCATTTTTTTATTATCATAAACTCTATATAAAAGATTGTTGTTCCTAGTGCCTTTAAAACTGCGTTCTTTCCAGCTGTCAGCAGAGGGCGACTCCTCTGGTCGTAAAAAGATGGATCGTATTGAAGTCTATGAGAAAATGACGCCAGTGCTCACCTGATTTATGTCCTCAGTAAACAATTGCTAATACGTCTATAGTGTCAGTTGTTATTGAATCCAGCGTGATTTTCATTTTTGTAAATTATTGCCCTAATTCCACCAAACATTTACTTGCAGGCAGCCAAGTATATTTGCATAGTATGACTGGCAGCAGTGACACTCCGAGGCACTTCAAGATTTCATTATCGATACCACTTATCAATTCGATTCCTCGTTGATGCTCACCTGGGTGTCATTAGCTCCGCTTTGTGAATCATCACCACCATCATTAAACAGCATGTCAAAGACATTACATTCATGCAAATTGCATTGTCAGTGGTCAAATGTGTTTGCATGTTGAAGGTATTTCCCCTCTTTGTTGTGATCAGGGTTGGGGATATTGCTAAAATAAACCAAAACATAACATTTGTGTATCTATGCGGTATGCTACTTAATATTAGTTACACAGCTTGTTACATCACTTTTACGTTTCTCTGTAAAATGACGTGAAACTCGCTATCCTAATGAGGACACGCGATCTTTCCTTTAGTATTTAGGTATGAAAACTAAGCAAAGATGAAAAACGGCACAAAGACACTTAAAAGCAATCGCCATGGTGATTCTACTATAGAAGCATGAGCAGGTAGAAACGGAGGCTGCAGCCTGACTGCTCATCACTTTGTTACCTGTTGAAGTTCAGGCTCTGGCTGCTGGGCTGGGCTCAGCATTCGCTCAGCTTTAACATCAATCTGGGTTCTCGGCTAGCTGAATGTTCGCATACTGTCTGTGCAGATGTTTGCAAATAACAACTCCAAAGAATCGTCATTGTATGAGTGTGCGGTATTTTAATAGATGGATTAGAAACTGCAACAAAAAGAATAAGATGCTGACAGTCAAAATGTAGAACTGAATAGAATAGAATTCAACTTTATTGTCATTGCACATGTCACAAGTACAAGGCAACGAAATGCAGTTAGCATCCATCCAGAAAGTGCTTTAGCAATAATATAGATATATTACAGAATATGGATCTATTATAGGTATGTTACAATGTACATGGTATGAAGGTATGTTATGAATATACTATAACTATAAGTATGTACAAGCTATAGCTGTAGTGAGTGTACAAGCTATGTACAGGCTATGAACAGGTTATACATATGGTTAAAAATATGAAAACTATATAGATTGTAGATATACAATTGCGAGTATTAATAAACAGTTGTAAAACTATAATTATTGTATTGTACACTATGATTGTCTATACAGAATTTACAGTAGGCATCAAAAGAGAACCTCACTGCATGCTTTGTATTTTTTCTTTTTTGTAAATCCAGTTTAAATAATTAATTCCTAAATATAGTTCAGATCAGTTTTATTAATTTTAATAGCCCTTTTTATGAGAAATGGGCTTAAGTAACATAATTGATGGGAGATGTATGTATATACTCAAAAGCGCACATCCACACATACAATGACTGTAATCCATCATAACTGTGATGTGAATGATATTCATCCAGGAGCTATACTATAAATGCATGTCATGCACTTAGTATGATTTGGTAAATCAGACGAGGAGGAGCTGAAATGTTTCCAGGGCACGAGTCGCTCCACTGTGTAATGAACAAATAAGTGTGGTGACAGAATGGTGTATGTGTTTGTGCACCACTTCAGATATTTCATAGTGTCTCCTGACCCTGACCGGACCTACGCAGTTAGCTGGCCAGTGGCAGCAGCATCACTAAACAGAATTACTGGTGCAGGCAGGAAAAAAACAGAAAAGCAAATCTGACCAAAGTAAAACACAGCTCTGTTTAGAAGAGAGCAGGTTTTCCAATAGAAATAAGACCTTAATTTATATCAGACTTTCCTGTTATTGCTCTAATTATCAGAGACATTTCCATTAACATTAAGCAATTTTTCACTTTCAGTTGTTAATTATGTAATCAAACTGCTTCCTACAGCAGTAATGACCAAAGCGATTTGAACTGACCATCTTTAGCTTACCGTGCTCCAGCGACTGAACGTGCGGATTAGAAACTGACTCAAATAAATTCAGTCAGTCCAGGCCTTGTTCGTCAAATGTGCTCGACGTCTGCAGGGTGCTTCGTTGACTCCTGTCTGTCAGCGGTATGTTGTGGTTTCATTTCTGCTTCAGTGTTGTCCTGCGCTGTCATTCTACCATGTGGTGTAACTCTCTTCCAGTGTGCCTACGTTTTTGGTTTCAGGGTGTTAGTTGCACTCAGGAAATTGGACAAGGCTTCAGATGGAAAATCAGATGAAGGGAGATTGGCCTTTGAACCGTGTGGGATTTAAACATATAAAATGTGTCTGGCAGAATTTTTTTTAAGTAAAGAAAGGTAGAATATGCCCAGTATTTGGCCAGGTTAAATGAATTTATCAAAACCAAACACATTTGAAGTGGCACAGATTTATGGGAGTGGGTGCAAAAAAGTGAGAGACAATAGGAAAAAAGTTGCAGGTACGCGGGGCGGGGAGGGGAGGGGGGGGCAGGAAAAGAGTACAGAGGAACTCATTCATCACAGCCAATCTACCAGCCAAGCCAGCTTAATGGAGACAGATAGCGGCTGTAGCTGTCAACACAAGAAGCTTATCTCTATATTAAGCAGTCCCACCATTAGGACCACACCGGCCACATGTTGGGAGATTGATCTGGAGCATTTAGCGACAGGGCAAATATCCTAATTAGGCTCAAGTTTGACACCAGGTGTCGTTTTTCTCTCCCTATTTTCTGTCACTGGTGGTACGACCTTGTCACTTCATTCAAAATATCAAAAGTAATCCTCTATCTTCCGTGGAAAACTCAGGCTTCAGGAAAATCTTCAACTTCTCTCTCACCTCTCAGTAAGCCTCAAAGTAATCCCTTTTCCTTCTCTCCTTTTATCTCGTCTCATTCCTTCTCAGAGTGTTGTTCTCTTACGGGATGTTGCTAGGTCATAGGATTATTGTCAGAGGACCAGCGCAGTCGCTTTCAGTCCTTACTGTTGATTAGCTTGTTCATCTAATTTATACACTGTAAACTGCTCTGACTAAACTCAGACATTTAAGCTTTCATTCAGATTCCTGAGTGATGAGAGCAAAGATGAAAGCCAGCAGCCTTGTTACAGTGGAAAAATGTTAGAAAGGAATCAGACAGCCGTCTTCTGTCACCGCAAGGATCCTTGCTGTCATGTGAAACTGTATTGATCCACAGAGAAAAATTCTATTTCAACTTTTCCTTCCTTTCACAGGGAGGTGAGAGGTCAGGGTCAGGTACACATGTAGCTGTCTGTAGAGATAATAGAGCTCGGTTCATGGGACTTGCTCTGTGATAATTCTCTCATTCTCTGCTCAGACCTTTCTGCAAAGGGGAAAGGGAGAAAAGAGTCTTCCTTTGGTTAAACACAATAAAATATTTTTAGCAATGATTATTATTCTGTGTAGAGAAAACCACATTATTTGTAATTTTGTATTCTGGACACCAATACTTCCGATTTTGAGTTAATGTAGCGGGGGTCACACTAGAGTTTTCCCTGGCATTCAGGAGCAGCAGATCTACTTATTGGGATGGATTACAGTAAACCAAGCAATATTTTTTCTGCCAGTGTTAGTTTACATTGATGTGAATATTAACTGTCTCTCTAGTTCAGACTTTTTGTGATGAGCAAGAATACAAAACAGGAGGCTGTCACGGCACATTAGGCTGACGCATACAGGCAAATGTGCATGAAGATAACTGATCCCTTTCTATATCTGATTGTTACACTGTATAATACATGTAACCTCTGCATAGTTTAATGTGTTTCTGGGTTTCTTTAGGAAAACATATTTTTAGCTTTAGGTTTAAATGACAGGTTGCCACCTGAGGCTGGCTTCCAAGACTGATACAATCCCTGTAGATGCTCATGCCAAAATAGGCTATAAAAAGCAATGAAATTAACATGTTTGGAGCCTAGTCGAAACATTATTATGACGTTATGGTGGCAGTTTCATTTAATTTTATTTCTGTTTCCACATACAGTCTATGGATTAAAAATTAGACCTAAGTGGCAACATAAGATTTTATGTACCTGACAGCTAAGCTTAGTTAATTAACACCATTTTTCATTATCCCGTTTATATGAATAACATTATTCAACTTTAGCCTTATTAACAGCCAGCGAATCTCCCATATATTGTTATTGTGGTATTATAACAATTTTTAAGTTGTGGTAATGCTGTAACTTGAACACAATGCTGAGGACAAAATTTTACAGGGCACTTGTTATTTTCCCAACAGCCTCTATTCTGTTATTTTCTTTGATGGAATTAATGAGTGACTTATTGATATTTCACTTGTAAAGCAATAACCGGACATTGCTTTGTGGTGAGCTTTTTGTTATCTAATAAGGTCCTGCCTCGTCTCTTCTCATCTCACTCCTACTTTCCTCTCCTACTGGTTAAATGCATCACCTCTTCCTCGCAGGCTATCAGCTTTCTCCTTTAGGATGTTGGAACCAGAAAACGATGATTATTCACTTCCACTCACTCCCTCCACTGCTTAATTTCCCTCTTTACCCTGCAGGTTGTGCTTATTTCGCTCAATTTTCTTTTCCATGCCACCCTCATCCTATCATTTTTTTTTTCTTTCCACTTTTGAACATTTCTTTCTGTCTGGTAGGGATTGTCTTATTCGTACTACTCGTGCATAAATGGGCACAGTTGTCTTTGTTGCAGAAAAACGAAAGTCAGCCTCAGATTGTAGACAAACGAGCACAACTGAGATCAGTTGAAATGAGACTTGCATTACATATTTTAATATTTTATTCTCTAAGAAGATTATTCGGCAGACATCTTGCCAGGATTTTAGTGTGTGTGTGTGTGTGTGTTCGTGTTCTCCTAAAGACATTTTGTCCAATAAAGTTGAACTTTAAGCAAAAGAGTCATGCATATTTCCTTTGCCCCCTCGAGCAGGTCGTCTTATTATAGCTATTCCTTTAAAGCGAATCGTTTTTTTGTCCCGAGATTTTTTTTTCTTTTAATGCTCGTACAATATTAACCCATTATAGTAGCTTAAATTTAGCAGAATTAAAGCAGTTAATGGCAAATTTGTGAAGTAATTGCGTTATCAAAGCTCTTTAAAACCACCCACTGACATTTTTCACTTTGCATTAACATGTTAATTCTCAGCTTTTTCCTCATTTGCTGGCTGATGCGTTCAGTTTACATTAAACGACTCAGGACCAGTCACAGACCAGAAGTTGGATCTGTCTTTGGGGTGAAGGAGATGGTTTTCCTGTTGTTGTGGTGAATCATGGGAGGAATTCAGAAATGCGGTGATGGTAAAGTATCAAAGAAATGTACTTTACTTGTGCATTAGTTCAAGTCTTTAATGCTTGTCCACTGCCTTTAGTGTAAGCGATTGATCCTCTTATCCACTGGTAATTCAGCCTTCCAGTAGCTGGATGATGTAAAACACGATTTTTACAGCCACATTTCTTCGAAGTGAAACTTAACAGCCCTGTAAATATGGGAAACCAAACAAGTTGTCCAGGAGCGATGTCAGGAATTTCCTCTTAATGCTTTTAGGCTACCTTCTCTTTCCCTGGCATAACATTAATCCAATAAAGCTATCTGGACTTTCTTGCTCATTGTCATTACATTTGATGCAATATGAATGGAGCCTCTTGTGCAACCATTACTCCTTTCAAAGAAGAGAGATGCACTCACACTCATTGCCTAAATGCCAAAAAGGTTATTAGATTTGATTAAGTTGGAGTTATTTTTAGTGGCAAATGCTTTCCTAAATTTTCTGTGAAGAAAGCTGGAGGGCGGAAAGTACGCTCTGCTGGCCTTTGCCTTCTTGAGGAAACAGAAATGTGTGGAGGTGTTCTTGGTCTTGATGCACACACAGGGGAAGAAGGTCATTTTCCTGGATGCTCCATACCCCGAGAGCTGGAACATAAACACACACACCGTCATTAATCACAGCAACGAGGGATCACCTGAAGTCCACATGCTTACTCTCTCTTTCACATGTACACACACCGGCTCACGCATTACTCATCAAGCATATGCAAGGGCACCACAATTAGAAGTGTTATTTACATTACTCACTGGAGTAAGGTGTTACTGTGGCCTTGCTTGGGGTTTTGCTGAACCTGCCTGATGTCTGACTCACTGAGCACGTGCAGAAGGATGAGGTGTTTAAAAGAAAGCATGTTCTGATTGGCAGTTTTGAGAAAGGAATGAAACTGAAGAGGAGGGGAAGGGCAATTGAGTGCCATCCATATCTAGAAAGTAGAAATGTGTTAAAGGTTCTTGAGTGAAGTGGAAAATATAATTATAAAATGATGCATGCTTACAGTGGAAGGTGATGTTAGGGGGAATTGGTATAGATCACCTGGTTGAGCCATATATCCACAGGCTGCAGAGACGGCTTGCTTAGCCTCTACTTTGACTGTCTACTCTGCATATTGTCCTGCTGAATAATATATAAATAAATAATAATAATAATTAAAAAAAAAAAAACCAACACCTGTGCGATCTCCTTTGTGCAAAGATTTTGTGGCTGAAAAACACAAACAGTGGTTACTCTGGATGTGAAGAGAAGGGGAGGTTCTGACTGTTAAACTGCATGTTCACTGGCTAATGAGTTGTGATTGACAATTTGTTACCCAGTGAATATGCAGCTTCACACCACAGATAATCCCCCGTTTTGAAACATGGTGTGACTAATATTTACAAAATGAGACTCATGAGCAAGACCAAGAAGCTGACGTGCGGTGAAAATGTGATTACACAGGTCAAGACCCAAAGCTTCTACACGACCTGTATTCTTTTTGCAAAGTCAAAGTCAAATTTATTTATATAGCACATTTAAAACAACAACTGTTGACCAAGCATAAAATGATCTGAGTAAGAAAAAAGACATAAAATTAGTAGCAACTCATTCTGATTTAATAGCCAAGGAATAAAAGTGGGTTTTCAGATGGGTTTCGCAACCATAACTTTCACCATTTGATGGCCTTCAGATAGAAGTGAAGGTAACCTGCTCGATTCTAGCTGTTTTTATATATGTTAGCATTATTTTTCATTTCTATACTGCAGCATCTTTTTATTTATACAATGGAATATAGGTTTGTATATCTGCAATAACCTAGACTGAACATACGCGGCTCTCTGTAATGAAATGCCTTCTGCTTGCTTGTCTGTTCCTTAGATTAGTGGAACAGCAAATCAGAAATGCTTCACAACATAATTTTAACCTAATACAAACTTATAACTGCAATAAATATTACAGAGCTCCATTGCAATTTAGTAAGTTGATGACACCTGTGCTGTAAATTATGTCAATAGATTTGGATTATACTGACACTACTGTGCTATACTACATGTAGTCACCTTGAAACTGTGAATATCTTCAAACTCATTATTATAAAATGTAATTTGATCTTTCCATTTTTCACAATAAGAAAAGTTATTGCAAGTCATTTTTTTACAGTGCAGCTGTTATTTCACGAAAGCTCCTTTCTGTATAAATGTCATTGTCAGTGGCAGCGAGGCGTTTCAGCTTGCTCTGCACCCGCTGACCCGATGTAATGAACTACACCCTTTTTAACACGCGTGTAGTAAAAATAAAGATAACACACATTTATTATTTATTTTGGTCCATTTAGTAAGTTCTTAGTAGAACTTACAGTCTAGCTTATTTTCATTATTTTGGCAGAGAATACATGGAACCGCTTACTGTGTAATGCTGTAAAATAATACTGTAACTGAACTTGAATGCAGGAAGATTATTACACCAGGAAAACAATTTATTGGCGTGGTTTTTTTCCTCGGGTCATGCTGCATACTGAGCCATTGACATTTTGAGTGAGGACGCTAATGAGGAGACTGGGGGACCACACATGCAGGCACAAACACACAAGCATAATTACCATAAAAAAAGGGCCTGTGAAATAATGCACACAAATGGGGACAATATGTTAGGCCCAGCTGTGGCCTGGGTATTGATCCATTGATCAAGATATAAATCTGTCCTGTGAAACTCCTCAGTGCTCCTGCTGAGTTATTAATAGACACTAATTTGGTCGATACAGGAATGGGGAGGGGGAGACTCTTGGTCTCATGGCTACATGTTCACATGCGTGTACCGTCTGTATGTATATGTATCTATGCACGGCTCAGTATCAGAAACTCTACCCTACTCCAGCAGACTTGAGGCGTTCCAGCCTCCTCTGTGTGTTTCCTATAACATGCGTGTTTGTGTGGACATGTAGGACATGAATTTGTGGTGCTGTGTGCTGAACTACCATCTATTTACAAAGTGAAATTGGATCGTATTTCTGTGTTTTTGTGTCATCCACCTCATTGCCCCACTGTCCCACATTTTAAAATGAACCCCAAAACCCATATTTTCACTTGTTATATTTTGTGATACTGATATCAACACACATAAGTTAGGAGAATAACTTATACTAATATGTATTTATTTATTTTTTCTCCCCCTAGTGATTTTTCTGTAAATACTAATTCAGTAAATTTATATTGCTGTATGTATTTAATGCATTATACAGTGTACCGAGAAAAGCTTAATTCAAAGCTGATGTTGGTCTGTGTATAATAATGTACATAATACTAACACTGGTGTCAGATTAATGGTACAGGCAGATACCAGAACCCAGGGTTTAAATATTGTATCAGAACTGGAAAAAGTTAGATTCTCATATTTGAAAACCTAGAACTACCAAATGTTTGTTGCACGATAAACAAATTAAGCAAACTGTCCAGTTTTATGTAGATTACATTACCCAGACAACGTATAGTTTCTTATGTTGTCTGTGATCACTCTGCATTTCTATTATTTGTTATGCCAACGAGAAAAAGAAGCAGGAAAAGAACTGAGTTGAAACATTTTGTTTTCCAGTAAAATGTATATGTAGTCGTGAATGGGACCAAATTAGGACAAAAATATAGTGACCTTAAAGTTAAAGACACAATAACAAAATACCAAAGGAAAAAAAGTGACAAAATTTCAGAAGGCACTGTGACATTTCAGAAAATACATTGTTGGTCCACAGACGGATTAAAAAAGAAAATCCACAACAAAACAGAAAACTGTGACATTTCAGAGCTAGAAAGTGTAGCGACGCTTGTCTTTCCATCTAAATCCTGTTTGCTTCTCAACCGAGTGGTTCTCATAACTCGAGAAAGTAGGAGGTATCACAGATGACTAATAAAAAAAAATGTTTATTTGACCTCTCGTGTCTCTCTTAAACTAAAAAAAAAAGAAGAAGAAGAAAAGCACAGGTTGGGGGTCACCTATTGTGAGCATACCCTTAAATAACCTATAATGCAGCATCAGCAAGGACTGCTTGGATATTGTGTCAGATATGTGGCCGTGCAACGCTACTCACAGAGAGTTAAGGAGGACTTTAGAGGTCTCGCCTTTCTAACTCGAGATTTTATTTTCAGTCTGGTATTTTAGAGACTGAATTTATCACACTGGAGACGGGGCGAGTTTTTGGTTTGCTTGTTTGTTTGTTTGTTTACAGCTTTGTTTCATTTTCAGTACTTCTCAGAACACTTAAACATGCTTTGACAAACGAATAAAGTTTTGTGATGGTTTTCTTGGAATATATTTGAGCTGATATTTGACTTTCCTTTGTAAATCAAGAAGTCCTGGTTAGAGGAAGTGGTCTGCTGTTGGTAGATTATTTGTTTTCTTTGTTTTGTTTTTGTTTTTGTTTTACCTTGCTCACTAAAGAGGCATTAAGCCGGATTCTTCCTGTACCACAGCACAAATGACAGTAATATGTCTTTGAGGGTTTGTTTAGCTTCCTGATCAATACTAATAACTCTTGACTCAACGCGCTGTTGTAATTTCTGGTTAGTGGTGTCTGTGACCAAGCAGCCAGCATCATAAGACAAATTATTTCCCAGCATCGCAAATGACTAACACTTATTATTATAGCATTTGGCTTTGTGACGTTTTCTCTATTCAGTAGACTTTCTAATGACTCAACACCCAAACTCTGTAGGTAATTCATTTCTGTGAGTAAGATATAGCCGACATCGGTTACAGGCTGCCTTTGAAATCAGGACTCCAGGTGAAGATGATGTAAAGGCTTGAATAAAACTGAAGTTTGACTTTTTGTGCGTCTGTCTGTGTGTGTGTAACATAGTTACGACACCACAGAGTCAAAGTCAGTGGTGTTCCCTAAGCTCTGTCTCCTGGCTAATGGTTTGTGGCACTATTGCCCGCTTCAATCTTCAGTCCCTCCTCAATCACCAACCGGTTCCACTTTCCCTGCAGGTGGCTGGAAATGAGGGCAGCAGTTGATTAGAGCAGAGGAGAGCACTGTAATAGTCAGGCGGCTGCTCGGGGATAAGAATAGCTGCTCAAATCCATCTGTCAGACCACAGGTTACTTTGACTACTGATGCTTTCACTGTATCCCTCAATACTTCAAAGCAGATAGAGTATCTGCTGTGTGACGCGTTGCACCAACTGTATTAGTTATGTGTCACCTAAATCACAAGATTACCTTCTTTCCTGAAGGACAGAAAACATCGGTGTAACAAAATGAAACCTTAGATGAATGTGGACCTATGTAAGAGTGACTTGACACACTAACACAGTTTACAAGTCATTTTGTTTTGATCATTACGCTTTCATCGTGTTTCTGATTGACTTTTGTTTAGAGAAACTGTAGTGTATGAAACCAAATGTAAGCATAGTTTAAACAGCCCCTTCCTGTTTCCAGGGAGTCAATTAGTCCCATTCTGTCAAAACTGCTGGTGTGTCTCATTTATGCACAAGATGACTTTTTGCCCTGACCCACTGGGTTATGGCAGTTGTGTGAAGGATGCGTCACTCCCAAGTCATCTTACTGCAGCATAAGCCACCACTACCTCTCTGACCTTATAAAGCTGACTTCATAGGTCTCTGAAACTTGACTGGTGTCTCTCTCTTTTTGGGATTTTGCTGCAGAGGGTGGATCAGAACACCAGCACCAAAAGTATATGCTTTGGACTATTAAATCCTAGCTAATTTAATTGACATTAAAATAAGAACCATAACCAATTCACAGAACTGCACAGAAACACTGATTACCTAGCAAACCGGCTTTATAACAAACTTTAAAAAGCAGCCGACTAGGAAGTAAATAGACTTTTTTTGGACCTGTGTAGCCTTCAGTTAGAAAGTGACATTAGAAAAAAGATGAAAAACTCCCAGAGCAAGGCAAACACAGACATTCCTTTGAGAAGAAAATCCATCAAACCAGTAGGGGTCATCACACAAAAATGACACTACAGCAATATTGTTATAGATGTTTTTGGATGGGATTCACCTGCTTTTACCTGTCGCTATGCTGCGTTTCAACACAAACCTTTTGTACTAGTTCAAATGGTGATCTCATACAGACTCAAAGCTCTCATTTGACTTTTCAGGTAAGACCAGGTGACTGAAAACATTCCTCCATTTCAAAAGGGAGATCAGTACAAAATTTAGCTGTTCAGCAAATAATGTTTAGTTAGAAAACAGCATTAAAAATTGAAAGTTATAAAAGTGGCATTTTGGAAGAAATCATGAGTGGAAACTAATATGAGTAAGATACAAAAACAAAATCTAAATAATAAATGACATATCAGTTTTTACCTGTCAGCTTTCAAAGGCTTATGGAGTATTGTCGGCCCGCGAATATGTTTGTGAATATAACTCGAGAAGGATTTTGAAATTCATCCCATAGGTGCATCTACTAGCAGGCTGAGGGGGGGCGATGACACCCCTCAGGTAATTTTGCATCCCTTTTTCTGCAACACATCGGAAAATTAACACCACCTGATGATTTTCGTGAGCTCAGCTCTTCAGCTTGTGTGATGTCAGTGGATGGAAGCATGCATTTATTTGTTTTTCCCAACATTTCACTGCATTTGGATGGAAACCTGCATGCTGTATGTTTTCCTTTTTCAACTTGTTTTTCTATATCCTGCAAAAAAAAAGAAAAGAAAAAACCATGACTTGCTTGCAGCTTTTTTGCGTTATAGCTCTGAGTGCCTTCTTCTCTCCTTAAGGTAAAATTATTTAATTACAAAGGTTGCTCCAAAAACAGACTTCTGAGCTCTTCTCAGAACTCAACTTTTAATTGGACTGGCGCTTTGAGGTCTCTCTGCCTCTTCACTGTCACACGTCTGCACAACACATGTACATGTGCACAAAGACACACAAACATGGATGGTTCTAATCTAATGGAGCCTATTAAAGCTCCCTGAGTCTAATAAGGATTCAGGCATGTTTGCTTAATTTAAGCACATCTGCTTATCCATTGTTTTTAGTTTTGCAAATTTAGTATCTGTAATGACTCTAACATAAAAGCTGAATATTTTTTTGTTTGCTCTGTCTGACTAGCTTAATTAATGCTTCTGTCATGCATACAAATAAGGACATTATTAAGAAATCCCACAGAGAAATAGGAAGCAAAGCATGACAAAGAGTTCCTCAGTGGAATTTCATGTAGAATTCAGTTCATAACATTTTATTCATATAACACCAATTCACATCACCAGTGGCCTCAAAGACCTTACAATACTAGAGAGAGAACCCCGACAATCACACACTTGGTGACTGTGGGAAGGAAGAGATTCCTTTGAACAGGAAGAGACCTGCAGGTCAGGTTGGGGGAAGGGGAAGAAAAAAGAAGTGAGATGAGGACAAACGAGCAAAAACCAAACAAGGTTTGATTGCATGTAACTTATATTTCAGCTGTTTTGTCTGTGAAATGTATTTTGTTATTATATCACCCTCTTCAACACCAGCACTTGGTGCAGTTGGACCTTCTGCCAGTTATATAACCCATGTCGCTTAGTCAGCTGCAGCAGCAGTGTTCTGACTCCGGCTGCTCTCTTCCATCATCCAACGATATCAAGTGATGGGTGTTGCTGTAATATCACTTATTTTCTATTAGGAACACATCGTCTATAAAGTAGTTGGTTTGTTCCCTTCTACAGAACTTTCTGTGGATTAATTCACTTTTTAAAAGTATCCATGCGATGATTTTTCATAGAAGTCTGTTTCACGTTTCGGCCATAGAAATGTATTTGAGGAACAGGCGTGTAGGTAATTTAGTCTTGACAGGAGGTGTGTGCTGGCAGGATGAGAAGATGACATGTCATCTCTCCCTCTGCTCCATCCGACCTGCTGTGAACTGACTCAGCCCGGACACATTGGCCCCAGCAGGACTGCTGTCACTGGGGAAATGACTATCGCCACAGCGGCCTGCTCAGCTGTGTGCGATTTGTCAAACTATGCTGTACTTTTCTCAGCTAAACTCAAATTAGTGGACTTTATTAATCCCTGAAGGAGAATATTCATTTTGTCTTCCCCAATTCCAGCTCTATATTTTCACTATCATATCTCTGAATGGTTAAGTTTGTGAAACATCAACATTTTCATGTTTTCATGCCAACTATTTGTTGCTGCTTCTGCAGCTTTTCGATTGAGAGCTTGTAATCATCCCAGGTTATTAAATATTGTCTTTTTGTCCAAGATGCTCTCTAGGTCTGTCTAGGTGTTTATTATCAGGTTATAGGATTAATCTCTCCCTCTCAAACATTTAAAGCCCCAACCGTTTTTACGCCTGTTATGTCCAACAATATTTTCACGGACCAGCCTTTAAGATAAATACAACAAAATAAAAACAGTACCGGTACAAAAAAAAAAGAAGGATTATTAATAATACACGGGAAAAGACCCAGGGAAACTGAGTTAACGATAAAAATAATAACGATTAAAAACAGATAAAAACCCTGAAAACCAGAAAACCCGAGCCTAAACTCTCCCGGCCCTGCACCAAACAACTCACAGACCCATACCGGTCTGTGGCCCGGGGGTTGGGGACCACTGATTTAAAGGACCCAGTAGTGTCAAAAGACTGTTATTGCTCAGCATCCAGCTTGGATGTGGCCATCATGTCAAATCAAGGACACTACAGGACTCCGTGTGGATGTCTGTCACCAACAGTATATTACATAACAGCAGTATTTGACACCTCACATCCACAGTGCCATGGCTGAAACCTCAAAGAAGAGACCAAACAGCTACTGGAGGCCATTTGAGTTATGCAATAGCTCAGATGTGTTGTATCTCTTCTGTTTGGTCTCTATATTAAAACATTTAAGGAACATTTCTCAAGGTAATTATCCAAGTTGAACACTCATAAACCACCTGAGTTTATGTCTTGATGCATTCTCAACAAGACATAAACTCAATGGTCATGTTGATCAATGGTCATGAGAATTTGCATAATTATGATGAGGAACTGACCTCCCAGCCCATTGTTCCTTCAGTGGGCTGGTTTCAGTCATTATGCAAATGTCCTGTTTATAAGATTGGGGAAACCTGCAGTCAGCTGAGACTGAAGAAGTCACTTGGATGAGTGACGAAACGTTTCTCCCACAAAACGCTACGTCCAGATGAACAGAATCAACTTTTGGAGACACCTGAGTTTATCTCTTTCATGCACCTCAAAAGAGATTCTGTCTCTAACGTTGAACCACCTTGGGAAACTCTCTCATGTTGAATGCCTCTATCAGTGACATAATTATTTTGAAAACCAACCAACCAACCACTCCTTACCATGGCTGTCTGGTACATACTGATGCATTATCAGTCTTACTTGAAGTTACTCAAATCAAAG
Organism: Pelmatolapia mariae; assembly: GCF_036321145.2. Lineage (NCBI taxonomy): Eukaryota > Metazoa > Chordata > Actinopteri > Cichliformes > Cichlidae > Pelmatolapia > Pelmatolapia mariae. The sequence continues at coordinate 40,561,303 of NC_086232.1, forward strand.
AGAAAGACTTACCATTTTCTAAAAGAGTAACATGACCTTGATCCAACTACAACACATTATCTGCTGAAAGTGGAGATGAAATCTTGAGGTCTCACATGCCTCAAGATTACCTTCCTTTAAATCGCATACAGAAGTGAGGACAAGGCAAAGCCCTGGTAGAGACAAGTATGGGTTTTTGCCATGAAAGTAGTCACAGCTCTCATTTAGTTTCACCAGAACTCCTGGTAAAGGCCTCCAAACCCCATTTAATGGTTAAAATTGTTGTAATTTGTTTCAAGTCTTTCAAAAATACTGTGTCAGAATGGGCAAAGCTTTATGACTCCTAGGTTCCCAACGTGTCCTTACAAAAACATAATCCCCTCATTCTCCAAGACGAAATCTGGTTTGTTCCTCGTGTATTTGAACATTGGCGTGGTAGCACTTTAGCTATAAGTCATATGAACCTCAAATATATGGTAGCACCACAGCACCATAAAACCAAAATATGAAATGAAGAAATCTAAAAGTCTTCTAAATATCAGTGTTAACACAGACACACACACACACACACACACACACACACACGACTACCTCTGCATTACAATTGCACACACCTGCTGCCTTATATTTTTTGTATTTTTAGTATTTTCTTTAGCACTATTTATATTATTTATATTACTATTACTGCTGCTACAGTCTTATGCTGCATTAAAACAAAAACACTTACCAACCACAACCTGGGACTACGTCAAGTGAACTAGTACACTACTTTCCAGGGCGCACTGTGGAACACTTTATTATATGTTATATGTTATGTGTAGGTCCTGTCTTGTTATATCCTGTATGTTACCTAAATGTTGTGCATCTGCACTTTATTGTTGTCTATGTCTACGCATGGGACAGTGTGAAACGTAATTTCAATTCCTTTGTATGGCAAGTACATCTGAAGAAATTGACAAATAAAACTGACTTTGACTTTGACTTTGACTTTAAAGCTTTGGAGGCAATTGTTATTGGAAGACGCAAATAGATTGACAACTTCTGAATTCATTCACACCTCTGTATCAGGGTGTGTGCTGTAATAGGAAAGCTGTCTGCCTGTCTAGTTGTCATTGTCAGCACCGGTTATGTACCGTTGATGCTGCTCCTGCAATTTTTCTCTTAAGCAAGAATAGACTCTGCGTCACACGCCGTCATCATTGACGTCGCATCGTTGACTGTTACACTGCACTGTGATCTACCACATCCGGTACAGTGCCAGCCTTTTCAAGTTTGTGTTAGGGCTGTGCCATCTGTGATATAAAGGTGTAATAACATGCTGTTAGTGATAAAAGACGAGCCCGGACATGTCTGAGGGCAAGAGAATTCATTCTCCTGAGTTGTGAAGATGCTTTAATAAAGTGAAGTAATTTTCCATGTGTTAGTTTTTTTACTTGGATAGCTTTATTGATCCCACAAGGGAAATATATCGCAGCTTTAGTGTGCATCATTTCTTATGAAAAATAAGAGATGATGCAAAAACTAATATAATATTTAAGTCTGTACTGTAAAAGTGGTATATCCTCTGTCTTTACAGAAAGGAGGCTGTTCGATTATGGCAAAAAACATAATTTATCACCACAATGTCTTTTTTCTTTAATGAGTTTCCTTGAGCTTTAAATATAATATAAGGGAGAAAGACTCAGATAAGCAGGTATTTTTGACCATAAAGTCCATCTTGCATCGGTCCATTCTGGCTCACAGCTTCCACTGTGTGATGTCTGCAGGTGCAGGCAGAACGAGGCCCAGGTGGCATTAAGTCCACTCTCCTAGGTAGTCTGGCACAGTACCCTCTGGATGAGGCAACCCTCTGAGGTCCAAAGACAATGATGGCTGCAGAAAACATAAAAGCTCATTTCACAAAATCATCTTGAGATAGTTTTTATGAGTTTTGTCTCTTCTAGGACTTGCTGAGCAGAGGCTCTCTGTCATCTTGGTTGCATTGAACTACTTTATGCTTTTGTGGACACAGAATACCCGCTGCTGTAAAACAAAGACGGGTGCTGATTTATTGCACAACACCAACTAAAATCTTTGTAAAAGAAAATGAATCTGAAAAGTGATTATTTTATCCGGGTTGTCGTGTTTTTATAACAGCTGAAAGCCGTAATTAAAAGTAAAACGTCATTATTTGTCCAGCCCTATAGAGAGAGGAATCACTGTAAGTCAAATAAAATACATTTACATTCAGCATTCCTCAAAGAATTGCAACGCCATTGCTCAAAATGATTTCAAACAATGTGAAAGGGTGTAAAAGGGTTAAGTAGCACATACTGGTGAGTATTTGGCATGTAGTTTCTGTACTGTTTGAAAATGCCAACTGTAGCCTTATGTGGCGTGATATACCATATTTATGAAACCAAACAAATGCGTCCCATTTCTTTGCTAATCATGGTTACCATTACGCCCTTCATATCGTAGATTACATAATATTTTCTCTTTGACTCTGATTCTAAGACGTTCGTTATTTTTGACAGATGAGGTCTCGTTAGAGTCCCAACTATTCCTCATTTCTACCAGCTCTCCTCGTGACCACGAGACAAGATAATTGCCTTCAGTCGCTCTGAAGCTGAGCGCGTTTTATTGTCAGTCACAAGAATAAACTGTCGTATTTTCTCCTTGTGTGTAAAGTTGCTGTGATACTGATGGATCAGTAATTGAAATTTTGCAGGGATTGAGTTGCCTGCAGGTCCATTAGACATCAGGTTTTAAACTTGGTGTGTGAGTGAGAGAGAGGGGGAGAGAATGAATGGACTGGTGTGTGTCTGGAACGATACTCTTATGCTACGTATGAATCAACACAGCTGTAGTTTCAGTCTAACCCAGTGGGGTTAGATATGACTTTATTATTTGGAATGATTTTGAATTCAATTGAAAATCTAATTAGGTTTAATTTTTAACGTTTGCAAGGAGCCGGGTTTATAAATAACTAAACGTGAAACATTCAAAGACTGAGGCAGAGATGCCGTTATATCAAGTTGGCCTAATTATTGTTTACAAGCTTTATGTGAAAATGAGTCACAGTTATGAAATGCTGATGAAATATGTATTTGACATATTTAAAAAGATGGGTTAACCCCACCTATTTTTTTTTTTTTTTTTTAAATAATCTACATTCTTGAAATCTTGGAGACACGACTATGAAATTGATTTATTCAAACGTTCATTCAGTTTTAATATAACAAGATGGGGTCGCACACGTCGGTCGGTGGTTGATGCGTAGAAACGTATGAGCCAAGTCATCTGATGATCTGCTGGGATTGTGGATGAGCTTGACCAAACAGTATACTTGATTTACCTACAGAAACATTTCTCATTTCAGCTGGTAAAAGCGATAAATGCAGATAGCTCTTTGTTAATAAATGAGAATAGATGATTATATAGTAAATATCAGAGCTTTTTATTTAAAAAATAATAATGATCAGTGAAGGCAGAAGACGTGAACATCAGAAGAAGGTTTGGCAGCTGTGACTTTTGTTGGTAAAGACATTGAGAGGATACCATGCCTTCAAACAGTTTTTTATGTTTCTACTCCTCACTTGTTTTAGTTTCCTCTTCAGTCTCCATATTTCTTTGGCGTACTTCACTTCTAAAAAGGCTGCTGTTGATGTTCAGATGCTGATTAGTGGTTGAGAGGACAAAGGTTGCCTTTGCTCATTTCCTCCCTCGGACAACAAGTGGCTGCTGCTGTCACCTTCATCTGGCTTAATGCATCCTTTACTTTAATTGTTTTATTTATTTAGATTTTCATTTGGGGCTTGAAAAGATGAGAAGTCTTTTCTTTAATGGGTAAAAGACATTACATTTCTTATTTCTCTTATTTTATTTGTTTTATAAAAACAATTTTGTGTTGCTTCGGTGTTAATGATGATGGATCACACAGACTGAGTTTTACCCGTGCCCAGCAGTCATTGCCTGTTTTATTGTCTGCACAGTATGCTGATATTTGTCACAGAATCCTTCACTGAGTCTTGCAGCTAAACAGTGTGTGTTTAACTTCATCCTGAATGCGTACGGTGCTTTGAAAAGGTTGCCTGTTCTAAAGAGGTGACATGATGATGAATGGCAGCAGGGCTGGCACAGCGCACGCCTTTACAAAGAGTTTGTTTCCTGTAGCCTTGATGGAAATAGTGGAAGTGTTTTGCAGCGGTGGTGAAAGGTGGAGAAGCAACAGGCGAACAGCTGCAGTTTGTCTCAACCTCTGGAGACGGTCTGTCCTCACAGGAAGCTGGAGCTCCCCCTTCAGGTCAAGGCTGTTAGTGAGTCCATTTCTTTGCACAGGCACACTCGCGTCTCCCTCTCCAGGAAAACTGTAATTGGTATATTTAAATGGACTCTCCTAGGTGTCTTCCTCATACATATGAATTTGTCTTAATCTCTTTCTGCCACTTGAATTTTAAATGCTCAGCTGTCATGAATGTAAATCAGCAGCTTTGCTGAAGCATCTAAATACAATTGGGAATCATGTGAAATAACAGCTACAGAAAAGTGTAAACACTTGTCCCACCTAACACTCTCGCCTTTCTGCACACCTCCCCCAGTTTCCACTATGAGTTCTGATTCCAGGCGCTGCACCTCCATCACTGCAGCTCCCTCACTAACGCCATTAAGCCATTCAGATACCACTTGATATCGTCGGGGCGAGCGCTGCGCCTCTCGGCATTCAGACGCTTTTATCTGATTATGCCCAAATTGAATCAGCCTGCAAGCTTTCCTCTCGCACTGCAAACTCTTCCAGATACGGGAAGTTGAAATGTTGGCATCTTTGATGAAGGTCTGTTCAGTCTGGCCGCTGTATGATGTGACGGAACAATGAGCAAGTGGTAATTTTATTCTGCAAATCAAGAGTACAAATCACAGCTCCCAACTGGGATTACACCATCCAGCGCCGTTTAATTAAAAATCACACAGCTGTAACATTTAAACACAGAGGTTCATAAATAAGTTGTATAGTTCAATGAGTAATGAAGCCTACATGATACCTATAAATCAGTGATTCTACATCTGCTTGTTGTCCTGGTACATGAAGAGTGCAGGAGTTTTAGTAACAGGAGTTCTGGTGGAGCTTTTATACTGAAATTCGTAAGTATTTTCTATTTATCTAATTTTGGGGCTTCTCACCCTTATAGCAGAGAGGTGCACAAAATAACTTAAAGTTGCACTGTAATATTAATAAAGTTTGTATTGATGGAGGGGGAGTGTTTATGGTAACAAAGTCTTTTTTTTTCTGATTCTGACACGTTTAAAAATATTCAGGTTGAAGAATAAAAGTTGTGATAAAAACTAGAAGCTGGAATAATAATGTGGTACCTAGAAGGGTGTGTCCTAAAGTTGGAGAACCCATATCTCACATGGTTAGTGACGTTTGTGTTGGGAAGTAAAATAATCAGTCTGCTGCAGGGTTGGGTACAAAATTGGCTGCAAAGCTGTACTGTTATTTTTTTTTTTGCAGTTTCTTTGATCTCGGTGGATGACATTTGGTTGATTAAGATACATGTTGCATCTTGTGATTGGGGGAAATGATTTGGCTATTTATTTTTAAGCATCAGGCGCTGCAGATTAATGCTGAAGGCAAAATAAAATTTAATGGTTGCTCACTGAATTTTAAAGGCGGCGATCAGTGCATGAATGTAGCGTTTTTATTTTTACTTTTATTAGACAGCGACTTTGCAGGATGGATAGTGAGAGAGGTTGACATGTAGCCATGAATCCAGGTTGGGATCAAACCCTTAATGCTTTGGTAAGTTGTAGCCTTGGTGTACGGGACAAATTGAGGGAGTGACATTAGTGTTGTGGGGCCAAACAGAAAACTGGCAGAATGAGTAGTGGAATATGAAAATAAAGACTGTAAGAATATAATGAAGACTACTATATAGGTCTGTTTTGAAAAATGGTATTATTTTTTTTGCTCTATGAAGAGGATCTTAAATCAGTGAGCTGGTAAAATGAACCCTGATTTTGTGTCTTGGTTTTTGTTTTGTCAGCTGTAAGTTTCACAGAAGTTGAAGTTGAAATGTGACTTCTTCTTTAATTCAAAGCCATTTGGCTGTTTGATAAACGGCTGGTTGGTTATGTAACAGAAGGACCTTGGTGAGTGTGATAATGATTCAGACTGGTCTAAACGGGTGTTTTTCTGTTGCATAACTAGTTGACACCTCTGTGTCCTTTCATGCATGCACACAAACATTTCACTTAATGAGCTGAAGGAGCGCCAACAATGCACATGTCCTCTGTCTCCTACCGTTAGTCCTTTAAAGTTTCTTGAGTACCTTTTCCGCACAGGCATGAGCTTCACGCTGGCTTGCTCCTGCAAAATGACACGGCCCAGTGAAGTGTGGTCTAAAGTAAGCAAGAGGTGGCAGAAAAAAACAAGTTGACAGCAGTGAAGCAGCAGCAACACCATCTCAAACTCAGTGTTCTGCTTTTATTTTGTTTGTGAGTTGTATCTACTGCTTTTGTTTTCTTATTGTGACTGCTGTGCGAGATTTCCAGAACCGGTACTATATATGTCATATTTCATACACTTACTGCTATCAACAGCTTGTTTAAAGTTCACACTCAGAAGTGTAAAAGCCTCCTTGTTTGCTCACAAATTGCACTTGCTTTTGTAGCTTCTGTGATTCACTGTGTTAAGACCATTTTTCACAAGACTTCTATAAGCGTTGCACTTCGTGCATACTTTTTTTTGTTTAGCTAAAATTATTATTGTTCGATAAAATGTGAAAACTTCTCTTAGGCGTTTGGCTTCTTGCAAAACAAAAACGCCTTTGTCTGAGTCAGTATGGTTTTGGATGCTTGTCTTTGGTCTGCCAGCTGGTTAGTCACTTGTCAGCTGATTCAGATCCTTATTTTTGGTCTGGTATTTTCAAATGTGAACATGGTCTTTCTTACATGGAAGAAAACATTCAGGTTCAGCTTGTGTCCTCTTCAAAACAGCACGTGCAAATCTACTAACACGTGTAGTTATTACAGTCTCTCCCCGCTGGGCTCACTGTTACCTAAAATAGTCCCTTCGGTTTTCGTGGATTCATTTTGCTTTTCTGGCAATTCACTTGTTGATGTTAGTTCTCCATCAACAGCTTTGGCACCTGATAGCCACCAGTCTGCCATTAATATTGGAAGGTTTCCCAGGACAAAGCATCTTCTCTCTAAAAAGAACATTTGTAACATGGCTTAGGTTTGCAAAGTTGCATCTGAAGGAACCACAGGACCTCTGGAACAGTTTGTCAAAAACCATATCGACACAAACACCTCATACCAACAGTCATATTTGGTGGTGAAGAGGTGGTGATTTGGACTGGCTCTGCAACCACAGGACTTGAGCATTTTGCTAAAATTGAGTCAACCATGAATTCCTCTGTATACCAATATATTCTAGAGTCAAATGTAATCTCTCTGACAGCTAAAGCTTGGATGAAATTAGCTCATGCCACAGCATAGCACAGATCACAAGCAGAGCATTAAATCTTCAACAAAATGACTGAAAAAGAAACGAATCAGAGTCAAAGTCCAGACTTCAACTTGATTAAATTGCTGTGGCAGGACGTTAAGAGAGCTTAGCATAAATGAATATCCAAAAACCTCAATGAACTGAAGCAGTGCTATAAAGAAGAGTGGGTAAAAGTTCATCTGCAGGAATGTGAGGGACTGATAGTCATTACAGAAAACAGTTATTTCAAGTTATTGCTGTTAAAGGTGGCTCTAAAAGCTACTGAACCATTGGAGTTCGTAGTCGCTTGCTTTTGCGTTTTGGCTTAGTTTTCATTAAATAATGGCATCCCATAATAAGTCATCTGAGGTTGTATTTAAATAATCTTGCTGAGGACCAAATGATTTTCTGAAATCAGATGATTGCAGAATAATATCCATCCTTTTTTCTTCACTCGTCCACTGTTCACTGATTTGTTTTCAGTTAAAATGATAAATACTATCCAGTGTGATTTTTCCAGTTTCTTTTTTCCTTTTTATAACATGTTTCTGTGTCTGAGAGGAAAGCGAAAAGACTGCACAATATACATAGAGAAACACTCAAACTGCAGATTTATGAAATGAAAGAAAGACTTCCTGCACTTTTAAATGAATATGAAGTTGCGGTGGAGAATGTGGACTTTGAAGTGTGGACTCAAGGTCATCTACTTTGTTGAAAAAGGAAGTTGATCTTAATAGCTTGCGCCCTTGTGAGCTCTGCAGAGTTCCTTTTATTTGTCCTTTATTTATCCAGGTAAAAAATCTCATTGAGATTAAAAATCTCATTTTCAAGAGAGACCTGGCATCATGACAACAAAAGTCAAAATACGCATACCACATAAATATACAACGTTCAAAACGAATACAATATCCCATAACAACATGTGCAAAATATACAACAGCAGATCAAACCAAGAGTACATTAAAAACAATCACACTGAGTAAAAGAGCCACTCTCTCGTTCCTTTAAAATAGACTTAAACTCTCCCAAAGTAACCAATTCCGATAATCTCAGTTCCTTCTGCGATTTACATTTCTCCAGTGTTCCTCTCCCTTTCAGAGCGCTTGAACATGAAACATGGCGTCTTTACTTCTTAGTTACATGGAGTTCAGTTCATTTTCGATAATTATTACTAAAAGTCTAAACCTGACTACCGTGTAAGACACATTGTCCTTGAACAGTTTGGTTCTCATCCTGTTTCCTAGTTGTTGATCATAAAAATATCTCTAATTAAAATGAACACAAGTAAGCTTCTGTTTAAGTATGTAAGCCTTGAGGGGACTGATTTTGCGAGTTGGTGCTATATAAATAAAACTGAATTTCATTTAATTTTCTTGATTCAATGCACTTGTGCACTAAAACCATACCATGCAGTAGGTGCATCTACTAAAAATCTCGGATGAGCCCCAAAATCGGTGATATGCTTGTGAAAACGATAACACGAAAGATATCATATATTATGTTCGATTTTATAACATTTACTCAGGGGTTGCACTGGCAGCTGCCAGTATTTTTGGATAAGTGGATTCGTCAGTCCTTCTGTAAACCTTCAGTCTACTGTATCATCATTATTATTATTATTATTATTAGGAATCCAAATTAACTTCCAACAACGAGGTTAAGGTTTTGGTGGTGCTTGCATGTGTGTGTGTCATTCTGTCTTGAAAAGCTTGAAAAGTTTTGAATGAATAAAACTTCGATAAAACTTTGTAGGGGTGTAAAGTGAGGTCATGTTAATAAACAATAGAAATTTGTCTCAAGCCCGTCAAGGTCATCATAATGATTTATTGGCTAATATATTGCTCTCCTTTAAGGTAAGTAGAGCCAAAGGTCAAAGTGAAAATAATGCTACATGTAGCTATTTAAATGACAATGGGTTACAGGAGTGTAGTTGATTAATTTTCTTATAGCTTTGTTATGTACATTACAGTAACAGGTTATAACTGTTTAAATAAATAACTGCCACACATGAACTACATCCACTTTAAGGGAAAATAATAAAAACTTAAAATGAAGTAATTGTATATTAAAACGGGGTTTAACAGGGCAAATAGGAAAAGCCTGCACTTTGCACTTGTTTTTACTGCACTACTAACATAAGTACTTAAAATATGTTTAAAAAACAAAGAAAATAAACTTCTGTTGCCTTAAAAGCAAATACTGCACAGAGATGACGCTGCCTTGGCGGAGGTTTGTGCTCTCTGAGTGCTTCTTGTTTGGTTTGTTTTCTTGGTTTATGTTTCACATAGAAAATAATTTCCAATCGTAGCCACTCTCACTGATGGAATAAAGCAGAGTAGTGAACTTGGAGTTCATCCTTCCTGAAACATCAGTCAACAGATCTCAAAAGGTTATTTATAGACCACAGTCCCATAACGATGCAACTCAAAGTGCTTCACAGAAAGATGCATCAATAAAACTTGTTTTGGACATTACAGGCGCACATTATCCCCCCACATTCCTGCACAGTTTAAAGCTAGACTGAAAATGTTCTGCAAGATTATTCTGAAGTCCAACCTGCACATCAGCTGCCATACTGCTCCGTCGCCTGATATGGAGAGAATTTAAAGAAGTGTCCTGTGCTGGGACACGCTGTAAAAAATTGATGCAGTCAGATATATATATATATATATATATATATATATATATATATATATATATATATATATTCAGAACAGACCGATAAGTGCTTCATACACCAAAAGCAGATTTTTTTTTTTTACTTCCCAGCTAAGCTAAGGTGGAGGAAACGACGTATAACCAAAATGTGGTTGTTTATTTGTTCAAAACCAAGGGCCTGTGAGTGCTGCTGAATCAAAGAAAAGGAAAACAAAGAAAGTTAGACTGACGCAGGACTACTGAACTGCAAAGGAAAGAAAAAATAAATAAATGCAGCACATCTCCCTGCCCGAAACAAAACGCAGAGCAGCAGTGTCCTTGTTCCCAATGTGACTAAAGCATCAATCATTGTGACATCTTTTCTTCCTTCCTCTTTCAGGCCCGTTACAAGCAGAGTCTGGACCCCACGGTGGATGAAGTGAAGAAACTGTGCACGTCACTCAGACGCAATGCCAAGGAAGAACGGGTCCTCTTCCACTACAACGGCCACGGCGTGCCACGACCTACTGTCAATGGAGAGATCTGGGTTTTTAATAAGGTACCACACATGCACAGACGATATCGGGCCTTCACAGATTTTTCTAATCAGACCTACACTCTCACGTTCACAAGCCATGATGGTGTTAGCTGTTTACTGCTGTCATTTCCAAGGACGACTTGATTATTTGTCGCTGAAATGTCACAGGCTGTGCTTACACGTGCACTAAACCAAAGCCAAGTAAAATAAACATGTTTCCACATGCTTTCATTGGAGTAATGCTGTTTAGTCTCCAGCAGAGCTCATAATCCCTGCATTGCTTCAACTTTATTCACAAGTAACCAGACAGGCCATTTGCATCTTAATCTATAGGCAGTTCATTTTTGGACCCAATAAGATGAGTGAGGTGCGATTGGAAAGTTTCAGGAACGTGCCTGTGAAAATCAAAAGGCTATACATGATTTAATTTTGAGTGATCTCCCATTCAAGATCATCCTCCTATGTACCCGTGGAGTGTCCTCAGCATTTCTATATCAGTCTTTAAACATCCCGTTATGTCATTTCATGCTTGTGCTTTGGCAATAGGTGCTGGAGATCGTTCATTTAGAAACACTGATGTTTATTTTCAGGAATTAGACAAAGGCGCACAGAGCAACATCTGGCAGTTGGTCCAGATGATGAGTGACGATTGTGTTTGTTTTTCCAGTGCAAAGTGGCTCTCTGTCACGCACCACAGGTACAGGAAAAATGTACTTTGATGTAGTCCAGTCATTTGTTGTAAATGAAGGAGTCCACATATCCCACAGGTTATTGTAGTGCTTTTAAAAGTTTCTGCACAAAGACAGAAACCGTGAATTTGTCTCTAAAGGTATAAGTAGATACTGCATGCATCTTAGTAGCTAATATACTTGTTTTGGATCAGTCAGTATGATACTGCTGGCAGTCAGCCTGTGTCACAGAAGCACTTTGGAGTCGTAACTCCTGAAGTGTTCACCTAGAAGCTTAGAGTGGACTGAGGCTCCTGTGGCTAAAATGCAGGTAAAAAAAAAAGATGTTTTCAGTTTCTTGGAACATTCTTGCGGTCAGAAAATAACTTGACAACCAGACATTAAATCAAATCTCACCTGGTTGCTGTGATCTCAGCATCGCACTGATGCGGACAGACTCGCTGACTTTGGGGAATCAGATATAAAATCTGGAGTTGTTCATCATCTTGTCCTGTAAGTAAGCACCCACTTACAATGATGCACCGCTGCTGTCGAGCGCTAGCGTTTGGCTCCACGTCCTCAGTGTACCCTCGGGCCTAATGTCCTCTCCCTCTTTCTTTCACATTTTATTCGGTATTCCTTATCCTATAAAATGAAGCTGCAGTGTCGCTGGCTGCTGTAACAGGACATCAGTGGGGGATTTGATGTGGACACGGGCATCACGGAAGGTGTGAAGAACCAAATTTTCCAATAAGTTTAGGGGAGAGCACCTTTATTGCACCATGGGTATTAGATTTATATTCCTCGGTCTGTGTTCCCATCGTCCTCATTTTTCCTCTGCCTCACTCCAGTTTTCTCTTTTTCTCGCTCTTCTGCTCGCACTCTTCATCAAACAGATGACTGCTTAATAATTAAACACAAATCTATAAAAGTGAGTTATCAGCAATAACATGATGCACCTCTCTCTCCAATTCCTCACTCTGACGTTATCCCCTCCTGCCTTCTCTTTCCTCAGAACTACACCCAGTACATCCCGCTGTCCATCTACGACCTGCAGACGTGGATGGGGAGCCCGTCCATTTTTGTGTACGACTGCTCCAACGCGGGAATCATCGTCAAGTCGTTCAAACAGTTTGCCCTGCAGAGAGAGCAGGAGCTGGAGGTGAGGCAAAAATGCACAGCGTGAATGAGTTAGTAGCAGGGTGGTAATTGGGGGAAAAAGACTTAACGAATGAGCTGAGTCATACAAGCACATGCAGACACAGTGTGCGAGCAAACAGGGCAAAATGATGTGCTGGTATTTAAGAGTTATTAGCAGCAAACTGGGTGATTCATCCGATTACAGTCACACTGAGCACACACTCACATATGTATACAGCATTTATAAAGGACTAATTGGTGTCACCGAGAGTCGACTCGTGATTCGCAGCTGGAACCCTTTCTAATAAAAATCCAAGATGTCTTCAGTGCTGTGATGCAGCCAATCAAATAGGCAGCTGGATCTAAATGATTGAGTTTTGGTTTCATCCCCAATCCTCTCCACACACACACGCACAAACACACGCACGCACGCACGCACGCACGCACGCACACACACAGCACTACCAGCCCCAGTCCTCTCAGTGCTTCATCTTTTTATTACGTTTTTTTCTCTCTCTTTCTCTCTCCGGCTATGGCGTGTTATGTGAATTCGTAATGAGATGGTGCTGTCATTCATCTCAATTATTCATGGAGAAGTTTCAGCCAGACTGTAGATTAGCTGGAGAGGAGAAGGAGAGGGAGGGGAGGTACAGGATGAACAGTACAGAGCAGTAGGCAGAGCGAGAGTAAAGAAGAGCTGCTGTGCGTGCTGCGTTACCCGTTAAAGTGAAGGCAAAGGCAGCAGCCAAACTGCTGAGTCGCCGCAACGCTCGTCACAAGTGTTTCTCCATCCTTTGCTCCTTCTTTGCTTCTCCTGCTCTTTTCTGTCAAAGTTTGCTCAGGTCGAGTCCAAGGCTAAAATCACAATTCTCATTTGGTGTAGCATCACACAGGTTCCTTCACAAACCGCTTAGTCTAAATCAAAAATCCTCCAAAAATCTTGTTTTTGAGTGATTCAGATTGAACCGCTCTACTGGAAAGTGCCTAAAGGCAAAAGTGCCCCATTCAGTTGGACGTTGGGGGACCAAAAAGCAACAAACTCATCACTTTAGAACAAAATTTCTTGAAGGATCACGTGAACCTTAAAAGTGGTGCAAGGTTTCCTGTTGTTTAATGACCAATTATGATTTTAGCTGTTATATGCAAGGGAATAAATATCCGGTGGATTGCTGGGACTAATCAACATAATAGACTTGCAAAAACCCTGAAGGTAACCTGGCTCATAGTTTGGATTTTATTTATTTTTATTAATTTAAATATTATTCCCTTTTCCAAAAGTCGCTGCAAGTTTAACGCATTAACCATATTTTTAAGTATTTTTCCCCACTACTTTAAAAAATTATCAATAAATGAGCTTTAAATTAGTTTTTGATGAATCAAAGAGAAAGAGGAGCTGCTGAAATACTCACTTTCATTAAAGCATAGATGCATTTTTTTCTCTTTCTAACAGAAGTGAAAAAGATTAGAAAAATCAGCTTTTACTTTTTGTTTCCTCCCCCAAAATGCTTGGCCAATAATTCGAGTATGTGATGCCTTTCTAACGGTGTGGAAGTCGCATGTTAGCATCAATCAGGGAACAATGTGAGCACAAACCTCTCATTGTCTCATAGTTGTAGCCAATTTGAAAAGAGGGAAATACTTAAATGGTCACAAGGGATTTTTGAAAGCCTCGAACTGAGGTAAGACTTGCAGGGAGTGCTGTCTGTTGTTAGTTGAGCATATCACAGACTTGGGAGTAAAGCTTTCAACATGACTGTGGTCAACGATGCACTGATGTATTAGCTGAATATTTGCGTCTAGTGTCAGTAGCTGATATTCATCTCTTGTCATCGAGTTTGTGCTCACAAAATGATTGATTGAACGGCTTTAAAAGGTAATTTAAAAAAGTGTTTCTCTAAAAAGAGTGTAAAATAAAATAAAACATGCCAGAAATATTGACATTAGCTATCACCCAAATGATTATTTTAAACATTTCTATCTACATTGGCCCAGATTTTCATCTGTAACCTCACTGTAGCCACTGAAAGCTGAGATGTGCTGTGCAGAAGGACTATATTTATATTTTTCATAGCAGGGCACAAAGCCTACTCCAAACGCATTAGCTGCATCGTTGCACAAAAACTTTGAGAGACTCAGAGTTCAACTGTAGCCTTTCAGTGAAGAAATAAGCCGAGGAGGCCTTTAGGTTAAATGTACATCCATAAGCGTTTTTCAGTTTTCCACCTCAGTGCTCGCCCGTCTCACCCACTCACACAGGAAGTGTATAATTGGAAGATAACGAGAGGCGATACCTTCCAGTGAGTTGAAAAAATAAATAAATAAATCATACAGCAGATCATCCAAGCAGGGCGTCTCCCACCTCACCCACACGTTTGTGCACTCATACACAGACGAGTGGCCGCAAATGGAATCATCCAACAACACCTGTTAATGAACATGGGGCGAACGTGATTCACGTAGAACCACAGGCCTGAACTCACCAGGGACGGCATTATTTGGAAGCGCCGTGATGCAGATGAAGGAGTATAAAGGAGCCGGATGGGGTGAAAATATGAAAGGAGGAGGAAGTGTTTTAGCACTCCTCCACAGTCCCATATCGAGCTCCTCCTGTGGTCCTTTCAGTCCGCCAGTGGGCCTGAGTGTGTGTCTGTGTGTTGGCTCTGAGTGTGCTATTATGGGGCCACCTGGTTCCTTTTAAATATGTCATCACTTCCTGCGTGCACTCAGTGAACATGCTCACTGCATTAGCTGTGGGACGGAAAGATGTGTGTGTGAATCACTGCAATGCACACAGCTATGGTTCGCTGGACTATAAGAGCGTGTGTGTGTTGTCTGTGTGGTGTTTGTGTTACTGGCGCTTCCAGGATGCTCACATTAAGCCTCCACTTGCTCCTTCTATCATTTTAATGAATAATGAATGCAGGGCTGCAAAAATGTTTCTCGACTAAAGTAGCTCCCATGCGTGACTGTGCGCTTCCTCTGTTATCATGATACGTATAAAATCCCCCGCCCGTCCCGAGGATTAGTCTCGTGATTAGTGTCAATGTTTTCTTGTTTTGTTCTTTTTTTTTTCGTTAAAAAAGGAATTCTCAGCAATTAAATCGTCCCCTGAGCTCCCCGGTGGAGGAGAGAGAGAAAAGAAAGCTGTCATGGTGATTTTCATGGTAATTTGCGAGATTACAATATGCTAATGTGATAATTACAGTGGCTGTTTGGCGTTAATCAGCTTCTGCTGGCAGAGTTATTGTATTTACCGTTAGGATTAGTGCAGCCCACCGTCACATGCTTTCTCCAGATTTCTTTCAAGAGACAGTGCTGTTCTGAGGTTGACTCGACGAGAGGCTTTAGAAAGGCGCGCGCCGCCTTGTTTGTGATATCGGTCTCTGCGAGTGAGTTGACGTTTTCCTCATTAGAGAGATGAAGATTGGCACAGATCCATTCGTGGGGGCTCCCAGTCACGCCTGCGAGCATTTCAAAGAGGAGGAACGTATTCGTTTGATAGGAGAGCAATGCACACCCACACACGTCATCACCCCTCCATTAAGAACACCTACTCTTCTGTATTTTTAATAATGCTAATTTATTCATGTGTGTGCAGAGCTCCTTATAGAGCAGTACAGTAAATCTGAGCTTTTTACATTTTTTACTACTTACTATAGAGCCAGCTAATGAGTTATTGGACTGGCACAGGGCTGGAAGACTGAGCAATGAGGCATTATATAAAACTTCACTTCCTCCATCACAGGCATTTCCTGTACATTTTAATTACCTTATTTCCAAACTGTGTTAGAACTATTCTGGACAATGAATTCAGCTTACTGCAGTTTTCTGAATAAAATGTGCCTGCAGATGATTTGTTTTTGTTTGCTTGTCTCATCCTGTGATGCTGCTCAGCCTCCAGGTGCAAAAAGAGAGGCGCGTCCCCTCCGTGCATGCCTCAGGTGTTCTGAGGTTTTACTCTGGCTTGCGTCAGACGCTGAGCTGCAGCACCTAAAGGCTGTGGAGATCCAGGAAAGAGATTCCTGTCAGGCGCTGTGCTCTGTTACAGAATCACATTTGGACAAACCTGAATCAAGTACAGGAATGCTTATTAGGAATATGGAGTTTAATCGTGCTCTGGATACAACTGAAGTAAATTTGACATTTTGAATGAATTAATTAACATTTTCAATTCTCCAGATTGGTTTTAATATAATTGCTTGTCTAGAAATTGTGCAAAATCAAACACATCTTTCCTTTGTATTAAATGCTATCACATGGCATGTTTTTGTCCAGGCTTATATCATGTGCTAGACTTGATCATAGACTCCTGCAGCCTTTGTTTGTACGCTGGTGCTCATGGGATTTGTTGCTTGCCGGCTATATGATTATGTGTTCTTTTGATAGTGTAGCTTGATTGCCAAAGCTTGTAGTGTATTCTCTCGCTCTGTGACAGGCAGTCTGAAGATTCTCGCAACTGCTCGTCCCCCTCCACCTTTATGTCTGTAATCCCAAAAGTGTTTGCACACACTAAAAGAGTTTTAGCACTTAAAGCAACATTTTCTGCTGCAGCAAACAGCTGTTCAGAGTGTCTACGGCTCTTCAAGAGGTCTTAGAGGAACAATTTGTAATTTATATCTACAGTTAGACCAGCTGTGCAGTGTATGATCACAGTATATTTATGCATCCCACACAAACACTGCAGACCCTAAAAGTAAGGTTGCACTCACGCTGCTTCCTCTAAATCAAACACACATGCTGACTTTTATCCACTGGAACAAAGAACATGGAGACTAGTTGACTTAAAAAATTACTTCTATCACCTTTAGCTATATATAACTATATATAACTTTAGATGTTTTGAATCTCATTACAGCTTATTCATTATATATCGTGTTTTCAGTCAGTTATATCTATAATTCAAAGTGTGTACTCAAGAATCGACGAAACAAACATATATAGTATCTCATCACCTGTACAATGATGATTTCAGAGGTCTACGTTTTGTTCAGTCGAAAGTTAGGATTTGCAGACCAAACACTGGATTGTACCGTGCATCTTTTTAGGTTTCCCCATCTGCTGCTCATTTCTAGCTGCAATCGCATTTTAGTCTTCGATTTTATGTCCAAAATCTATCAAACGTCTGCCAGATGCTTTGCTGATGCATGAGTTTTTACGGTGGCTCAACAAAAGTTACAAATCTGTAATACCTGACATCAATATGATAATTTCATGCTTTTTCTGCACGTTATTTTATGGAGTCAACTAAATCTAGGAGATTTTCCATTTATTTTAAATCTGATTTCACAGCACTTCCAAAGTAGTTAAATAAAAGTCCAGTGAAAGTCTAAAAACCTGCTTATGATGTATTTAGATTTTTAAAACTGGACTTACAAGGACAAAAATGAAGAAATCCAGCAGGTTAAAAAATCAATGCCGTGGCAGTGTGCTGTTAGCAGAGCACACACAGTAGTGTAAACATCACTGCTACTTAAACAGCCAAAGAAGGAAACAAAGCTCAATGCAAACTCGACAGGTTAAAAAGGAAGCTGTTGATGCCTCTTTACAGCTCCATATTATTTTATTCTGGTCTCCTTTGCATATTTCACTATCAGAACAACCCTCATCGATCCTTTACTGGGCGTTGGTGCAGCCCCTCAGTTCGTCCTCTGGCTGTCATGTTGTTTTTGTTTTGTTGCATATTAGAAACCGAAGCTGCTTCAGACTCATGATCAGTATGAACAGAACTGCTTAACTTCTCATTTGAATATCTGAATTATGTGGCACATTTTTAAGTACATCCTTAACTTTGTTCCACAAGTTTTGGTTTGTTTGTTTTTTTCAGTCAATTATTTGGCACTTTTGGATTAGAGTTGATAATTCTGATGGTTCTTTACTGATCGGAGATCACACTAAAGAATATTTGTCTGTGCAGTCAGAAACACCTTCTGGTAAACAGTCAGAGCTCTTTATTTATTTGACTCTGTCTGTAATTTCTCAGAGCTGTCAGATATTTATTTACTTTTTCCTAAATTAGATGCTGCGATGATAAAATATTTGATTATGTTTTGTCCTCGGACAGTTTATGGTGGAGTTCTGATGGAGCAATAAAAGAGGCGAGATACGATCTCCGCAGCTCATGACATCAGCAATGAGTTCACTGATCGTGGAAGTCTTTTAGGAGCAGCGCTGTTGTCTCTGTTACAAATACAAACTTATTTGGCATATAATAATAAAAAAAACTATTTACAAGCTCTTTGAAGCAGTCTTCAGTCTTTCTTTTAAAGTAATAGTTCCCTGTGCTTTGGAGAAAAGAGGCAACGATAATAATACTAATAATATAACAGTCTCCCTGGCTAATTTCCTGCTAAAATTAGGCAGGGCTGCAGAATGAAAGAAACAAGCAATAGCAGTCAGTGATGATAAAGGGAAGTCTTGGATTGCTGCCTCCATTAAGACCCACAGCTCATTAAAGTGTACTAAGCAAAAGACAGGAAACGTATTGAACTCCCAGGAAACAAATCAACAGCACAATGAGCACATAGATAGTCAAGAGCTCCAAATATAATTAAAGTTTTACATCATACACAGGCCTCTTTCATTTTTTACATTTGCAAATATTGACTGAGCCGCCCCAGAGTGTTAAAGTATCACACTAATGCAGCTCTCAGAATAGACGAGAGAGATTTTTATTTATTTTATTACCGACAAAGACCACCTCCTGAGAGGCTGCGAACGGGGAAAACTTCCCACTGGGATCAATAACCTATCACGGTATCATTACAATCTGAAAAAGTCTGAGCCGGTGCGTCATTTCCAATTTTTTGCCTTGTAGATCAAGGTGGCAAACTTTAAAAAAACAAAAAAAACAAAAGCTTGTAGTCAGACTTTCCTTCTTTTTTTGTGCAGTTTTTGTGAGTTTTTTTTTCTGTACCCAACGCTGTCCATAAAAGCAGCCAAAAGTTGAACTTTTTTGGGCTTTGCTGAGTTTTTTGTCTTCTCCCTCCCATGTGTTTTCATTTTTAATGCAGTAAGCACTGTACAGCAGCTTCTATACATCCCTGTGATGTTCAAGGTGCAACCTCTAATAAATACGACACTTTTCGGTGCCAAACAATGAACATTTTTTGGCCTCAAAGATGAAAGAAGTGATCGATTTGTTTGCCCATCAGTGGTAAGATGATAGCAGGTCTGATGAACACTAACCAGCAGCTTGCAACAGTGACACGAGTCAGAACAGGCTGGTGTAGGTGGTGCAGGGTGCTCAAGCCTCGATTTGATGCTGTTCGACATTTGCATAAAATCACACTTGGACTTTGGTAGTTTTCATTGTTGGGTTTACATCAAGATGACAAAGACTTCAAATGTTTTCATCTTACTTTTCTTACTGTAGTTATTTTCTTTCTTCAACTCAAACTGCTGCTCTCTAATTTACACCTAACCTTTAATTTCATGCCTTATCTGCTCTTCAGCTTGGCGTTATCATCCTGTCTGCGTCTGCTGTGATCTCAGCCTGCTTCTGTATCCAAACCCTGACTCTGCCACTAAAATACCAGCATTCTGCCTTTTGTTACAGTGCTTCAGGTGCTAAGAACACTTTTTGAATGTGTTTCCAGCATTCAGTGTGCTTGGATAAGTCTCTGCTTGTTTTGTACACCTGAAATTTTGCAGTTTATCACCTTCTACTAAAGAAGCCTCTGCTACCATCTTGATGTCTTACCACAGATGTTCTGTGGAGTTTAAGTGTGCATGCTTTGGATCATTGTCATGCTGAAATGTAAACTCACTCAGAGCTGTTGCAGTCTGGGGCAGGTTTTTCTCAAGGCCCTCTTGAATTTTAATCCACTGCCTTTGTCAATAAGGACCAAATCTATAGCACCGCCATGCTTTACTTTACTGATGGCATTAGTGGCAGACTTTGTACCCTAGTTTTGATCATTATATGCAGTGTTTTGGTGGGAGTTTTTAAATTACACACAGGTGTGGTTATGTTCATTAGACTGAAGGTGGACTTGGGTGAAGCTGTAGTCACATTTAAGTGATAATTAAATTAAAAAGAATGCACATGAGAACAATTCAGGCCACAGACAATTGACTCGTAAAGGTTGAAAGATTGAGACTGAAAAAGTTTTTTTTTTTTTTTTAAACTACACTGAGTGTAGATGGATACTTTAATTTTAACAATTTCAAATTAAATCTATATAATAAAGAAGCGTGCAGAAATGATAGAGATCAGATAATAGTCATCGAAGTGAAATTATTATGGGGTGTTCAGGGCCAACACAAAGCGTTCTCTTACACCGGAGTGTTTTTGTACTTTCCCCAACCCACAAATATTTCCCCCGTAACGGCCAATAGGTGTAGTACTACCTTCTCAAAGTCGTACCAATTACTGGAACTAAGTGACAGTTTTATATTTCAGGAAGTCTGTTTGGTTTAATTGTCCTGTTCTGTCTCTATAAAAGTGAAGTTGAACCACACGGCCTCCCTGCAGGCTCCATTTCTGATTGTCAGTGGCATCAGGAGACCCATCAGTCTGAGAGAGCTACAGCTCACAGGCTATCACAAAACAGCATCTAACAAATGTTTTCACCAAAGTTTAATATTTTGACTGCGTGGGTTTCCCTGTAGTCACCCAGTGTGAATTTGCATCAGTTTGCATGTTTGTATGTAATTGCACCATGCAAAAAGTGTCTTTGGCATTTGGTCTGAACTCAATTCCACATTTCATTTGATGCTCACTATGTGTCTGTGTGCTTTGTAGTCTGACAGATAGGGTGTGAGATAGTCATCCAGCTCCCTTTCTCTATAAATCTCTTTGTTATTCATCTCCCCAGAAAACTGGTCAAGCTGTGGAGAATTAAATAAATCATTGTTTTAGGACTGAAACTTGGACTTCTGAGATTACTCTCTGTGGTTGTTGCAGCTATGAAAAGTCTTCTAGATAAATGTTTGAACGTTTGACTGTGGTTGTCAGATAAATGTTAGAAATAAATCACATTTTTGTGTCCAATCAGGTGGCAGCCATCAACCCCAGCCACCCGCTTGCCCAAATGCCCCTGCCGCCCTCCATGAAGAACTGCATCCAGCTTGCCGCCTGTGAGGCCAGTGAGCTGCTGCCCATGAACCCTGACCTCCCCGCTGACCTCTTTACATCCTGTCTCACTACGCCCATCAAGATCGCCCTACGTTGGTAATGTCTCTCTCATTTTCAATCTTTTTTATCTCTGCCTCTTCCTCCCCCCATTACAAGTCTGAAACATAGAGGCGTCGATAAAGAGGAGATGGTACATCTGGAATATGTTCTGAAGTAATGAGGTAGATTGGATGGGTTTTCTTTGGTCAGCTCGCATGTTAAAGGTGTAGAATAAAATATCATTTTCGTAGTATTACACATCGCTTCAGAATACAGAAGTACCAGCTTTAAACATTGATGTGTTTGTAACACGGAGCCCTAAACAACTCAACTTCTGTTGCTGCTTACTGTATTTTCCACACTATAAGGCGCACTTAAAATCCATTAATTTTCTCAAAAATCGAGAGTGCGCATTATACTCTAGTACGCCTGATGTATGAATTCTGGTTGTTGGAGCATTACGGCTGCTGTAGTCAGGAGCCTCGCAGAGTAATCTGGGTCCAAAACTTCAGGTCCCGAAGTCAAACGAACACTGCGGCATCACTGAGAGTTAAAAACCGTCTAAATTCTTTCATCTTTAATAAAATGATCAGCGTTGCTGCTTTAACAGTTGTAACAATTAAGTTTAACATCCAGGCATCCATCAAAACAGAATTTATGAAATTTAATGGAGTTAGAAGTTAGCAGGGAGTTAGCTTGCTAGCTTCCACCTGAACATGATATAGCATGTTTTGACTGAGAGATTTCTGAAAAAATTCAAACGTACAGCTCTGCTATCACTTCCAACATAAATGAAGATAGAAAACTAAACAGCAGTGACTTTTGTAGGGTTGCTGAAGTTGGGCTAGCTGGTTTATAATGATGTGCTACGTGGTCGCTAGCGACACAGCTATGTTAGCATAATATAAACAGTGAAGCTGGAGGACAAACGCTAACCTTTCTCCACTCAGTAAAAGTTAGTGTGAGGGTTCCCGATGGTTAGGGACAAATGCAACCGCATGGCAGGATGCTGCGAACGGACCAAACGTCAGTCAGGAGAACAACTGAGATAATCCATCCACAATACGAGGTTAGTCATTAATATACTGCAACAACACGGGAATAGAGCAGCTGCGAGAGAATTCAACATTAATGAATCAATGGTACGGAAGTGGAGGAAGAATGACTTGAGTAAAATTTGACTCATCTGACTTTTTTGTTTCACTTAATGCGCCTTATAATCTGGTGCGCCTTATGGTCTGAAAAATACAGTAATAGCTGCTCATCATGGAGCATGTTTTTCGGTTACAAATGCTCTTCACCAGTCCAGTCTCCCTGCGTCTTTTTGTCTGTGGTGGTTTTCAAACTTTTTGTGTCCAAGGACACCAAAGGTCAAGCAACATATTTGCATTCATGTCTGCATTAAACGGCTTCTGCGTAATCTGACGTGTCTGATATCTTGAGTTCTTCTTTTGATTACATCATCAGAAAAAGCACTATTGACAACCCCTTTTTGCAGCATTTGGTCCTGGCATGACATCTACTGTATATATAGAAACGCCTCAATCGCCTTATTAGACACTTTATCACAATCCAACAAATGGTCTGATTGCCTCTGGTTGTGATCCAGGGCTATAAGCCAAATTTCCCCCAGAATGGATGTTTGGTTTCCAAGCGCCTCTTTAACTTGTTTGGCATCATGTAAGCATTAGTCAACCTCTTCTGACGGAGAATGCACTGGAGGGAAGGCCTGTTGACATCCCTGGTCCAGCTCGAACTTTATATGTTATGTATTTAAATTTTTTATCTTAATGGGTTGTTAGTAGTTGTTTATTTCCCATCATTGCGATGGGAAATAAACTGATAATTTTTCACTCTGTTAACCGCTTTGATGTCAGTTGGTGTCTTTCGTGTATCTTGCTCTCATAGGTTCTACTTTTGTGCAAATGCAGAAAGAAACTAATGTTTTTGAGGGGAATTGGGCACATACAAACAACTGACAGAGAAAATTAACAATTCATTTAAAGCCTTTAGTGTTTTTGTACTTAGCAAGAGTAATAATTTGGTTGCCTGAAAATCCCACAGCACATGTTGTCTTGTGTCCAGCCACGGGGAAATAACTGGCCTAAGATTTTAATCCATGTTTATGGATATTTTTTTAAACACGCAGGAAATTGTGCGTCAGTCCTTCAATTATTTCAGATGCTTGTTAGCAAGTCACAGCTTGGACACTCTGAGGATATGAAGTTGTGTCCTGTGCAGAGAGCAAACATTCCTCTGAGCTTCTGCTCAGTATTCAGCCATGATGAGAAAAATTCAGCTGTGATGAAAAATGTAGATCGGCATCATCCACAGTGATGCAGAAATGATGATCCCTGCAGAGAACTCTTCAGTAAAAGAGGTGAAAAATATTCAGGCGAAATGAGTTCATTTGGGAAACTTGGCTTATACAGTGGCCTGATGTAAATGCACTATGATGCATCATTCAGAGGACTGTACTGATGGAGCTTCGAGCTGAACCATGGGGGCATGTAGGTTACATCAGTCCGTCATTGGTGTGTGGGGCAGTGTGGTGTGGGGGGCTTGCACACACAGGCAGGGGTGATTGCATCAGCTCTGATATCCTGTCAGGACACACACATACTGTGGATATGCATTTATACCCAGTAAGTCCACATTATCTCTGAAGGAGCTGTCATTTCTGACTGGTAAATGAGGCTCTGCAGGTGACAGGGCTGGATGTCACACTTCCCCATATGTACAAATGTGTCAGTGGCTCAGTAATCAGGTTTTAATCCCTCATATCGGACCATTTAAATAAGGAAAATTGGACACCATTGGTAACTCTACTAAATTGTGAATAAAGTCATTTTTGTACCCAAATGTAACCAAAATGAGTGAAAATCAAAAGCATGGATACATTGGTCTTGAATCCCACCTTTTGATCTTGCCTTTTGTGTGCAACCATTCAGGTTTCGAAGACTGAAGTGCACAAGAGGGTGGAGTACTTTTTGCAGTATCAGAGTCATTACTTGATACCTTTCTTAAAAGTAATGCACTATGTTACCTACTTTATAAACTGACCTGAAATGCACTGCCACATAATTACTAAGTTAATAGTGTAAACCTTAGATACAGTCCCACACACCACAGTTAGAAATGGAGGCTAAAAGCTGCAAGTCTGACTGCTCATCATTGCCTTTGTCACCAGTTGAAGTTTGGCATAGACTCAAATTTATGGGGTCATAACACTTAATTTTGTGTTAGCAGTATAATGCAGTTGCACTTTACCATTGTTCTCTTTTCTATTTTTGCACGAGAAAAATAAATGTCCATATCTCGGCTCCCGAAAATGAGCTTTGTTACAGTGATTCATGGTTAAATTGTTTGTGGTGTGGAGATGGTGATTGAGAAAGTAAAAGCAAAAAGGAGTTTTCTTGTTACATGATACCTGAAAAATTCAGGTGAGCGCCTCATCTTTGATGCATTACCAGCCTAGATACAGTCTCTATCTGCAGTGTTCCTGCTCCCTTTGGTGCCATAAATCAGTTCTTACTTGCACCGTTTTTTGCATTTTAATTGCTGAATCTACTTTGCACACACTAGAAGTCACAGGGATGA
Organism: Pelmatolapia mariae; assembly: GCF_036321145.2. Classification (NCBI taxonomy): domain Eukaryota; kingdom Metazoa; phylum Chordata; class Actinopteri; order Cichliformes; family Cichlidae; genus Pelmatolapia; species Pelmatolapia mariae. The sequence goes on from NC_086232.1 coordinate 40,586,448, forward strand.
TTTAACAAATTTTCGACTGGGAATGTGAAACTTTTTTAAGTGTATAAGTGAGAATGGCAGGCTGCCTGCAGGAGGTGTCCTACAGCTAGATAAATGTTTCTTCTCTGCCATAAATGTTGAAGAGTTTCGTTCATCTTTCTCTAAATCCACATCTAGCCGTGACCTTCAGCATAATGAGGTCTCAGTATTATGCCATTAATATTGATATCCCTTACCAACGTCTCCTTTTGGAGAACAAGTTGCTGAAAGGCTGCTGGATAATATTGACAGAGATGTTCTTTAATGCCCTCTGCCTTCAAAAATGGATGCTGTGGCCTGCAGGGGAAAGTTGGGGCTGATCTCTTCTGTTAAAGACAGGTCAACCTTCACTGGTTTGTATTAATGAATCTAACTTGTTGGTTGGTAATGAACCAGGGGAAATTTGGTCATGTATTATGTATGTGCTATATATGAAATTTCCTTACTTAGCTCAGTGGAATTTGATAAGCTCATTTAACATAAATCTTACATGAACATCAGAAAGAGAAAATTTAAAGTTATTCATTCACTCAGTCTTTATTTGAAAATGGAAAAAAAATTGCAAAATGCAGATTCACTCGATAATGACATCAATATATTTTAATTTCAATTGTACTGCTATAAAAGATGCATGAAACAATACAATCATCATCAATTTGTAGTGTTCGGTTTTTCTGTGTATTAAAATGGGTCCTATTGCAAACTCATAATGATGCATTTTTCCTAATAAAAGTTCATAAACAATATAATGCAGCTTTACTTTATGGGTTTTCTAATAACTTTTTTGTATTAATCTCTATAAACACATTCTGTTCATGAATATGTAGAGTCTGTTGGCAAAAGTCAAGAACGAGAAGTCACTGTTTGAGCTCTTGGATTGTGTGTATTGATCGATCTCTGCTGTGTTCACCAGGTAGATACAGATACAGTAGCTTTCAGCTGACAGAGACTGTTGGCTGAAAGTGGCAGTTTTGAGTGGCTTTGAGTTTCTGTTTCCAGTTTTGTCAACCGTGTGTCATATTTGTAGTTTTTTTTTCTATTGCCATCAACCCACCGGACAGATGGGTGGGCAGTGTGACACCTAAATTTGTGAATGCAATAACTCGAGAACGAGGTGACGTAGGAGCTTCAAACTGATGCCATAGGTCAGTTTTCTACCAGAAATCTTGGGTGAGTTTTTAATATCAGTGATCTCGATCTCAAGTTCAGAGTATGTTATCTTAAAATCTTGTGAACGCAAAAACCTTGAGAACAAAGTGACATAGATGTATTTACTAGGAGCCTGAGTCGTCACGCTGGTGGTTGCTACCTTAGTTGCCCAACATTCCTCATTCACAGCAGTGATTATCACTCCTCCTCCTCTTCCTCAGTGTAAACCTGACGAAAGTTCTATGGACTGTATTGCTTGGTTATTGAGGGTCATGCTTTTCTTAGGTTGAAGCCACAGCAACACTTTTGTGGTTTGAAGCTTGTTGAATGTGTTTCGGCCTGCAGCCTTCAGTGAAATTGTCCTTTATTATGTAACTGATGCTAGAGCTTCTCTGTGCACCTTGGAAATAGGTGAAGTTGTGCCACAAACCTCAAAACTGTTTTTACTGCAGGATTCGCTTTCATGCAAGAAATCCACTCAAAGATTGAGGCACAGCCTCCAAATTCTAAAGTTAAAGCAGAGTTTAGCTGCGTTCTGGCTGCTTTTGGTTGTCAGACGCTGCCTGATACGTTCCAAGATTCATTTCGGTCTGACATTATATTATGTGAGACTTTATACAAAAAGACGGGCATATCCACTGTTATGCCTAGAAACCAAAGAGCAATATATCGAATGGTCCACTTCAGCCTTCTGCCTGTTGCCATCTTAATTTTCTGGAGTCAGAAGTGAACATGTTGGCCGGAGAATGGAGCGCTGAGTTATGAGCCAAGGTTAGCAAGCTGTGTCCATAGACTGTATAAATGCATTACCATCCAAGAGCACAAACTTCTTGAATGGTCTGAACTATACTGTATCTAAAATCACGAGTGAGAGCTCCAATTCACCAAGATGCTTTGCCGAAGAAAAGGATCTGCTGCTGGGAAAAATGAGCTGTGAAGACCAACATTGGTTTTGTACCAGACTGCAAACATGTTTCTTTCTGCTGTAAAGTTGGAAATTGTAACCAGCTTTAAGTGGTCATTGCTACTGTCAAGCTTTATTTTTGAAATTATTCCTTAATGGCCACTTGGCTGATATTCAGCAGTAGTTAAAGCCACATAGTGGCTTGTTGTCTGGACACAACTTGCAGACACGTTAGTAATTCCACACATGGTATATGGTTGGTGTTCACCGCCCCCCTGCCAACTTTGGTAGAGAATACCAATTTGACTGAAAACTTCCAGATTGAACATGGCTTACATCTCCATCAGCCTCCTCCTCAGACTTAACTGACTTGCTTCAAAGGGGCTTCAGCCTCCCTTCCTCAGTGCCTCCATCTTCAGTTAGGTGCTGTCTCGCCTGTTTGCTTATTATTTTCTATATAAAGACATGCCCAGCTGCCTTCTCTTTAATTTCACACAGCCCCAGAGTAAGAAACGGGGAGAAAATGAGGAAGGGGTGGGGTGGAGTTTCGCAGGGTTAGAGCAGGCGGATGGAAGAATTCACTGATGTGCCGGCTTACCTTCGCTTTAAAACTTTAATGAGATGCATTGAGGGATGGATGATGGGGTTTACACAGAGCGAGAGAGCGAGGCAGGGAGAGCCAGGCAGACTGAGTGCATGTGTACCTTTCATTGCTCAGCTGTGCAGAAAATCATTACTGATGGAGCACCATCTTCAAGGGACTTCCCCGCTGCTGCAGTGGGTGGAGAGGAATGGAAGAGATGTGCATCTGAAAATGAAGAGGGAGGCAACAGGGACACGGGGGGAAGTGAGGAAAAAGAACCACGGGATTAAATAAGAGCTCAGAATGCTTATCGGTTTTAAAAAACGGTGCTAGAAGACAGGCTCAGGGGTCAGCGGTGTCAGTCAGCCTAATGGGTCTCTCAGTCGATCAACACGCTAAGGTCCAGATGGAAATATAACTGCAACTATTGTAAAGATTGTGGAGAAATTTCAGCATCTCCGTTTTTAAAGAATACTAAACTAGACCCGTATACTAAAAATAAATACGACACTTACATCAAAGTTATTAGCAGCTTCCCATCATCTTTGTCAAAATATGACCCACTCTTCCAGTTACCTGCACCATTTCTCTCTAAACAAATACACCTGTAAGTAGCACGTCTAAAAGTAAATGTTTTGATTCTCTTTAGTTACGATGAGCCTTCTTAGGTTTGCACAGAATTAAAGGATCAGAACAACAAAGCACAAACTATCCATCCATCAATGACAGAAACCAAGAGACACTTTAAATCAGTCAGGACTGGACTGCTCTTTGAAGCAGGTGAGCTACTTGTTGGTGGAGAAGTCACTGGGACATCAGTCCAATCAGGGACAGGATAAAAGTGAAACAAAGGATTAGTGGAGATGGGAAAGAAGAATATTTGGGTGTTGGATTTGAGTGGCTGACAGTCTCCAGATGCAGAAAGCTGTCACAGACCAATGGATTGGTGTTATAGTCCTCTGTTAGGCACAACGAGCTTAATTTACCCCACTGGGTGTTGATGAACGGGAGCAACAAGCCCCGGCCTTACTGATAGTTTATCAAGGTCTTTACCAGTGTAATATAATTGAATCCACATTTAGTAGTTCCAAACTAGATTTCACTGAACATGCATCAGTGTTTGCATGCTTCAGAATAAATCCCTGCTGAACTTTGTGGTCCAAATATTCTAAGATGCAAACCAAAGTAACATTATCCTCCGAACATCATGATGTTCAAGATCCTTATATTAACATTAGCATTACCACTGTGCACAATAAAGCCTTTAAGTAGCATAACTGTAATCTCTTTTATAGCCACATGTGGCCACTTATGAAGAAAAGGATGATTTAGGCAGAACAATCACTCTGATGCAGATGTACTTCAGTACATACTAACCTGGTCTGTGAGCTTCTGTTTTTCATGTATGTGAGCGATAATGCAACCCTTGCATACAATACAGATGGGCATTAATGTTGGCGTTAATGGTTGCATGTTTCGTGCTTGCTTCTCAGCCCAAGCCTTCTCGTGTAGAGGTTCATTATTTTTCGTGCGCTTGCTGTAAACGGTGTGTGCAACTTCCCCAGCATGAACACAGATGAGATTTTAATGGAAATGCAGCAGCGAGGGTTCACGTGACCGCTTCTCGGATTCCTTTCATTCAGCAGGAGTTCCCCTGACACAGACACGCAGAGCACAGCCGCATTATGTTCATTCAGTACAAATGTGGCTGCGCCTCCCATTTCCAGCTTCTATAGGCGAAATGGGGAAAATTAAACTTGCACATGAACATGCACTGCTGTGCTCTTATTCTGGAGTCTTGGCTTTAATAAGGGAGATGTAAATTACTTGTAAAAATGTTGACACATTCATCTTCCCCTCTTCTCTGTTGATGTAGATTGAACTACAGAGGAAGCGGTTACATAACGCCGCATATGCCTTTGCATACTAGTTTCCAGGGACCTCTGTGGATTTGAAGGGAGCAGCAGGTTTACCTCAGAAACCCCTTCATAAATACTGCCATAGCAAAGGTTGATAGCTCAGCCTATTCCTAGTTGTTGACTGAAAGCATTTCATATTTTTGGTGAAAAAAAGAAAGAATTACCTACATAACCTGCTACTGCTGCCCCGACCAGCATTTTCATCTTTCTTTATATGAGCACAGTCTTATCTTTTTTCTTTGACCAAGTCCACAGTACCAGCCTGGCAAAGAGGCCAACTGTCCAAGACCCACAGGGTCCCTGAAAGTCGCAGATTCATTGCACATGCCTTAATTCTGTCCATCCATTTTCTTCTACTTATTTGGAGTCATGTTTCACAGTACCAGGCTAAGCAGGGTATTCCTCATACTTTTCTCCATAGGGAAGTTTTTCAGTTCCCCCTGAGGGAAACTAGATGAGATTTATAATCTTTTCACCGAGTTCTCTCAGCCGAATATGCCCAAAAAACCTCCAAAGGAAGGTGCCCAGACCATTCCTGGGTGTAATAGCTAATTTTGTGTCAGTGTCTTGGAAACCTGAATACATGATACACTTGTAACTTACTGTGTGACATGCATTTAACCCTCTGAAGTCTAAGTCATCAGAGTATAACTCTATCCCTAACTCTCAGCCAACAGTGTTGAACTCCAGGCCTCGAGTGCCGGTGTCCTACAGGTTTTAGATATCACCTGAATCAAATGATTAGCTCATTACCAGGCCTCTGGAGAACCTCAAGGCATGTTGAGGAGGTCCTCGAGGCCTAGAGTTTGACACCCCTGCTCTAAGCAATCAGAATATGTAAATTTTGGTTTTATGAAATTGTTCTCCCAAGTTTTGGCAACCACAGAACAAAGAAAATAATCAATCTAACTGATACGCACCAAATGCTCTGTTTGGCCCTTTTTAAAAAGGTAGGTTGAGGGTAGGGGTATGGTCAGGATTGGGTAGGGGCTAACTGGGAGGTGAACGGTAACTTTATACCTGTGAAGGCTGGACCAGGCCGTGTTTACTGTTGTAAATGAACAACTCTCTTAATAATAACTGTCCAAGATCAGTTTTTATGAAGTTTTCTAGATTTGCCTAGAACTGATGTTTTGTTTGGCGTCAGTAAACGCCAGGTTTGTAACAGTTCGTTTGTTCAGACATGTAGAAATGGCGATTCTTTCTTTTGTATATATTTACAGTAGTTTTTATGCTGTTATTCTGTTGATGTTTATGCTGATTTCTTGGTTTGGGAGATTCTGGAAAGTTTCTACCATTTTTTTTCAGCTGGGTTTTGCTTAAGTAGTGATTAGTAACGCTATTATTTCCATTTTATAACTATCAGACGTTATTTTTTCAACTATTCAACTATTTTTTTATTTCTAGTTTAATTTAGTTTTATACAGTTTTTCTTATATCCCATTAAATCATCACCTGAAGTATTTTCACGCTATTTTTGCATCAGTTTCTTCAAACATGCACAAGTCTTTCCACATAGCATTTGGTGACATCTGCTGATTACTATATATCCAGATTAGTTCATCTGAATGTCAGACGTGAAGCTGTGAGTCAGAAAACGTGCTCCTGCCACATTAAAATCACCATCGCTGCTGTTCCATTATTCACTGTTGGAGTCGTTCCAGGGTCTGTCTCCATGTGACATCATCTCTACAGTCTGTCTGCGCTGCTCCACTAAAAAGGGAAACTTGTTAAAATTCACAATAGTATGACTTTATAATAAAGTGTTACCAAATGGAGATTTGTAATATTAGAGGAAAGAACGTGAAGTTTTTTCTGAAGCCGAGGTCAGTGTGGCTGTATGCAGGAAACCTCTGTATTATAACAAGCCAGTTAAACCAGTGGCCCTTTTAACACTGAACACATCGCCATTGAAACTCGAGGTAGATTTGCTGTTCTAGGACTGAAATTGCTGAACATTCACAAAACCTCTCAGTAGATCTAATCTTGTGGAGTCGGGATTACAGTGGACATGAAGCACTGCATGTAGTATGCAGATGTAAGCTGTGAGCCACAGTGGTGCAGTGATTAGCATTATTGCTACACAGGCAGAAGATTCCTGGTTTGAGCCCCGGCAGGGCCCGCTCGGTGTCGAGTTCACATGCATGGGTTTTCTCTGGTGAATACAATAAAGTGCTACATAAATGTATGGTTAACCTCAAGGTCTAAAGCACTTTGAGTGGTCAACACTAGAAAGAAGTTATTCAAATGCGAGTGCATTACATTAAGGCATGCATAATTCACACCCTAGTTTCCTACTTTAAGATGTCATAAGTTTCATACGTTCAGTGAAACTGAAACTATAAAATAAAATAATGGATAATCTAAGTTGTATTTTTCAGAGCAAGCAGCACTTGGAATCAATAACTCTGCAGAAAACAGGAACCCAAAACTGCAAAGCGTTGCTGAGGGAGGTTACTTTGCATTGCCCCAGGCCAGACATATCATAGTTTTTTGTTTGTTTGTTTTATTTAATTTAAATTTTTGTCTGCAAGCCAATTTAGGGTCAGTTATTTTTTTCACAGAGGGTTTGCTCATTTCATTTCAGTTTTTATTAGTTTAATTATCAGTTGAACTATTAATCACCTAACCAGAATGATGTTTCAACATTTTAAACGACAATATTTTAATTTGTAGTTGAGCTTTTAGATGACCGTAATACCCTTTCCTCTGTTTGCCTCTGTAGTTTAGGCAGTAACATAAACATAGACATTTCATTTGGTATTTATACGTGCACGCTCAGCTGAGCTAACCCCAGGTGACCGACTCGTTTAAGTGCATTGCACTGAAGAGCGTTTCATTTCTGTGCCTTATCAGGCTCTTTGTGCCGAGTGTGTTTAAAGTCGTTACCCATCTGTACTGTGAAGCGCCGTCTATCAGTTTTTCAGCATTTGACTGAATGAGAGGGAGTGTTGCACTTTACACTTCAGCCTCCATCCTGCCGCTTCTGTCAGCAGTCACATCATTAATAAAACCCCAGGCACACATTTCCATTGGCAGCCAGGCTGTACATAGTCATGCTATCACTCTGCCTCCACCATTGTTTGACTGATGGTACGGTATGTTTTAAGGTCACAATCACATCAAACACCACTGATCTTTGCTCCAGAATTACAAAGCTAATATTTTCTGTTCTTCAGTGTTTTGAATCTTGAGGTATTTTTCTGATTGTCGTACACTTGATGTGTTATTGACTTAGCATGTTGTGAAGCGGTTTATCTTCACCAATGAAAGAGATCTGCGATCATTTTCTGTGGTATTTGAGGCCTTTTGGTGTTTCTGAGCTCGTCAGTGCAGCCCTCCTTTTAACAAACGTGTCTCATTGCTGTTTTTGTCACTCCTAAACTTTACCGTATGGCTCTGAAAGGTCTGTTGGTTGTTTCAGGCTAACAATGGCCTCCTGCTTTGGCAGCTCTCAAACCTAAATATTTCAGCTAGCACAGCAACCAAACACTAACTCACCCCTCAACTATAGATCTGAACGTTGACATTAACTAATGAGAAAAGGAAACCGTTTGCTTGTTTTGAATTAAATCTGAAAGTCTAATATATTTGAAGATTATCTTCCCAAAGCATCTTTACCTGATTGTACTATAATATATGACAACATAACTCTGATATCAAAAATTAAAAACCAAACAAACAAGAAACAGGTGGTGATTGGTGTGGAAGTAAACACAACAAAAATGGTCAATCAGGCGGTTCTAACAGAGAAACAGCAGCTGTATTCAACTATTTCTTTCAGTTTTGACCCAGAATCGGAGCAGTCATAAAGCCCCAAACATCCCAGAGATTTCCCAAACTGCTCGTGCAAGATGCCAATTAATCAGTAAACATTGTGCCTCAGGACCCGGGCCAGAGATATTTGGATGAAGTATTAATGATCCAACTCACACAAAGTCTTAGTGACTGAAAAGGGGGTGAGGGGGAGATAAAAAGGAGCAAGAAACAAACTTTCAAGAGCCACAGTTCAAGCATATAATTGTTTTATGCTTCTGGTTACTCACCACTAAATCTAGAAATCTTTACCTGCATGTGAGGCATTTAGGGAACATCTGTAAATTGTACCTCCACAATGAAATTGCTGACCTTTGGTAAACGCTGTAGGGCAATAATTCATGTATATGAGGGTTGCTGGTGTTTGTGTCAAAGCAACCGACCACTGCAGCGTGAGCTTATCAGATTACGTAGCAGCTGCCTCATCAGGCTCGCTTCATATGTTGTGTTTATTAGAAGCAATAAACATGGTTTCATTGAATGTGTGAAAGGGCGTCCTCTTTTAGAACATTAGTTTGTCTCTGCTAGCATTGACAACAACTGTTTACTTTCATATGAAATGTTTAGTGTGTGTCTGCGGAAAATAACCCAGGTTACATTTTCCCAGATCAGCACTGCACTACTTCCTTTTTCCTCATTAGGGTGTCAGCATACATTTTAATGATAATACTAATGCTGGCTGCCATAATATGGCGTGCTTTGCTTTACTTTCGAATGCTTTCTTGTTCCGGATATCAGGAAGATCTCTTTCTGATGCAACTCTCTCACTTACTGAAGCTGGGGACCAGTTTGGGTACCAGCTTCCACTTCTATAGCTCCTGGTAATTAAGTGGGGATCTTTGGTGTTAAGGTGAATGTGTTAACCACTCCACTGTGAAGCCACTGGCTACCACAGTATGGCATGATGGAAATTCATGCATAATAATTTCATTCATGTCCTAGAAGGGTTACTGCGTGAGCTCAAACTTAATCTAAGTTTGAGATCATGCAGTAACCCTTCAAGCACATGAATGATAAAGTTGCTGATTTGAAACATGCAAGCTGGTTGAAGGAGTAATGAGCCGTGGAAGACAGCAGTTATTCTACTCGTCCCACTCCTCCTCCACCACCCGCCTACCCTCGGAGCAGCGTTGTAGTTTCTTCACACAAGCAGCGCTTCATTTTCCTCCTCAAAATTTAATATGTACATGCCCACTCCTACCCTCTCTGCTCCGTGCCCACACGCTCACTTATTCACCAACCCAATTAAAGTTTGGCTGCCTTGCTCTCTGTAAGTAATAATCCCTCAATTTCCTCTTCATCTCTGCCCTGCTGGCCTTCTGTACTTCAGTAAACTTACCAGCTTGTCTTCTTCAGGAGCGTGTATTTCACCGGCTGCAGTTTAGGTGCAGTCCAAAGTTCAGCAGCCGCTTTGAAGAGTTGTGACAACAAAAAAGTTTGATCTGTATCTCGGGGCTTTTTTCAACTATGAATTGGTTTTGAATCCAGGTACAGAATCTTCTTCTACACATTTTAGTAGATTTTTTTTCCCTGAGACTTATTCACAAAGTTGGGTCTTCAGTATGTTAACTCATGTTGTTTTTTGTGATGAGCTGTTTAGCCAGTGAACACTGTGGCTTTGGGGATGGAAGAGATAAATATTTTGATGTGATGACTGAAAAACATTATTAAATAACCATTATTGGATAGGTGCTCCTGAACCTCTGCATAGATATTCATTCTTTCAAAAGGACAAAAACATTAGTTCTTCTGACTTTGGTGATAAACGTTTGACATACAGTCCTGTGTGAAAGTCTTGAGTCGCCCAAATTCTTTTGTATTTGACTTGTAATGTTTTTTAAGTGGTCTAGTGCAATAGTTCTCCAGAATTTCTGAAGGGTTGTCAATGTTATTCTTCGGACATTGGCTGCTATTTCACTCATTTTCCATCCAGTCCTTGTGGTTGACTATTTTCAGAGGAATGTTTTTGTGTGTTAAGCTACGTAACCCTGACCTATGAATCATTAAAGCATCAAAAAGGCACATAACTCTTGGGATGAACCAGTATTGTGATTTAAAACTGATTCATGATGGAAAACTTGTGTCTACACAAGTTTTCCATCATGAATCAGTTTTAAATTGAATGTTTGTTACTTGTAGGGTGTTACAGAAACACATATATTTGTCCTCATGTCTTTAATTGAAACTATGAAAAATGCTTATGTGTTCTTAAAGACTACTACAGATGAACTGTAAATGAAAAAACCCCACTAGAAATCTGACACCAGACCTGAGAGATGCATTTGGACAATCAGTTGATCCATCGACTGTTCACTGTAAACTGGCTGTCAACTAGTCATTAAGGTAGTCAGTGAGATATGCTGAATTACAGAAGCGGGACTGGTGTCAATCCCAGCTGTCAAAGGACAGCACATAGAGACAGACAACCATTTACGCCTACTGCCAGTTTAGAATTTCCAGTTAACAAACATGCATACCTGCCTTTGGACTGTGGGAGAAAACCCACCCAGACACCGGGAGAAGATACAAACCCAACAGAGAATAGCTCTGGTTTCTGTGCTTTACACATTACAATAACCCAGGGGTCGGCAACCCTGGGCACGTGTGCCACAGCTGGCACACGAAGGGTTAACTGATGGCATGAAATGCAGTGAATTAATTTGAGAAGGTGCATTAAAAAATAAATGGCCAGGCCAGCGGTGCACATGACGGTATCTTAGCTATCAACCCCAACTACCAGATTCAACTTGTAATTGGCTAAAAATAACTTAGCCTACCGGTGAGAGGGACGTTGCTAGCTGGCAGTTTTTTCAAGCGATGTTGAAATTTCCACATTCCGACACTTCAAAAGCTTCAGGAGCTTTCCACTCAGCACAGCATCAGCACCGCGGAAATACACGGATACATCTGTAGACTCGAGACAGAATTCACAATGTGTTTTCGGGACTTTCAGGTGTATGGACCAACATTTTCTTTTCTGATCAAACCAGAAAGCTTTAATGAGCAGCTGGATAATGCGACATCGAAATGCAGTTGATTGAACTGAAAAACTCGACTCTGTGGGCGTCAAAGTTTGCAGAGCTACAAACGCAGCTGCAATCCACAGCTGTGCGTGTTCATGGAGCTTGCATTTTCACCTGCTGGACATTGCAGAGGCCTTATGTAGAGCCAAATACTGTCAATATCTGTGTGAGCAGATTTTCTCTCACATGAGTGTCCTCAGGTAGCCGTCTGAATGCTGGACACTCGGAAACCTGTGTCTCTGAGTGGGAGACCAGAGATCACATCAACATGTGCATCTCTGTATTAACAAACATGCCACATTGGCCCAGTTTATTTTTCTTATCATTGTTGTGAGGAGACCATAAATAGCATTTGCATTTCCTGTTGTACAGTTCATTTGCTGTTATGGATAAAAAGTCTTTTTTTGTTTCAAAATAGCTGATAACTATTCGCTGATAGCTGTCAACATCTGCAAACAAATATAATTCTATAAAGTTGTTCTATGTAGTGTGTAACTGTTCATATAGAGCGTTATTAAATTTATTGCTAATGCAGTCATATGGCACATTGACTTCTGAGGAAATTTTTGATGGCACTCATCATCAGAAAGGTTGCCGACCCCTTTGCAATAACCTGTAAATCGTAATGAGTTGTGAGCTGGTGGACCAGTTACATTGTTCATGTTCTGGTTTTCTGATGGCTGCCAAATGGCAAGTCTTTCTTCCAGAAGACTCTAGTCACTGCTAGTCACCTAGTGGTCAGGATGTCAGTTGTCATCTTGTGGTCACAATGATTCCAACACAGCTATAGTCCTTATTCTGGTGCAAACTGGTGGTTCACTCTAAGCAGAGCCTGCAGCAGGTGGAGAACTTGTTCACTTGCTGCAACCGTTTTACTGACTGCGGCTGCAGAAGAGAAAAGGGTTTACCATCGCTAGCTACAGTCCATGAAAGTGGAGTTGGGCTTGCGACCAATCTTTTATTTATTTGTCAAAAAAAAAAAAAGATCTAAATCAATGGGAAACACTTCAGCTTTGATATTAATCCTTTGCCAACAGTATGTGAGGAATGTGCTCTGCGAGTACCCTTCTTGGTTAATGACATCGCACATTTTGAGTGATGTTCGTGAGAGAGAACCTCTAATTAATAAATACCACGAATGTGTCTCCTTATTAAACTGCATCATTCTGCCAAATCCCCTGCTTGCTGATTGATATTCGTTTTTCCTGATCGTTTGTGTCTTTTAACAGCATTATATTGAACTTCTATCCATTATAATTATTGACTTTTAATCCCTTAATGTCTCATTACTAAACAGTAAACATGTTCTGTGCCGCATTCCTAGTTTTGATTTGAGCAAATGTAAACACAGGAGAGGGAAACCATTTGAAACTGAGCTTCATGTGCTGCAATGTTAAGCACTGGCAGAATTACTTTCTTTTGATCGCAGTGGGTGCCCAGAGTGTCAGTCTGTTTTTGATCATTTGCAATCACGACCAAATAGAGCAAGAATGTGGATCAGACTTATTATAGATACTGACATGATCAAATGCCACCAAGTTCTCTCTTCCTCCCCTCCCATCTTCTTCTCTTTCCCGTACAATCTCCCCTCTACCCCGTCTCCCATCCATCACCCTGCACAGGGTGGAAACGCACACTCCCTGATGCAACCTCCTGCTATATCTGTGCTCTGTTTACTTTGGTCTGTTTTTGCCTGAAATTCATTTTTACTTAATCATCTCTGTTTACGTCCGGGGATTCACAGATTCCCTTTTGCAACCAGTGCAGACAAAAACAAACAAAATATTTAATCTGTGGCTCAAATGAAATTCAAAAGTAGGTGCGAGTAGGGCGATCTTAAAATGTATTATACAGAGGAAAACAAATATACCTGTGTTCACCATAAACAGCAAAGCCTTTATGTACAGATCACGAGTCCAAAAGACTTTCTAGAACAAGCTTTCCTGGTTACATTCCTTACTCTTGTTTTTTCATGGATGTCAGTGACACTTAGGATCTTTGCTGTTCTTTAAAGAAGCAGCAAGTCACAGTGCCGCCATGTGGGATCTCATTATTCTCCAGCAGCAGGAAAAAACCTTTGAATTCAAGTGCCAAAACTTCCGTCATAGTCGGGATACAATTTCATAATGTATGCATGACTTCTGTCAATTTTGGAATTAAAATTCACTTTCAAGCATGTGGCTCGGCTTCAAACATTGGTGGAGAAAACAGAATCAATAACTAACCACAGGTGGATCGACATGCTGAATGGGAGCTGTGTAAAAAGCAACAAGTAGCATGTAATCTGTTTTTACCCGGTAACATTTTTCCTGTAAGTAGGAATAAATCAATTCTTTTTTTTCTTGAACAAACTGAATTTATCAGCTTGTGTAGTTCTCACAGACGGAGCTATTTCACATTTTCACATCGTTTTTAACTCGATGAACTGATGCATCACTTTCTTTTTTTCCACATTATTGGCTTTCAGCAGGGATTGCATCATTTGGCGTCACATTCTCCTAAAAGCCTTCTTTTATTTAAAAAGTTGGATTAACCATGAAGTGATCAATTAGGGTCATTTATAGTCATGCAGAAAATTATTTTTGTACGACTGACTTTTCTTTTTTGTTAATAATTCCGTTGGAGATTTGTTCCTGTGCTTAGAATCATTGTCCTGTTGCATGACTCAGTTTTGGCTAAGCTTTGGGTGATGGATAAAGCCACACACAGGAATCCGGACTACTTTGGTATGCTCTGGTATACAGAGGCGTTTATGATCTGTGCGTGCAAAAGAAGCTCAAATCATCACTCCTCCATTGTTGTACAGTAGCTGTCAGTTGAGGTGTTTTTGGTGATATTTCGCCAAACGTGGTGCCATCCTGCATTATGGCTGATCATCTGTCAGAAGGACATTTACAGGGCCGTAAGGACCTTGACCTTACGGGTCAGAGCAGAGTAAGGACTGCCGCTACTGTCCACCAGTAGGACAAGAGACTCTGTGGAGAAGCAGCTGGTTTTTTTGTTTGTTATTTATTTATCACAAAGTGCGCCAAATTTTTTCTTCCAAATATTTTATCCTACCACTGTTAGCTCTTTTTGCACGACGTGCATGTCTACACAGACTCGCCACTTGTCCTTGTCTTTATTAGTATCTAGTATTTTTATTAAAAACTTGAGTTAGAACAATTAATAAACTACTTGTCACCTGGAAATCTTGAGAATATGTGTGTGAGGGAACCCAATGATTTTCTGGCTGTGATGTGAATCTCCTTCCTGCTTTAACGTTCCTGCAGCTGATGTTTGTGTGACTGATGTGTGCTTGTGTGCACACACCTGCGCTCTTCCAGGTGTGTGATGACTCACAATCATCGCCGAGCGTTGAGCCGAGCATCTGTCAAGACTCCGAGCGTCTTCCTGCTGTGACTTACAGCTGGCTCGACCTCTCGGAGCTAACCGCACACACTAAACAACCCCCGCCCCCCTGACAGGCGTTTCAGAAATACGATGTGTATCCCGCCGCCTTCCCCCCTCGCCTTTGACTGTAACTCAGCCAAAATACACTTATCAGTGCTCAGTGGTTGTAATCTTTGAAGGGCTCGTTTTTCATTTGAGTGTTTATCCGCTGATTGTTTCCCTCATTGGTCATAAAATTTGTGCTGTAGAGGCCAAACGCTTTTATTGCATTGTCTCGTCTGTGAGCCCCTCTTGTTTTCATTACAGCCCTGATCACTAACCTTTCCCTGTCTTTTTTCCCCCCAGGTTTTGTATGCAGAAGAGTGCCAAGTTGGTGCCAGGGGTGACGTTAGACCTCATTGAGAAGTAAGTGGCACTCCACAGCCATCCTTTGACTGTCTCCCTCTTTACAGGAGGGCTCAGTCTAAAGAGATCATTATCCTGTTTTCCTTGTGTCACTCTCTCCTGTCTGTCTTCCCGTCTGTCTCTTTTGCTCTCGTCGCCGACATTGTCAGTCCTCTCTGTTGTTTTCCATCCTGCAGGTATAATTCTCAGCCTTTGTTTCCTCCTCACAGTTGAAGCAGCAGCAGTTTGGCAGATTTAAAGCTTTGCATTTCTTGCATAAACCTGCGGGTGCCAAACGGCGGAGTGTGGAACATCTCTTGCTCGTGGGCACATACACTGAGATTGATATTAACATTCAATATGGATGTCATATCCAGAGTTTTAGTAGTTTCACAGAACCATCAGTGTGGCTCCTTTTTCAAACCTTAGGTGCGGGGGTAGGGTAAAGTGACACCTATAAACTAAGTTGAGTGAGACTTTGTTTTTGAAGCCGTAAGTAACGTAAAAATGGGCTGTTAAATCTCAGCAGAAAACAGTACATCTCATTGGAAAGCACCTTGAGGTGCTGAAGTTGAAGACTGTGTCAGCAGTCTCTTAATGACATGTCACACTCTGTTTGCTAAAGGTGAGTAATCACTTGTCTTCACCTACTCAGATTATGATTTCTGCCTGTCACTGACAGCCAGTGACAGCCTGTGAGTGCACATCCACACATTACTTCCACATCTGTATTATCCACTGGACTTTAATTCGTTTTTGGATGAGGGTGTACACGGAGAAACTGAGCTTGTGTGCTCATTCTTGTCCTGTGTGTCTTTATATTCTTTTTCCTTTGCTCTGGGTGTGTTTTGGTGCTTTGTACACAGCAGCAGTCCCACAATGACGCAGTTTTCCTTTCCTGTCCAAAACATCATTTTGTTCTTTGGAGAGGATATTTCTAATCCCTCAACTCTGTCAGTGGCTTTCATAGTAGTTTGGTTTCTCAGATTGTAGGGTTTATCCACCTTAAAGGTGATCTAGTCTGCTTTTCCTTTATTATCTTACCTTTAATAGTAGCTGGATAGTAGGAACAGTAGGTCAGAGGTTCGAATCCCAGCAAGGGTATGCCCCAGGCTAGGCCCCCATGCTACCCAAGCCTACCTCAGTTTTGGTCTCTGGTAGAGGACCCAAGCTTGACCCAGTAAATCAAATGAGCCTAAAGCTCAAGACTCGGTCTGCTCTAAATGCTCCGATTTCAGGGAGTTTTTTCTACTCTTGGTGTATGATGTCTGTGAGAGTACATTTACTGCCATGGTCCTCGCAGGCACACAGGTCTGACTGCACCATGTGATGGTCAAATCGTTTGTTTGCGAGCGGCAGCTAATCAGAAGAAAGTTTGCAGAATAGTGAGGGTGGCCTTAAGGGGAGGGGCTAATTGTTGGTGCTACGGCCTGCCCCAGAGAAGACCAAAGGTATGACATACAAAGACTTTCTCAGGTTGCTTTTTTAATCTTTGATTATTAGTTTTTCTTCCCTTTGTGGTGAACTCTTCTGTAGCTTCCTTTGCAGCTCAGGCTCACTTCAACTTCGATCGTATACATAGCTATAACTACCTACATCAGGTTACCTGCTGTTGATTTTTGGATCGCTGCATGCAAAAACATCTGCCTAGATTGTGAAATCCCTAAACAAATGGGCACAAATGTCCTGGGACGAATCTCTCTTTAAGTTGCATTCATGGAAAGTCAACACTTTCCACTAATGTGAAAATATATGCTGGACGCATGATCTTGGTTTGCAGCTCTGAGAAAAGTTGTCATCTGCTCCGCTTTGTTTTGCTGCCCATCACAAAGTTAAAGGTGTCATTTGCAGGTTTTTATCTTCCTCTGGAAATATCTTGTTGCTTCTGCAGCAGAGGTGTGAACACAACACTCAGGAGCCTCGGAGGATATTTATTTACATATTCACTTGTAAGCTTTTAATTTGAAAAATCTGAAGAACAAGTTTGTTGATAAAAATGAACACATATGGAAAAATAAAAGAGATCATAAAAATGTATTTCTCCTGATGCAAAAACCACACAAGTTTTCTATGTAGAGCTAAATTTTTCATGTTTCTTGTCATTAACCTGCTGCCCAGGATTATAATTAGGATTGTTTGTTACTTTTTTCAGTTGTACTCACTCTGCTTAAAGTTTGTCTTTCCTCCAGCTATTCTATCTGTTACATTTCATAAAAGATAAATTCTGTGACTCATCACTCACTGTTTATTTCTGCTCTGTTCATACCTAATATCTCAGAAACTACGTGTAGAAGAAGTATTTTACCTGTTGTGGGCCCAGAGGAGGTGCAGCTGTGTTATTTGTTGGGGAATTTACAGGTTCACTATTGACTTGCTTCCCATGTTTCTGCAAGATTAGTGGGGATTAGTCATAATTCTAACAAGTCTTCTCTCCACGATTTATTTGACATGGTTCTTATTATCTTGACTATAAATCTTTTTGCTTGTTTGCACTTTCTCTCTGATCTTTTCATTTGTACACGCCATTTTTTCCCCTTCTGTCAAACCCCACTACTCTCTCGTGGATGAGTGTTACAACAGAAATGCCCGAGTACACAACAGCCACAGCTCCTGCGGCACGATTCCCATGGCACGATGGTAAAACCACTAGAGCAATGAAGAACACCTTTGAAGAAATAACCTCTTCTTCCATTTCTGTTTCTTTTCCCCCCACTTTCCACCTTCTCAACCACACTAACATTAGTCGCTGGGTTTGACAGTATCCATTCATGCTCTAGCTCTCACGTCCTGTTTGTCTTTCATCACTTGTCTCACCAGAATTATTCTGCAGGAAAGTAGAAGAAGTAATATATGACCTGAATGCTGTAAGGAGAGTTTTAGCACCCAGAAACGTCACACTAGTCTGCGTCAGAGATGGCGGTAGGGAAAGCATTTCCCCTCTCGTCTCATTCTGCCGTTAGGCCGCGAGTAAAACACTGAACAGAAACATCAAAGACGTGACAGGTTAACAATGGTGTGAGAGTCTTTCTGCTAAATCAAAATGAAATTCAAAGTAGTTTCTGTCAAAGACAAAGGCACAATCTTAAAGAATGGACTATGTTGTAGCTTTGATTCCTGTAATGGTCTCTTAGTATGTACAGCCACGGCAAGCAGAGAGAACAAAAAACCTTCAAAGAGAAAAATCCAGGCTGTAGGGTGAACCCGTCATACGCATGCCTTCTCTGCTTGACCCTTCATGCTACCTGTCTGCCTCAGAGATGTACACAGCAACAAACAAAGCAGTAAAAGTGGTAAGGGTGCACAGCAGCAAAATGCTGACCTTTTAGTATAGGCTCAACAGATTGCATTGGAGATGTTTTCAACTTAAAACTGTCCTGATTTAAAAAAAAAAAAAAAAAAAAACCTGTAAAATGTGAAATTCATGAGATACGTGACCTTGAATTGATGCACAACCATGGAACTATTAACGGCAGGCTATTATGTGAGGAATAAAACATGATACACAGAAAGACCAGGTTTTGTTTTTTTTAAGATTTCTACATTAATATGACCAAAAGCAATATCTTATTTCCACACATTTACAGGCTCTTGTTTAAAGGGAATACAGTTAGTGAAAATATTAGATTTAACCTCATATGCAGTGTTTTTTCTGAAGAGCCATGCTTTCTCCTCGGTCCTCTGCCATGCACCATCGCTGTCCGCTATGTAGCTGATTGTAAACCTATAGGTATGCACCTTAGCCAATGAGAGGTCTTCAGACACTTACAGGCTACTTTACTGGACTGATCTCTGTTGATTGAGGCTAACTTGGGTCATGAATTCTTTCATGTGTAATCTGTCTAACTGGGGGTTTTTCTAACCTTTTCCAGCCTCTTGAGCATGAGCATCTTTATTCTTGAGGCTGTGTTCATGTTTACTCCCTTTTATTTATGCACAACAGAAGTCATCTCAAGGGACTTGCTGTCAGGTAAACACCCTGCAATATTAGATAGAGAACCTCAATGATCCAGATGTCTTCTATGAGCAAACATTTAGCGACAGTGACGAGGAAGAATGCCCTTTTAACAGGAAAAGAACCAGGCTCAGGCAGAGGGCTCACCCTAAGCTTGGAGCAGATGTCCCCTAGTTCAGGTTGAAAGAATAGGAGAACACATAGAGACCACAAACAACACAGCAGACAACAGTCAAAGACGTGCAGCAGTGGCCTATAAACACTTGAAGCTTGAAACACCAAGAGTGGACTGCATCATGAGCCTGAGCCTGTAGCAGCATAACTCAGGGTCAGCCAATCCAGCCCTAGCATGAGTTGTTAAGATCACATTAGCAGGGTGCATACTCACAGAGTTGAGTGTTCATATTCATATTAATGCCGTACTTGTCTTCATTAAGGTTTCAGCAGACCCGAGTGTGACTGGCAAAGGTGTTTGTGTTAATTTAACAGAGACGCTGGAAATCCTGATGCTTTAGTAGCTGTTTCGGCTGATTGCGTCTCCTGCCTGTTGTACAGAGGGCTAAGTGTTGAGTCAGCTGATGCCCGTCAAAGTTAAATAACGGATCATCTCTGAGCTCAGTATTTGACATCATTAGTGACTTCTCTTCATTCAGATAATTCAAACATTATTCATTTCCACTGCTTTGCAAATTACGCTTGGCTGTATGTTCTGCTGACTTCGGGCGACTATAGGTAGTGACTTTTGTGTTTATCTCATGGCTTCGCTCTTGATACTAAATACTAGAAGTCTTAAAGCAGGGGTGTGGGAACTCCAGGCGTCAAGGGCCAGTGTCCTGCAGGTTTTAGATGTGTCCTTGATCCAACACAGCTGATTTAAATGGCCAAATTGCCTCCTCAACCTGTCTTGAGGCCTGGTAATGAACTAATCGTTTGATATACAGTGGCTTGCAAAAGTATTCGGCCCCCTTGAACTTTTCCACATTTTGTCACATTACAGCCACAAACATGAATCAATGTTATTGGAATTCCACATAAAAGACCAACACAAAGTGGTGCACACGTGAGAAGTGGAACGAAAATCATACATGATTCCAAACATTTTTTACAAATAAATAACTGCAAAGTGGGGTGTGTGTAATTATTCAGCCCCCTGAGTCAATACTTTGTAGAACCACCTTTTGCTGCAGTTACAGCTGCCAGTCTTTTAGGGTAAGTCTCTACCAGCTTTGCACATCTACAGACTGAAATCCTTGCCCATTCTTCTTTGCAAAACAGCTCCAGCTCAGTCAGATTAGATGGACAGCGTTTGTGAACAGCAGTTTTCAGATCTTGCCACAGATTCTGGATTGAATTTAGATCTGGACTTTGACTGGGCCAGTCTAACACATGGATGTGTTTTGTTTTAAACCATTCCATTGTTTTCTGGCTTTATGTTTAGGGTCGTTGTCCTGCTGGAAGGTGAACCTCCCCCCAGTCTCAAGTCTTTTGCAGACTCCAAGAGGTTTTCTTCCAAGATTGCCCTGTATTTGGCTCCATCCATCTTCCCATCAACTCTGACCAGCTTCCCTGTCCCTGCTGAAGAGAAGCACCCCCAGAGCATGATGCTGCCACCACCATGTTTGACAGTGGGGATGGTGTGTTCAGAGTGATGTGCAGTGTTAGTTTCCCGCCACACATAGTGTTTTGCATTTTGGCCAAAAAGTTCCATTTTGGTCTCATCTGACCAGAGCACCTTCCACATGTTTGCTGTGTCCCCCACATGGCTTGTGGCAAACTGCAAACGGGACTTCTTATGGTTTTCTGTTAACAATGGCTTTCTTCTTGCCACTCTTCCATAAAGGCCAACTTTGTGCAGTGCACGACTAATAGTTGTCCTATGGACAGATTCCCCCACCTGAGCTGTAGATCTCTGCAGCTCGTCCAGAGTCACCATGGGCCTCTTGGCTGCATTTCTGATCAGTGCTCTCCTTGTTCGGCCTGTGAGTTTAGGTGGACGGCCTTGTCTTGGTAGGTTTACAGTTGTGCCATACTCCTTCCATTTCTGAATGATGGCTTGAACAGTGCTCCGTGGGATGTTCAAGGCTTGGGAAATCTTTTTGTAGCCTAAGCCTGCTTTAAATGTCTCAATAACTTTATCCTTGACCTGTCTGGTGTGTTCTTTGGACTTCATGGTGTTGTTGCTCCCAATATTCTCTTAGACAACCTCTGAGGCCGTCACAGGGCAGTTGTGGAGCTGTTTTGCAAAGAAGAATGGGCAAGAATTTCAGTCTGTAGATGTGCAAAGCTGGTAGAGACATACCCTAAAAGACTGGCAGCTGTAATTGCAGCAAAAGGTGGTTCTACAAAGTATTGACTCAGGGGGCTGAATAATTACGCACACCCCACTTTTCAGTTATTTATTTGTAAAAAATGTTTGGAATCATGTATGATTTTCGTTCCACTTCTCACGTGTACACCACTTTGTATTGGTCTTTCACGTGGAATTCCAATAAAATTGATTCATGTTTGTGGCTGTAATGTGACAAAATGTGGAAAAGTTCAAGGGGGCCGAATACTTTTGCAAGCCACTGTAGGTGTGTTGACCCAGGATGATATCTAAAACCTGCAGGACACCGGCCTGGAGTTCCCCACCCCTGCATTAAAGCTTCCGTTAGATTATGGAGTTCAAATGTGACCCTTGATTTAGCAAAGAGTCGTACAGATAGTTTTTTCATCTCAAACTTGCCTTAAATAAATTCTTTCACCTCGTAATGTTGAAATGATCAAGCTCTCTGTTCTTGGCCAAAAGGCCATTTCCTCCTTTTATCTTGTTACAAGCCAGACTTTCAACAAGACCACATTATAGACTGTATATAAAAGATGGCTTTATCCACCGTACCGTCATGTGTTTGTTGTAATCCTCATTTTCAAACTTTAGGGTTCATTTTAAATCTAACATCAATCATTTGTATTGGTTTTGGAGCCAGAACTTACCATATTTAAGACGAGTCTGTTTTACATGTTAAGTGTAACTAAAGCTAGCAAGCTGCATCTGTAAAATGTACGGATTCAACGCACACACATGAATACCTGATAGCTCCTCCTAAGTACTTGATAATATGCCAGGATTTCACTCTCAAAACCTGGAGCACAAACTCTATGGGTTGTCTCTAACAGGCCACAACATGCCACCAAAAATGCTCCAAAAGGCATCAACAGCATGGTCGAGTGCACCCGTTCAGTGACTTGAATTAGCAGAGTTGACAGCGGTTGGCTGTTGGGCATTGCCGCCACAAACAGTGAATGAGCAAATTCGCTATAGAGAGGAAAACCTCTTATTTTATTAGCTGAACTGTAATGATTTAACATGGTGAATGACTCACTTCTCTATCATTAGAGGACTTGGCTTCATCTTTCAGCCCTGGAGGTTGATGCTCACCTGTTGGGTATAGAATTAATTTAAAACTTTTTGGGATTACGTTACATGGCTTCCCTTCTTTGTAGGTTTACTAACACATCAGCTCTTAGTTGTCCCCACAGCTGCTTAAAAACTAAAGAATATCAGGTGTTTTCCATTTGTGCTTCACAGCGTCATTACCAGAGAAAAATAGTTTTAAATGTCTCTTTAATACTTTCTTCTTGTCTAAGGTACTTGTGCCATCTTTTTTTACTTCTTACACTATATTTATTTTCCTTATTATTTACTCTGATTTTATGCTTTGTTTCTATTACAAATATTAATAAAAATGTTTTTCTATTAGCTATGTCCTCTGTGTGTCTGTCCTGTACAGTCTATGTTTGTTTGTTATTTATAACGATTTAATGTTGGCTGTATGATGCCAATGTGTCCTGTAAAGAACTATATAACTACGTTTTCAAAAATACTAGACAAACATTAGTGATGGCGACTAGTCAGCTGGCTCGGTGGTATCCTAGCAACAACAATACCTAAATCACACCTGGTGGTTTTTCTTTGTAGGCTCCAACAGAGAGAACCAGGACAGCTTGTTGTTTTTCGGCCTTTTAAAACGTGTCTTGCGTAATTGGTTACAAATAGTATTCAAAGCAGCCTTTTTTAAATCCTCTTTGTCATCTTTTTGCCGAGTCCTGCTTGAACACGTGGGCATGAGCATGTGTTGCACTCGCTGACCACTCACTGGGCTCGTATTCTCACCTTTAAAGGTCATCCGCAGTTGGAAACAATGCACGTTACACTCATCGCTCCTGAGATGTTACAAACGTTTGTGGTGAAATGGATTCGACATAATGGCGGCGTCGAGTATGTTGCATGTTGTTGGTTTGTTTATTAATTTGATCATTCCTCTGTCTTTGCTCCATCTGTGCACCCTTCTGTCTCTGCTTCCCACATACATCCAACACACATTCTGGCTGCATCCAGTCACAATAGGCTCTTGCATAAGAAGGAGTCACGAAGCACAGCGCATGTGGATTTTACGTGCTCGGTATGTCTCATGCTACGGCATCTTTCATCGCTCATCAGTGCTCTTTTATCTCACATGGGGGTCACGTAACTGTCGTAGGTTGATCCATATCCACAGCGAGACTCCCCCCGGTGGGCAGAGCCAGCCCCCCCAACCCCTCCGAGCGTCTGACACCACCGTCTGTGTGGCACTCACTGGGGAGTCTCTGAAGTTAGACTCCAATATTGAAGAAATCATATCGCTGAAAATGGCACCTCAGCCTTTAAAATACATTAATTGATCCCGTAAGGGAATACTTGGTGTCCTCGCTGCACAGAGATATCAGAGAGGAGCCGGCTGCATGGCAGCTACCCTCGGGGTGCGTGCCTTTTCTCTTTAGATAAGATCAACAGCTTATTCCTTTTACAGAGGATTTTATGACCCTGCTCACATCCAGAAGCTTGTTTTCAGACATGCTGAGGATGGATTGGTGTTGGGCGTTTGGTGCATCAGTAGTATAAAAACAAAATCTCTCATTGGGCCTTCTTCTGCCAAATGATGCCGGAGAACTGGTTTAAAGAGAAAGATCAAGAGATTGTTTTCATCCCCCCTTTTACCCCTTTAAATAATAGTAAATACATTTTTTAAATCTTTTTTTGGCTTATATTTGAGACATTATACTGTTTGCTAGTCTTGGAATACCCACTGGAGCTAATAGCCAGCTTTGCAGGGAGGTTTGTTGTGATCTGCGCAGCCTTAGTCACATTTCAACCTTTCATGATTTTCTCTTTTTTAACTTCGACATTTCAGTTTGTTTCATGTGTGTCTGACCTCTCGTCTTCAAGCCTCTGGTGGTTTGGAAAGCAGATGAGTTCATCAGTATGACTAGCGCAAACTTTGATGTTTCATCAAGTGCCTCAACAAACGAACTATATCACTGATTAATGATGCTCATTCACAGTACAACCTGATAAGATCCATGTGCGTTCTCACATAAAACAAACGCATCAGTATAAAAATGATATACAAAATACCGTAGTACAGCAAAACACCAGAAAATGTGAAAAAATGACAGGTGTTGATCGATGACACAAGCTTCAAAACCTCAGAGGGCATTTTTCCAGGCCGTTCAGTGAGCTATCCATCTATCTGTTCATCCGTCCACCAGTGCAATGTCTTTTTCTGTCCCCAAATATATTATATTGGATACTAAGCAAGGATATGAACTGCTGAGTGTTCATCCTTACTGCTGACTTGCCAAACATCTTTGGCAAGCACTCAAAGTGCTCAGGAGCTGGCCGGCCCTCATGGTTATACATTTGGCTTGTACCTGCCAGGAGCTTCACAGCTTCCATTATCTGTCACTTAGAGGAAGAGAGGGGAGGTTTAGGTCAGAAAAAGTTCACACGCTCTGTGTATTAAAAAGTACTTTGTTGGCAATTCTAAATGGCTTAAAATGCCTGCTGCGGGACTTTATTGCCGATGCTATATAGTAAATGGAATCAAGTGTTTACCACTGAGGTGGCTGTGTGTTATATATGTTGTCATTTTTTGACCGGTAATGGTTCTGTGTAAGACATCTTGGTTCTTGGCAGTGCTGTAGTGTACCAACTAACGATTATAAAATCAGGCTGGAAACAACAACGTTAGGGAGTGACTGTCAGTGATGACACAACGTGATCAAATTGGGCGAGCGCACTTCTGGATGTCAGTGTTGTGCAATTACTGTAACCGATTTCTGAGCCAATCATTACCGAGCCTCCATTATTTATTCACCAAAACTTGTTTCCCTCTCATTTTATACATTATTAAAGAAGCCAAAACCACTTCTGGTTTATAGTTATGTTTTGATCTCGCAAGTTTATTATCTCATTATCTCAGGATAACATAGTTTTTGTGTCCTCATAGCAAGTTCATCGTCAGAATTATCTCACACAGGAAAAAGTTCGTTTTCATGTTGGTTTGAAAACTTCACTCAGAAAGGATGGAGAGCAGCTGTTCTCTAACTTGTTGGCCTGCATTTGTTTTTGTTGTCTTTCTTTATATTTATTATTGCAGAAAACATCATAAAAAAGACATCAATAAACAGTTAATCATCTTCTAACCATAGTAAATACAGTCCTGATTTTTTTAGATATGAAGCAGTAACCTGTACCTTTTAACCATTTTGGTCTAACCAACCAAAATCATCGATAATAATTCAGAAATATTGCAATTTCATCCCCAAAAGGTTTGCACGTCTATTTTTAACACATTTTTAGCATAACTGAAGAATTCATATGATAATTACGACCAAATTCTATATGAATGTTTACGATAATAATGATTACATTTCCAAGATGTCAAAGTTCAAGCAATCAGTCCCTTCAGTTCAGTTGAGTGTTGTTGAAAGAGTAATCTTTATAGGAACAAATCTGAACGTTTGATGTTTTAAATCATATCCATACCCTTGTGAAAACAGGTTTTCAGCTTTGTTTGCTGCAGTGATCGAGGTCGTGCAGGCTCTTAACAGTGTTTTCCTGCATTTATCTTTCTTGTACATTTGTCATTAATTTAAAATATATTTCTTTATTCGGGCTCAAATGGCTCACACTAACTGTAATGCCTCTGAGCCAGCTAATGTTTGCCCATTCTCCTAGTTTCCCTCATTGCTTTTAATAGTGCTCATTAAAAGGCAGACGGGTAGGTGTTGTAAAGGTAATTTTCTTGGTTTTGCTACGGCGATTACTGTCGGGGCGTCTTGTTCTCTTTCAGGAGCACATTCTCAAGCTTTCATTTCCACGGTGTTGGTCATGGACTAATCATCTTTAAGTATGATGTACAGTTCATGGGTTTACACATGTCAAGTCACTGTAGCGCAAACGCATAGCTGTGTGAATAATGCACTGTTAGGCATGCCCACTTATGACATCCTCAGACAGGAGCCAAATGCTGGATTTCTGTAGCGAGATGTGATTCATAGAAATTACATTATAGTAGGATTTCCTGGTTCAGCAATTTTAAGCCTAATCCTGAGAAAACTCCACTCGGTCATTTTCATGAGGTTTGGTCTGAAGATAATCTGTGCTAGATTGATGGACCTGATTAAAATCTGGCACTTTTACTGTATGGTGCGTAAGTCATGAGCCAACCCTTTGTTGCTTTGTAAGGAAAATGTGAAGTATGTGCAGTGATTCAGCGAAACATGCAAAAATGAATGGAAGTTTGTGCAATTCTAAAAATCTTGAAAGTCAGTATTTGTTATGACCAAGAAATTCCCAGAAGTAGGAACATTCAGGAACATTCATCCAAGCTTTTTGAAGTGCAACCAAAGCTTTTCTTTGGGTGTTGGCTGCGTTTTGTTCCACTCTGTTAAGATGATCCCACACTGCTTCAATAATGTTGAGGTCCAGACTCTCGAGAGGAAAATCTATTATTGATGGTGTTCTGCTGTGTGATCTTATATCCAGGTACGCTTTTACTGCAGTGGCCTTGTGTTAAAATACATTGCAAATCAGACACTTTCCAGATGGTATTACATGGTGTATCAAACGCTGTGTTCATATTTCCTACATTTGATAAGATCTCCATCACCACTGACTGAAATTATCTCTAATCCACTCTTGTGCCAGACTTCCAGAGATGAAGGTTAACAATGTCCTTGCGGCCTTTTTGATTTAAACCAGCGATGAAAAATGAAAAGGTTAAAATGGTTTTAATAACAGAGGTATATAAAGTGGTCAATATTTTTATTATCTTCTCCAGTGGTGTTAACAAATAGTCACGGGTCAGATGAGTTGCCCGGGTATTGATTATGTCAGAGGTATGTGTTGCTGGTTAGTTTGGCGGATGATCCTTTGCAAGTCGTCAGTTTACATATTGCAGTAATAATTGGTGGATTTACACAACATCACCAAGGTTTCAGAGGAGAAAAGAGTAACTTGTTATTGGAAAGTATTTCTGGGTGCTCTTCCAGTCCACTCTCCTACTCTTAGCCACCAACCATGGAAAATTTGATGAACTCCTTTCCCCTTGGACACCTGCTTGGAGTAACCCTTGTTTCTGTTTTCTGAACTGAGTGGTTTCCTAAAAGGTTGATTCTGTTCATCTGACATAACGTTTTTATTTGGGGGAAATGTTTCGTCACTCATCCAGGTGACCAGAATCAAGCTTTTTGGGATTTACTTACCTGGATGATTGAGCATGCATCAAGACAGCCGAGTGGTTTCTGTCATATTTCAGGGCCAAATGGATTGGGTGTGCATCATTGGTTAGTGAGGGCGATATCTGCCTTTACAGCATACTAGGGCCACCCTTGGAAAAACCAAAAACCTGTTCTGATGGTTGTCAAATCTCTTCTTTGTTCTTTTTTTTAATGTGGAAAAGAAAGAAGAATAACAAAGCACCCAGTTCTTAGAGGGATATGGTGACTTTATTCATGGGACATGGGTTACACCAGCTGCCCACACGCTCGCTCCACTTTGAGAGAGTTGAGGTTGCTCTCATGCCAGAAAAGCTGAAGGATCTGATTAGGTGGTCATTCCCACAAACATATGTAGCCGCCCCGAGCTGCTGCAGTGGAAAACAAATCTTAATTACTGTTGACAATGACAGATGCACGCACAAATTGATTTGTGATTAACTTGGTTAAAAAGTCCTCTTGGAGTTTAATATGTGACGACTGCAACCTGAAGCCTTTTGCACGTGGCTCTCACATATGATCTGAGCTAAACAGTGCATGTATCTTTGATGTCGCTCTGTGTCTCAGGTCTTGTGCTCACAGGGTTACAGTATATGTTCTGCACACAAGTGTATGAGTGCACACGAATATCCTGCATCGCATTTCTTTTCGGCCTCTGAGTAAGCGCCTAAGTGCAAATGTAAATTTCTTCAGATGTGTTGTGATGATAGTACTGAGCAGTTGCCACTTTGTCCTCTGAGTAAACTATGTGACATACAGTGAGCGCGGCTGACACAGCCATCTGTGTTGCGTTGTGTGTGTTGCAGGATCCCTGGCAGGCTCAATGACAGACGCACTCCCCTTGGAGAGCTCAACTGGATCTTCACAGCCATCACCGACACGATCGCCTGGAATGTTCTGCCTAGAGGTGAAGCGCTCACACGCAGGCACACAGTTTTAACAGTCATGAGAAAGCTGTTCTCACCAAAATAATGCACCTTAAAAGAGCTTAAGAAAGAGATTAGTTGGGTTAGAAATAGTTTTCTTATGATGGAAAGTGAGTGCATCCCAAGTTAAATTCATCTCAACTTCCAAAACAAATGTTGGGAGTGAAGGACACTGGGAAAATATCACAGCCTGGAATGCACACTAAAAAATAAACCATCAGCTAAAAAACTTCAGTGAGCTTTAGAGCTGCACATCTGTGATTTCTCTGTGGACATCAAACTTAGTGTTTTGGTCCAGGTCAGGTTTTCTGAAAATCTTGTGAATGCGAGAGCCTGAGAAGGAAGTCAGCTTGGCTGAGGAGTGGCACTGATGGTTGCCAGTGTTTTGCTAGATACTGCAAAAATGAGCCGAGGTTTCTGAGGGACAGCATCTGCTGCAAACCAGCTAAACTGTGCACGGTAATGGATTTTTCTGGGGTTAACCCGCCTGTCTGCTGAGGTCTAATTAAATAGGGAAACCTAAACCAGGGTTAATCCCAGTGGAGACTTTGAGTCCAGTGACTGCTGTCTGATGGTGATTCTGCATGTTTTGGCTCTACATGGGAAGCCGAGCTGCTTGTAGCAGAGACGCAGTGTGTTTCCTGACATTTAGAGCTGATGTAGGAGCAGGTTTATGGTACTGTGTGAGTTTCGAAGCTAATAACTCGTTCTCCTTCAGATCTGGTCAGCCTCATTTCATGAACAGCTCTTTCTTTAAGAGGGTATAAATACTCATAATTTCCATAACATACATGTGCCAGGGTGCCATCACAGAGCACATGAAAAAGCCAGAATTTGCTTTTGGCCATGCCATCATAGTCCTTGCTCACTGCCCATCCTACTCACCAGATTGCGCCCCCTCTGACTTCATCCTCTTCTCCAAAAAGAAATTTAAGTTAAAGCGTTGACATTTTCCAGCAATTAGCAGAAGCAGTGAAGTGACTGTAGTGGTGTCCAAGGTGACTTCCTTGACCTTGGTTTAGTTTATGTTTGTTTTTCTTTTTTTCACAGTCACAGAACTTTATAGCAGGTCTCTCTTGGCAGGGATTACCAAAACCAAAATATATGAACTAATACAATAAACAGATTGAACAGATACTCTCGCTTAACTACCCACAATAAAAGTTAGTTTGAGCTAAAATATAAGTCAGTCACCATCCAGAAATGAAATGGAAAACATGAGCACTAAACATGAATCTAGATAAGTGGCTGTTTAAGTTCTGCTTATTTGCTTCTATTTGCTTTTCTTTAATGTTTGTTTTGCACATTATGTCATTGTTTAATCACTTATGCACTTATGGGCTGCTGTCTGTGCCCTGGTGCTTTTGTTTTCTTTTAATTTTAATGCATAAGGTTTAAGTTGCCAGAAGATGAAAATCAGCCAATGGAATCAAATCTGGCATATTTCCGTGATGGACCCGAGGGTCAATGTCTATTTTTAAAAATGAATATAAATCAAACCATCGTCGTATTTCTCCAATTAGGGACAATGAAGCATTATAACATAGTTATATCACAATAGAAGAAGGTAAGAGCTTAATTTCTTCTAAAATGATTAGAGAAGCAAACGTGCAGGAACATTTCCTCGTGTTGGAGCCGGAGAGAAGACGAGCTTGCAAAGACATCTGAGGCGCGCTACAATCTTTAGTTGAACATGTTCGGGCAGTGATGAAAAATGAAATGACCCATGTGTTGCAGTTCTCAGGGAGCTCAAATTAGGGCACCTAATAAAAACTGCGCAGTAGTGACGCATCAGCAGTACTAAAACTTTGAGAACGTCCCCAGTGGTAGAAAATAGTGAAGCTGTTTTCTATAAAATGCCAAAAGTGCAGTACGTGCAGGTTGGCTGCTCAAATTGAGATTAATTGTGTTTGGATCGTCTAGCAGAGTAATTGGGGACATCATTTAAACATAATTTGGCAGACATAAAAAGCTGTATACACACACACACGTAGCAAAACTCCTGCTTACAACACACAGCGCTGCCATTAGCCGTCACCCTCAAGCTCAGCCTCCCCAGATGAAAACGCACACAATTTCCTTTTTTTCTACATGTCGTTACAATTTGCATGCATCGCACACAGATTCCCTCATTGGCCACCTGTCTGTTGAATGCAACACACATCCACACAGAGGAGGGCTCAGACTCTCATGAGACAAACTGTATCCCAGCTAGAATAGCAATGTGACAAGGCTGATGGCTGCAGAAGCCTTTTAAACCCTCGGGGCTCTGCTGTTAATGAAGCATCCCGCATCAGAAAGAATCCCTGTAATGAAGGCACTGCACACCTAATCCAAATCTCTCTCACACACACACACACACACACAATGACACTTCAGTGTTTAAACAGCCCAACACTAACAGTGGGCACAGAAGCTGTCAGACAGTGTCTCGTAAAATATCCCCAACACACAAGCGAAGTAATCATAATCATAAGCTAAGAGATTGCCATGGGATTGGCCTGGCCCCATTACAGTGAATTGGTGAATGCACTAATGAGTTGACGAAAACGTGACTGCGACACGGCTTAAATCTGCATTTTCCTGCCCTTTATATTCTCTAAGCATACAAACAAAGTAGCCCATTTTTCTCTAAAGTAGTCGCCTCGCTCTAGTTAAGCTTCTTTTTGTTTATCGAGTCATTCAGGTCCCCGTTTTCTCCCACATGCAAACTTATCTCTGTGTTCACTTAAATCATTTGATGTTCCCTTTCTCTTTCTTCAGATTTGTTCCAGAAGTTGTTTCGTCAGGACCTGCTGGTGGCCAGCTTGTTTCGCAATTTTCTGTTAGCAGAGAGGATAATGAGGTCATACAACTGCACACCAGTCAGCAGCCCCCGCCTGCCCCCTACATACATGCACGCCATGTGGTAAGACTCAAACAAACAGAGCTCGGGGCTCACTTTCATGCACACCGATAACACAGATGTCCGCAGCTTTGCAAAGCAGAAGGCAAGAGTAAGAGGGAGAGTCATCCTTGAGGCTTTGCTGTTTGTTCAGGCACACTGCAGTTGGAGTTTGAACAGACTTTCTAACAAACACACGTTATGATTAGAGAGCAGACAGTGTTGCCTTTTTTATGTGTGCCTGTTTAATGATTGTTAGTGTGGGGATATTAAAAAATGCCATGAGTCTGGCATCTTATGCACAAAAGGAAAAATCTGCCTCAGGGCTCAATTGTTCTAAAGTTATGGGTTTGATTGTTAAATGAAAACTGGAGTCTGAAACTGTTTTCCACCAGGAATTACTTTGTGTCTTTCTGACCATTTAGTTTGGTTTTGTAATTCCTCATTTTACCAAAGCAATTAGGAAAAACACTTTGAATGCAGTGAGATATTTCTGGGAGTTTAACTGCACTTCTAGAGAGTTTATAGAGCTCTCATTCAGCTTCATCTTTGTGCATTCAGTAGACGTTTTCACACAAGTGCCACCCACCTGCTGTTCAAATCTTCTGTTTTCAAGAGTAATCCAGTCAGAAGAAGCGACCTGAGAAGGTGACACCAGAGCTGATCGTGCTCACGCATGACAGTGTTTATTTTACTACCGGATGCACTGCAGCCTGTTATTCTGAAAACAGAAGCAGGAGAAGGTGTACAGTAGCTGAGCATCTGTATGTGCAGCAATGTGACCAAGAGCGTTGCTGTCACTCTAATCTATAAGCAAAAACAGGACAGGGTGTGTCAGGGTCTGCATAAAAATTTAAACCCATCTGTGTAACTGCAGTTACTACAATATATTAAAAGTGCCTTATTTACTCTCACAACCTCTAAATATAATGTTGAAGAAGTGTAAGCCAAAACACGTAGGTGTCTTTATTTGCTGCTTCTCTGGAGCATATGCACGCTCTTCGTTTATACTAAGTTTAGTTTCCGTGAATCTTGTTTCTCATTTATTTTTGCATGTTGACTGTTTCCAGTTTGGCTCTATGTGCTGCTCTCTCCCACATGGCAGAGGCACACAGCTGCCTTCACCAGGGGCGAGGCAAAGTCTGTGTTTATGTGGATTGATTGGTAATTTTCACAGTATACCTGTAATACCAGTAACAAAGCAGGGAAGTGTGTTCTGATATGGAATAGTACATGTATACTCTATGTATATCTTTATGATTCACAAATACACCTTTTGTATATGAAGTCATCTTTTTCTTTTTGCTGCTCACGTGAGGGGTCGCACAGCGGCTCGCCTGCCTCCATCTCATCCTTATTCCCTAGCATGTTCTTCTGTCACACCATCTGTCTGCATGTCCTCCTTCACTACATCCATGACTGTTCTCTGTACCCTTTCTCTTTTCTTCTCCTCGGCAAATATGTGTCTTTTTAAATAGAAAGTTCTTTATCTTTGCATCAGGACGGTCGAACACTAAAACTTATGTCTAAACGCTTAAAACTTAAGCCTCAGTTTTTAAACTGGGTTGATGGGTGAAGCTGAGGGAGTTATCAGCTTTCACAAGATGCACGTTGCATCTGTAATCCAAACAAAACTCCTGTTTGGGTGTCTTTTAGTACACTCAAGTGCTGAACATACTCTTCTTTAACAGCAGGTCTGGCCTTTATTATGAATTAAAATTGTGAGGAATTAAATCAAAACGGGCAATGGGCCACCTATATGTTTGTCATGATGGGGTTGGTTACATATGGAGGCCAGAACTGTTGTTTGTAGCATGCTGTAAGCATGTTAGCATGTATCTGCTGTAAAACTGAGTGTCGTCCTCAAGTGGACATTTGAGGAACTGCAGTTTTTTTTTCTCTGGTGTTTCGTGGCATGAAAAGACTTTTTTGCTCTTCTCATGCTCACTTTGTCTGTGCACTACAGAACCTTGTTGCTGCAGCTTGATGTGGTGACTGTGCAGATGAGCGTCATTTAAAATAAAGAACGGATGACTCTGCATGTTCATTTCTCATCTCTGTCATTTTACTTGGTAGGAGCGTCACTGCTGAAACCCTTCTGTGCCTCAGATCTATTTTGTAGTCAACATAAATGCAGTGCAGTGATAAGACAGGTTGGATTTAGAGTAAAAGTGCTGCCGTTTCTTTTCCCCACCCCCTCACATTAACCTGCAGCCAAATGCGTCCACCTTTTGACTGAAAGCAACGAAAAAGCACTTGTCCTCTGGGGGATGTTAAAAGACTTTGTGGGACATCTCTATCTGTGTCAAGCATGGCAGATTTAGTTTAAAAGCAGGCACACCACAAAAATAAACCGGGGGAAAAACAAAAAACCTTTTTGAATTATTTAATAACACAAAACTAAGAGTTTAAAGGTTTTACTTATACTCACGCAGTCTGGGACTGACAAGTTTCTGCATCATTTTACTGATTTATTAGTCATGTATTCTCGTAACTACACTTGTAAACACAGAGGCGCGCTTATAAAGTCTTTTAGGCATTGCTAGGAACATTATCGCATCGTCTATCTTGCTTTACTTACACCAACACTTCTCCCACTATCTATTGTTTCTCCTCTTGGTCTTCTATAAATGCCTCCCTCCATCTCTCCCACTCATTATCTGGCTTGTGTTTGGAAAAAAATCTCTCACTCTCATTGCCTCGAGGAGTGACTTGTTGTGTAACAGCCTGGCATCACTTATTGTAAAGAATACTGCTCTTTACTGAAGCAGTAGCCTTTCATTCTCATGCCTACCCACTTTTTTTAAGATTGTGGGTACATTACAGTTTACCGCCAAAGAAATTAAGAGTATCACTTAGTTTCACAGCAGCACATGCAGTATTAAGCACGACAGATTAACAGCAGAGAGGCGCTTTAAGAGTGCAGAAAACTAAACCAAATGGACAATAAAAAAGGGACGTGCTGGAGATATAAGGCTGGTGGAAAAATAAAAGTTTGGATGAACATAGATGGGAAAGGAAGGGAAACATAGAGGAGGAATTAAGCAGTTTGGGTGCTCGTTGATCGATGTTGGTGCCTGAACACCAACAGCAATTGTTATTCAGATGGAGGAGATGGGAGAGAGCAGATAAACCCCAGGTTGATTGCTCCCTCGTGGGCAGTTTCAGTGTGGGAGTGCGCGTGGGTGTGTGTCTGCTTTATATCTGCGCTCGTGTTTGCGCGTTGCTGCACCACTCTCTGCAGGCAACGCACTCGCACACACAAAAAGAGCTTAGTCAGCGCCAACTGGTCCCCTGCTCTGTCCCCTCATCACACACAGACGGGCTTTGGTGTGATGAGTTACTCATTCGGATTCACAGACATCATCCAAGTTAATGCTGTCATCCTAAACAGCGCAGCAGCCTCCTCCCCGTGAGTGTGTCCTCGCTGATAGCACTGCTCTATCTGCTGGTTTCCACACCATTGGGTTACATAAACACCAGCAGGGATGGATATTTGTTGGCAATGTGTGCACACAGATTGTAATCCCAGTACTTGAAGTTATGAAACCGAGAAAACACGTTTAATTCAGAGCGATTTTTTTATAATATTAATATCATATGTCCAAGAAAAAAGGCTCTCGCAGCTCTGTCAGCGCCAATGGATCTATTAATGATTACCATAACTCTGAAGGATACTCCAGCAGCTTCTTCTCTCCTGTACTTGTAGAAGTTTTACTTTTTGTACCATATCAAGAAACAAGCTGTATCTAAAACCAGCCATAATTGTTCTCCGAAACTAAGGAAAGCAGCTCGTATAATAACATCAGTAGCAATCACATATGGCCACATTTTTTTAAACAATGTCTTTTTATTAAGAGTTTTTTCTTTTATACATATGGACAAAAAGAGAAGAAAGGGATTACAGATGATCTGTACATTCGGGGTAATCAGCCCCTACATTTAAGGCAAAGAAGAAGAAAAGAAAAGAGAAAATGGAAATAAAGAAAAATGAGAGAAACATAACATAATCCCTGCAAAATAATCCCAATAATAATCCCACCCAGGTCACTGCCCAAACCTGTACACTGTATTTCCACACCTAACATAAGAGAGTTTGCTGAAAAATTCTTATAGATTTTGAAATGCATCAAGGAAAGGACCCCACATGCTTTGATTTTTCCCAGTAGAGTACTGGAATGAATGTCTTTTAGTTTTAGACACGACATGAGGTCATGTAACCACTGTTGGGAGGGGCAACATCCCGCCACCTCAGTAGGATTGCCCTCCTAGCCAACAGGGAACAGATTGATAACGCCTGTCTTTTAGAGGCCAGTAGAAGCATCTCATTCCCACTGATGCACATATGATCAGATTTAAAGAAGCATTTTATAACGAGTTTTAAAGTTGCTGTATGGCCAACGGAGCGTTACATTAAGTACAACACTACAAGTAATATATAGTTGAAGTTACAGCGGAGAAAGAAGCGGTTTCCACTAAGTGGGGAACTTCTTAGCAGCAGTAGAGTCACAGTATGATGTGACCCTGAAAAAAATTGCAGTTTGCACTGAATCTAGATGGAGTCATAGGAGTGCCAGTGTTGATGATAAGCATGAAATTGAAAGTGTTAAGGTTGCACATACTATAATACTGCAAACAGTCCAACTCGAGTATAATGAAGGTCACTGACTCACTTTCTAGTTTGTTGAATCTTCTTTCTTCAGTAGCTGCACACCATCTACTCACTTTATGGCTAACTAAAGTAAGCTCATTCCCTCTTCTGTTGTTGCACTGGCCTTTGCCTGTGATATCACATCTCCAATGTGGTTTCTGTCCCTCCCTTCACATGACTTCATATTACATGTTAGTCTGCACAACCTGCTTGGGTGGTCAGTAGAAATAATTCAATTAAAAATGCTCCAAAAAGCATCAGCAGCACAAAACAGAGGAGAGGTCTAATTCAGTGATGAGCGACGATGAGGCCCAGCCGACAGCGGTCGACTCCTTATCTCAGTACGACTGTCAGTCAAGGCTGGATGAGTTATTAAAAAAGGGGATAAGCTGCCCACTGAGACCAAACCCATTCTTTGTATCAGACTGTAAAAAGATTTTTTTATTGCTTTAAAATTGGGCAACTTCATATGTGTGTCTATGGAGGCTGGCTCACTTTTTAAGCCAGCCTCATCACACTTCTAGAAATAAGTTGCCCAGCTAGCCTAAAGCTACTGTAGCAACTTCAGCGTAGCGTCTAAATAAACACGAGGATTAAACCCGATTGGGTTGGTTAGCAAGGTGTTGTTCCACGTTTGTCTTTAAAAATGAGTTGGATAAAAACAAAATAACACAATACAGCACTCTGACTTGTGCATCTAGAGGAAGTTTGGCCTTTTTTGTATGTTTTAGTATTAACGTCTTGCAGAAACATATGGCAGCATCATTTGTTTGCTAACTGCAATGTAAGATATTCATGTAAACAGAAGTCTTAGTTGAAACAGTGCGTGAATATAATCAGGGCTAGTACGACAAAAATTAGGCCTCATATGGCACCAACACTTTGTAAAACGAGCAGCATCTGTTCTTAATAAAGCAGTAGTGTGTGTTTTGCACGGGTAATATTTTCACTGGAAGGCGACTACACCGGCTCCTGAATTGATATACGCTTCTGTTTAGCCATAATTTGCAGCAGCTGACAGAAGCTGGAATAGCCACAAATGCTTTCTACCTACATGCTGTATTGCATGTTTGCATGTTACACATTCATCAGTGGGTCCATTATGTCTTTAACAATGTGCTGTTGACCAAGAGTGCAACTCTATTATATCACATTGAGATAATGGGAAAGGCCATTAAAGCAGAAGTCTCAGACAGAGTGAACTCAGCATCAGTGGTTCAGCATCACATTACGTTGCTGCGTATCGACTGGGAACATGACTCAACCCCTGACTCCTGTTAACTGAGAGGAAAAAGCCCCATCGAGGCCCAGAGTTCAATTTTCTGCAATAAGAAGGAGCTGGAAAGTGAAGGGAGAAGAGAGACGGGCAGAAAGAGAGAAAAGAGAAGCTGTGATAAGGTTTGATGTGAGTTACATAACCCCATGAATTAGAAATGATGGCCATGAGAGAAGAGCTTGTGTTTCGAACGGGATTAAAGGCTCCTCACTGCCCTCCTCAGGACCTCAGGCTGGGAATTTAAAGAAGCCCTTGTGCATGATGAGGAGTGCGAGGGAGAACACGTGAGCTGAGCAAAATGAGTGTTAGTGGCAGGATGGAAATAATGGCCCATGTCTGATTTATGACCTGCTTTTGTTGATTCTGCTTGGGGCTAAATGAGAATCAGTAGATCTGAGAGTTTACCTTTGGAGGATGGTGCTAAAACAAAACCCAACCCTAAGCTTACCTCCAACCCTAGACAAGACTCAGTTAATCTGGAGAATACCAAGAGGTTAAAAAACAGTAAATAGTGAAAGCACTGCCAAGTCTTTAGCAATAAAATGTAATATTTGCATGTATTTTGGTTAAAATGGAATTAATTAAAGACCAGAGAATCGGTATCAAGACTATTTCTGTTATGTAAAGAACTATTTTGGAAATCACAGATTTTTGGAAGTTGTCCGCCACTCTGAACATCCATGGTTTGTGTTTTTTGGGGCGTTTCCAGTTTACACAGTGTCCTGAAGCCCAATAATAAGGAGCTGTGTGAAATGAGTCATGTTGCCTGTGGTTTAAAACATGTATAGCATATAGTCACCAAGATTGGAGAACCACCACAAAAATACCACCGCACGAAATTTACTGTTGCTCCTGCACTAAGGTGAAGGATACATACAAATTATTTTCCAAGACTGGAAATTATATGGATAAAATTTGTCTGTTTGTTACCAGGGTCACTCAGAAAGTTATGGACAACATCGTATGAAGGTATTACGACAGTTGGCCTGGTGATTGGGTGATTTGGGTATGGACTCATATGGAATTCTGGTATATGAGATATAAGGTGAAGTGTCACAAAGTTCTTACCCTATAATACATCGCTAGCACACATCGTTCTTTAGAAAATATCACTGGATCTAAATTCTTGGATTCAGGGTCTCAGTTCATGCCTGGTATGGA
The DNA here is from genome assembly GCF_036321145.2 of Pelmatolapia mariae. Taxonomy (NCBI): domain Eukaryota; kingdom Metazoa; phylum Chordata; class Actinopteri; order Cichliformes; family Cichlidae; genus Pelmatolapia; species Pelmatolapia mariae. The sequence continues at coordinate 40,625,067 of NC_086232.1, forward strand.
AAGAATTTTGAATCTTAGCTGTTTGATATATGCAGCTTCTAACTCGTAAAGATAGCAAACGGTGCCACAGTTTAATGTGATCTTCCTTTGGCCATGCCACACTACTAAATGTGGTTGGCAGTTTCTTTATGATATTTTTATTTATTCATTTATTTATCTTTTTGTTATTCTTCCTGAAAAGTCCTGAAAATAAGTTTTATTTAAGGATCTTCCTCTTGACATATGATGTCATTTACATGCGGTGTGTGTGTGTTTCCTCTCTACAGGCAAGCGTGGGACCTGGCCGTGGACATATGCCTCTCTCAGCTGCCCACCATCATCGAGGAGGGCACCGCCTTCAGAGTAAGTGTGTGTGTGTGAGAGAGAGACAAATAAGCACAGAGCCACTGATGCCTCTGATGCATCATGTTGTTGTGTTTTTTGGCATTAAATGCATGAAGCTTGGTGGCTAGGGGACCTCTAGCATTGATGGATGTCTTTTATCTTGAATGTGTCCAGCACTGACACCTGTAAACAACAAACTGTTCTTGTTTGCACTGCAAGTTCGCCACCACCCGCATATACAGCATCTCTATTAATCTCTCAAACACACTCGCACACACTCATCCCCAGCGGATTACATTGTAAAATGTCAAGTCTAATAACTCAAGTATGAGCGTCAAATAAAAAATAGTTTCAGAAAGCACTGGCCCTGCACTTTCAGCCGCTCGACTGTTTATTGTTATATTTACTGACGAGGCAGGGGACCGTGATGGAGATGCTGAGTGTAATGGAAGCGCTCTTCAAAAAAGCTGATTGAGCTGATGATGACTTAACAAATATGGGTCAACATAACACTTTTTTTTGTTTTGTTTTTTTGTATCTGTGTGAGTCAACAGCGCATCTGCATCACTGTCTTGGTGTATTTTCCCTACAACATCATAAGTGATGTTTTTCAGGGCCTTTGCAGGTGACCAGTTTCATTGTTGTGGTCTTGTAGCTTTGATTAGTTTAAGCAACTAAAGTCTTTTATTGGGTTTTGGCAGCAGAGCTACTTGGTTAGGTTAAAGGAACAAACGTGTTTTAGAAGGTTTAAACAACTGAATTTGTCAGGACTATGAAACAAAATTACTTAGGTTTAAACAAAGCGATTTGGTTAGGTTGCAACAAAATGTCTTTGTTAGGCTCATGTGACAAAACTACTTGGTTGGGTTTAGAAGAAGATCCTTTTTTTTTTTTTTTTTACATACTCTCCTTCTCCTTTTCCTTGAGAAACCCAGGAAGGACCATGTGGATAGACAACTTACTGTGGATTAACGGTACCACAGGACACTTTTTTTTAATTCAAAATATTTTTATTGAGTATTTGTGGATATAGTTTACAAAGAAAAAAAAAAGACGGAAAACACAAACTGTTTACAATGAATACAAAACAGAACTTCTCATGTTCGAACATTTTTTTCCTCTCTTATTATTTACCAAACAAGCAACGAGAAAAAAGAAAAAAACAAAAAACAAAAAGAGAGGAAAAAAAACCCCCGAAAACACCCCCCCACCCCCAAACAAATAACAAAAGCCCCAGCCCTGGAGGGATTATGATATTAAGTAGCCCTTTCCATAAGAACCACACAGATGTTAGGTACACCATCACTGAGCTTCACGTTCCCGTTAACACAGACAGACATCAGACCACTATGGAGAAGCAAATCCGTTAGTCAGCTGGAACATCCTTAAGTTCAAGTTTAGAGAAGTTTTCCAGAAAGAGACCCCAAATTTTATCAAATGTGCCCTTTTGGTTCTGGATGGAGCAGTGGATCTTTTCCAGACTGAGACACAGCATGAGATCAGCAAGCCACCGAACATGGGAGGGCGGGGCAGCAGCCTTCCACCTCATCAAAATGGCACGCCTAGCCAGGAGGGAAGCAAAAGACAGCACCCTGCGCTTTGCTCTGTGAATATACTTATCATCCTCTCCCGCTGTACCAAAGACAGCAAGTAGGGGGTTGAGAGCTAGTTTCAGGCCGGTAGCCTTGTTCAAAGTGCAGGAAACCTCTTCAGGGTGGGTGGGTCCAAAACATGTGGGTTAGATTGGCATCATCAGACCCGCACCTGTTACAGCGAGGGTCTAAACTGGGATAAAGCTTAGCTAGTTTGGATTTAGATAAGTGGGCCCTGTGGACTACTTTGAATTGTAACAGGGAATGACGGGCACAGAGTGATGCAGAATTTACCAGAGAAAGGACTGAGTCCCAGGCGTCATCTGACGTAGATATACCCAACTCCTTCTCTCATGTGGACTTGAGGCCCACAACGTAGGCTGGGGTTACACTGCACAGTGTGTTATAGATGCGAGACATTACAGCTTTGCCTGATAGTTGCAAATGAAGGAGCTCGTCCAGTAAGTTGTCAGCTGGAGCTTCTGGAAAGGACACTGTTTTTAGTATTGTTATAATTAATAACAGTCTTTTCCATAAAAGTCAAAAATCCTGCAGCATTATTGCTTATAAAGCTGTGGGAACAAGATTGAGCCGACCAACGGTTGCTAGACTCTGCAACAACGATGCAGAACACACAGCAGCTTTTGCCATGTTAGGACTCTTATATGGGAACTCCACCTTCTCTCCACCTGGCCCTGGGAGGTGAGCATCGCTCCCCCAGGAGCAGTTTTCCACACTCACTCCTCCTCCTACTTTCTCTTGCACTTGGGCTAAAAACACTTACCAACACTATAATTGAGCCTCTGAGGACTCCTAAAGCAGATCTGCCTGCTCCATCTTTCAGGAGCCTTTAATTCCTCTCTGATGTGCTTTGACTCCTTTACCTCTCTTTGTTGGACTTTGTCACAGCTGAGTAAAGAAAAAAAAAGGAGAATGTTATTTATGGTAGATTTTAAAGATTGAGTCTCTGCTCATGTTAATTAACTCCTCTCTAGCACCTGTAAAACACCCCGACAGTCATATTTTATTTTATATGGAACCAAAAATGCCACTCGTGCCCCACATCTTTGTTACTTTATGTAATAACTTTATTTCTTTATGTATTTTTGATATTTCATGGCATTTTATAAATCTTTCTAAAAGATCTTTTATGTAATTCGTAGATAAAAAGGAAAATTGTGTCATTCATCACAGTATGCTACTTTATCAAGGCAACACATTTAAAATCAGTGTTCAGTTTTTAAAAATGTAATAATCAGCTTATCTCAGTGTAAAGATGTTACTCTTTATTTTCTGTCTATTATGGTGATGTCCAAAGCAGGAAGCAGAGACCAAATTCAGGACAAAATGATGTTGTATATGAATTTATTGGGATTTGATGAGCCAGCATTTTGTCGTATTTCTTGTCTTGCAGCAACCCGGCTAGTTTTTGAGCTACATCCCTGTGACGTTAATTTTTAATTAATTTTGACAGCTTCACCCACATTCGCTCATTGGTATACAGTATCACACAGTACTGTATGGCTGTGTCTGTCAAAAGTCTCAGCAGTAACAAATGAAAAAAAAGTAGTTACTTTAGTTACATCACAGGTGTCATCTTTAAGTAAGCAGCGCTACTGTTCACAATTCTGTCAGTATCTAAGTGTGTAGGGTTATTAAGCTTTGATTATGCTCAAATTAATGTAACCATCCAACAGCGAAGCGCTGATATTTTCCCCTCCCGACATCCATCAGCGGTCTACACGAGGCTGTCGCAATTCAAACACTCTGCGTGATCGAAAACTCTGCGGCCAGCAGCCAATCAATCAGGCAATGTGCCATGACAGCAGAGAGAGGAGAGGGGAAGGTGATCATGACAGATCAGGATTTATGTTGTTACTGCAGTGCGGTGTCACTCCTCAGCTCATTATGTTCATGTTTTTATGAAATGATGGGCTTGTAACTGCAGGACTACCTCATTATGTGTGTGTGTGTGTGTGTGTGTGTGTGTGTGTGTGTGTGTGTGTGTGTGTGTGTGTGTGTGTGTGTGTGTGTGTGTGTGTGTGTGTGTGTGTGTGTGTCCGATTGGAAGAGAGAGAAAGCTGAAGCAGAATAAATTCTTTGAAATGGTGATAAATATTTTATTGCTTCTTGTGTCCACAGCACAGTCCTTTCTTCGCAGAGCAGCTGACAGCGTTTCAGGTGTGGTTGACGATGGGCGTAGAGAACAGAAACCCACCTGAGCAGCTCCCAATTGTACTGCAGGTACAGACGCACACACACACACACACACCGACACACACCCACAGCTTTATGAGACTGGAACTGCTGAGGACAAACGGGGGGTGGGGTAAAATGTCTAACAAATGGCCGGGGACAGAACTGAACTCGGGACACTGAAATAACTAAGCGAGCAAAGGAGGCGCTGCTTTCTGTGCCCACATTTCTATTTAAATGTAGATAATAATTCATAAAAGCAAGACGCTAATTTACTCAACCTCGCCATTGCAGATAAACCAGTCAAATATAACGAGAAAACTATAGAAAAGGATATAAAAATCCAGCTTTCATATGCAAAACGTGGAACGGAGATCGCAAACCAAAAGAGAGACACTAAAGTAAAAGATGAATATAAAAATGCTTGAAAAAGGCAAGAAAATAAAATGAAATGCAATTATATTTTCAACATGCAATAATAATTCTGTATCAGTATGAGTCTTTGTTTTGCAAATGTTACAGTGCTAACAGGTCTCTTTTAATTTATTACACAACATACTCCTACCTTCAGGTCGTCCCTCTTGCAAATTGAGCTCATTATTTTCAGACCAATTATTATTTTTTTACAAGCCTGCAAGAAAACCTGTAACATGAATGTTGTGTTTTCTGTAGCTCTGAACTTTGTAGAAGCGACTTGCAGCTCCTCTCTTATTCACAAGGGGTTGCTACAGCGGGTAGCGCCGAATTTTTGATTGGCGCAATCCCCCGAGGCATTAGTGTCTCCTCCCAGGATCAAACCCGGGATCTCGTTAGGCGAACGTGTAAACCACCACACTCTGGAGAGAGTGAAAGGTCCAAGAGTGAAATCTTGGCTCATCCTCGTAGAGTGCATCAGCTGCTGAGTAACTGCGGTCATATGCTTCATTTTCCTCTTCCCACCTCCACCACCACCATCACCCCGCGGGGTTGTACAGTTGTGCTGTTGTATTATATCACAGCACATAGTAGTGCTATATCACAGCATAGTAGCTGTCCGTGTTGAATGGTAATTTTCTGCTGACTCAGCGCGCTCCCAGCAGCAGCAGCACGTCCATACAGCAGTTCTGTCGGGAGCCGTTAAAAGCTGAGGAAAAGGCAGACTGATCGGCGAGCACCGGGTACAGCGTGTGCGTGTGTGTTGTTGATGTGGACATAAGAGGAAAGGAGCAGCAGCCTTTAAGATTACACAACATATTGCAGCTGTACACCGTAAGGGCAATGTCATCTAGTGTGAGGGCTACTTCCTGCTCCGTGATGTAATTGATGGGCACATAAACAGGTTTTCTACCTATTTAAGTATGCAGTTGCATAAGAATGAAGCTAAAGAGTCTGGTGAATTCTTACAGGATTTACAGTCTAAGGCCAAAATATAATCTGACTCAATTTGAAAAGTGCAAAGAGTGACAAAAAAGATGAGCAACGGGCAGGAATCCATCAATAACGCTCTTTAATGAAATGAGCAAAGGGAGAACAACAGAGCCCAGGAAGCAGTCCTTCATCCAGGACGGATTATTGGAGTTACAATGTTTCCAAGTTGTGACGCTATAGTAACAACAATGCACTCAAACACGTTTTTTTTTTAAATCTTCTTCTCTATGTATCACCCAAGTGATTCATACCTGCAGGTGCATCATAACGTGACGCAGTGTGTGTCGACGTTCATACATACAGCGTCATGAGAGGAAGCGCTTACTCACTGCACCGAAGGGGATGGGAAGCATGGTGTTACACACATGAGCCGCTCCAGTAAACATGCACACGCGCTTTAATGTGTGTACATGTTTAGAGTATTGCTCAGATATTTATTTGCATAAAATGAGCTTAAGATTATGATTAGGGCTGTGTGGAATAATAATAATAATAATTTTATTTGTGTAGCACTCTATAAATTCCTTTCCAACTTTTTTCACTTCCGATATAACACCAGTGGTGTCTGACGACATTAATCTCCTGTTAAATCACAAAGCTGTATTCCTCACGGTGAGGAAGAGATTCGGATCTCCTTTTTTTCCCCAAAACGTAACATTAGCTATCAGAGAAATGATCTGAACGGATTTGATTGTTTGCTGCTGCTGTTTCTAGTTACGCTTGTTTCCCTGCTGTTGGTCTCGCTGTGAGTGCAACCCCTCACACACAGAGTGGAGCTAAAACAACATAATGATAATTTAACTGAGTTGACCTCAACATAATATGTTATTTTAAGTGTGACAAAGAGTTTCCACCAACTTTTACCAGAGTGAGAACAATGGGGGAAAACCTCATGGCTGAAACTTTTCAGTCATTTCGGTTCACATGTGCAGTTTCCAGTTAAATAAAAGTTAAAGGAAAAACTTACAGAGAAAGTATTTCAGGTGGAAAGTACCTCCTAACTGTTGAACCCTTGCTGTTAGCTTCCTGCATACTATGTTAGCTATCCTCTTAGCAACTGGAGTCCTGACGAAGCAAGTTAAACTGAATTGTTCCATTGTAATCTGATCCAGCTCTTCAAGTCCTAATTGGACAGATATCAAATCTAAATACTAGATCGGCAAATTAATTGCAATAATCAATAACAAATTTCTATCCATAGACCTATAAAAACTACTAATGATTTGGCCAAACTGATGCATTAAGGAAGGCTGTTCCAAAGTTTAGCACCTCAAAAGCATGGTCTAATTGTAAACAATGTTAAAGATGGATGTAGCTTCTGAGTGCCTTAAAGCTGCCGGCAGGGGCGACTCCTGGGTGTGCAAAGACTTGCAGTTGTCTAGCACCGTACAGAAAACGGCCCTTGGATTCTTTTCTCTCTGCCCTCTGTGGAAACTGCCCTGATGACTTTATTGGGCTCAATCAGTAGTTTTAGATTACATTGAATAAAAGATTAAGTTCCTTTTTGAATTATGGTTATTGTTACAGTCATTAAGGAAGGATAATCAAGGGTGTGTTGTGTCCTTGATTTCACTGTTAGAGCTACTGCTCATTCGTCGCGTCCGGGTCCAAAGAGGTGGCAGTGGGGAAATTGCTCAGTTCCTGGCTTCATCATGAGACTTCACTAATTAGTGGGCTATGACCATTTTTACACTGACTATGCATCTAAAAATATATAGAGATTTGGGAAAGGGGTGGGGACTGGATGAGGAATGAGATTTTTTTTTTTTTCCTTTAAACCGAGATCAGGAGGATTGCTTCAGTATTTTTGCCAGGTGGCTTTTTTTCTTCCTGCAGAGCACGCGCCTGCGTCACACACTTCCTTGTTCCCACACACTTCCTCAGAGTTGAAGGCATCCCTGGTCCGGTCTTTCCCTGATCTGTTTCTGTGGTCACACCCTGCGGGTCGAAGGCACGGAGGAAGTCATTAATACATTATGATTCCCTGGAAATGTCTAAATGTATGTGTGTGTGGGTGTGTATTCCTGGGTTCCTCCATATGCTTGTTCCCACACACACTGCAGGGTGGTCACATGGGGATGGACCAGTGTCCAGCCTTCACACAGGCTTTGTGGCACACTGCACATAATGTTAGTCCAACCAAACATACACGCATACAATTTTAGCGCTTAACATATGCATCCTTAAAATACTTCTACTTGGCCAAAACCGTTACATCGTGATCCCGTTTGGCATCTCTGTTGCTTTGGGTTTTTCTTGGCTCAGAATCGGCCTGTGGGGCTGACTGCACGCGGCAGTAAGCATGATCGCAGCATACAACAGAGGCAATGAGTTCATTGGACAGAAATCTGTGCATGTTCCTGTTATTTTTGTCTCTTTGGTAAAAAAAAACAATTCAAATGAAACCCCAATTAACAACAAAAAAATTCCAATTACATCATTCAAAAGGGGGAGGGGCTTTTCCTTTGGGGCTTAAGTGGCTGCCAAAATTTCTCTGCAGGAAAAAAAAGCCCAATCAGGTATTTACCCGTACCAGTATCGCAGTAAGATCTCAAATAAAATGGCAGCCAAGAGGACGCACCCTGCCGCCCACTCATGAAATCTGGTGCCAGTGTGTTAGCAGTACTGGTGGGAGAGCCACCTGTTTTACTGCACGTCTACGACATTTCTCCTCTTGTTCTTCCTCCTCCTGCTACTTTAATCTTAGACTTCCTCTCAGTTCAGAGGCGGCAGCATCGACCTTTGACCTCTGCTCTCTTTCAGGTCCTCCTGAGTCAGGTGCACCGGCTGCGTGCTCTGGACCTGCTCGGACGGTTTCTGGATTTGGGACCCTGGGCCGTCAGTCTGGTGCGTTTTTGTTCTGCTGTGAATGTTTAAAAAATAACATGAATGAGATCACAACTCTCCATCCTGTGCTCAACACTGGAGGCAGGGAGCGCCATGTGTCCTTCAAACACATGCCCCTTACATCATTATCTCTTTATTAAAAAGGAAATATGAAACTGAGTTTGTTTTTACTGATTTAGACGTTTGCAAAGCTCGACAATATTCACTTTTGTACACTTATCCAAGACAGAAAGAAAATAAGAAACTAAGACTTGTGTCAGGATGTGCAAAATATCTGTTATGCAAATTTTTAGGTTTTAAAAACACTATGACAGCTGAATTATTAGGTTATTGTTTAGATTACTTGCATTTTGAAATGGGCAGTTGACCTGGCTGTACTAGTTAGCATGCTGCTAGCAGATTGTCTTCTTTTTGTTCACTTATTTATATTTTAAATAAGATATTAGTGTTTTTAGTGGGTTAAAGTCAAGTGCTGCTGCCCGTCACTCGGGAGAAAGCAGATACATCTGAAGACTGAATGTAAAACCATCACCTGTGTGCTTTTTTTTTTAGTTACACGTATAAAACCGTATGAACAGGACGCTGCTGCATCTATAAAACCTCCAGTGAAAATCTTTTTTAAATTTAGCATTTGTAATTCAGATCAATAGAAGTTTAAGATTAAAATCTCAAAATATGGTGTTATTGCTGTTGGATAGTTTATTTAATTGGATATTGTATAATAGCCAAATTGTTAGCACGCTCTTCGAAAAGAGAGTCTCTTGTTCTTTAGCTGGAAGGTGAAAGAAGTCCAAAGCCAGGTTGTATTTTCAGCAAGTCTTTCGGGCTCCCAGCTTGTGCTCGACTACTTTTCATTCTGGTGTTCGCGTTTGCTTTTCAAACCACAGGTGCGTCTCGGCCTTCACACTTGGACAGTCAGGTTCAACAGCAAAGCCTGACCCATAACGGTAACATCAATACAGCTTTATAAACACCAGCGCTCCGTGTTTGCCTGTTTCTGTGTTCCCAGGCCTTGTCCGTGGGGATCTTCCCCTACGTGTTAAAGCTGCTTCAGAGCTCAGCCAGAGAGCTGCGGCCGCTGCTGGTTTTCATCTGGGCTAAAATCCTCGCTGTGGACAGCGTACGTAAAATCACACTCGCACACTTCAAAGTCCAGTTTATTCTATATTATTATATTTATTTCCATAGACTGAAAAAGGTTCATTTACTTGTATTAACTTTGTCCTTGTTTCCTACAATAATGTATCTGATTTAACTTCTCCGACACTTTTTGAAGATGTTTGAATCAGACACAGACTTTGATCTTGAGTGGTCAGCTTCACTGCTCGTCACTTTGTTTCATGTTACAGACGAAAAACACGATAAACCCTGAAGTACAGAAGCAGCATGTGGCATCGGAAGAGCTTTCTGGCGCTGATGAAATAATTAGGAGTAATCTAGGATTTACATCTCAATTCTGCCATGTTTCATATTTTAGTCCCTCCTCGGGGCCGTACGCTCCTGCAATAATAACATTTATAATCAGTATTCATGCAAAGTTTTGAGGCTCTGCTTGAAAGAAGCAAACTACCCCATAATATATCTGCTGTGAAGTCTCCACCATCTTCTCCTTCTTTCTGTTTCCACAGTCATGTCAAGCTGACCTGGTGAAAGACAATGGGCACAAGTACTTCCTGTCAGTGTTGGCTGACAATTACATGCCTGTGAGTATCCACCATCATCATCAAGAAAGCAGAATCCTGTTTAAATATTCCAACTGGGTTTGAAGTGGACTTCTATGTTATTCCTTTATCTGGTGTTACTCCTTTCATGTAATTTCTCAACCAGCTGCTGTACTTCACTCTTTTAAATGGTAAATGGCCTGCATTTGTATAGCGCTTTACTAGTCCCTAAGGACCCCAAAGCGCTCTACACATTCAGTCATCCACATTCACACACTGGTGATTGCAAGCTACATTGTAGCCACAGCCGCCGTGGGGCGCACTGACAGAGGCGAGGCTGCAGGACACTGGCGCCACCGGGCCCTTTTAATGTTTTTTCTCTAAAAGGTGTTCTGAAAACAGTGTTTAAACTCTTCAGTCTCTCTAGTAAATTTTCTGCCTAAATGAAGGATCCACCTCTGAAATCTACAACTATTAAGAAACAATAATAGTCTGTAGTAGGTAGTGAAAAGGTTTTAGACATTTGATAAAAGTTTGCAGAAGTTAATTAAGCATTAAAAATATGCCTGTTGTCTTTGGTAAATGGTAAATGGCCTGTATTTATATAGCGCTTTATTAGTCCCTAAGGACCCCAAAGCGCTTTACATATCCAGTCATCCACCCATTCACGCACACATTCACACACTGGTGATGGCAAGCTACATTGTAGCCACAGCCACCCTGGGGCGCACTGACAGAGGCGAGGCTGCCGGACACTGGCGCCACCGGTCCCTCTGACCACCACCAGTAGGCAACGGGTGAAGCGTCGTGCCCAAGGACACAACGACCGAGACTGTCCAAGTCGGGGCTCGAACCGGCAACCTTCCGATTACAAGGCGAACTCCCAACTCTTGAGCCACGATCGCCCCCTGTATTAATAGCTTATTTAGGAATAAGCTATTAATACAAGCAAAAATTCTATCAATATAATATTAGTTTCATCTTTTTCAGAATCAGAATACTTTATTGATCCCTAGGGGAAAATATTTTTCGTTACAGTGCTCCATTATAAACAAACATTAACAAAGACAGACAATATACTAACTAAGAATAGCACAATATATACAGGCATATATATATACATAAAAGTCACTTATTAATAAATAGCTGAAAAAGGAAGAACATGTGCAAGAAGGGTGTAGCTGTTGCAGTAAACAGTGTGTTAAGTGGATGAGTTGTACAGGGAGATGGCCACAGGCAGGAATGATTTCCTGTGTCGTTCAGTGGTGCTTTTCAGTACTCTCAGTCTCTCACTGAACGTGCTCCTGTGACTGACCAGCATGTCATGGAGTGGGTGGGAGGTGTTATCCAACATTGTCTTTATCTTGGACAACATCCGCCTCTCCGACACCACCTTGAGGGAGTCCAGCTCCATCCCCACAACATTACTGGCCTTACGGATCAGTTTATCGAGTCTGTTGGCATCTGCGACCCTCAGCCTGCTCCCCTTTATTGTGACTTCTCGCCATTTCCCTTTTTTCAGAGTTTTCATGACATTGTGTTATTATAGAAATTGACATTTAATTACTAAGTTCAATTATAAAATTAGCAAACAGTTCAGAAACTGGATGCGCTAACGATCAGACACGTGTCATGTGATCCATGTTTGATGGCAAAATAATTTGCTAACTGTTAATCAGTTAGCTCTTAATGACAAATTTGTTTGTTCCTCATCTCCAAACTTCATCTTTAGTCAACTCAGCTTGAGTCCTCTGTGCAGTGGCATGAGAGGAACACGTGACTCTTATCCTTCTTTAACTTGAAACCTGATATTGAACTTGACCCTGGTCAAGCCCTATAAATTGAAGCGGTCAAGCGGAGAATGTCAGTGAAGGTGCTTTGCTTGGAGCTGTATCTCTGGCCTCTAAAAGGAAACCATGAAAGTTAATGTCGACCAGGTGCACAGAAATCTGAGCAGTCTGAATCCTGAATTTTTTGGTCGTAGGTGTTTGCACTAATGCTCACCTTGCTGTCTAAAATTTTGTCCCTGTTTAATATGAAGATTTTCCACTTGAATATTAAAGTATAATAGGTCCACTTTATCTTACTGCTTCACAACAAATTAGTTTAAGATAAAAGAGAAACGTAGAGCGGAACTGACGTAAAATCTTAATTCTGTCCTTTTCTCTGTTTCAGGCTGAGCATCGGACCATGGCTGTCTTCATTTTAGCCGTTATCGTGAACAACTATACCACAGGACAGGTAGGAGGATGTCTGAACACGTTTGTATTTCTTCATTGCTGTCTGTTTGCTTGCTAGAAATCCAAATAGGCGAACATATTCATTCACTTCCCTCAACAGAACGGCGCCTTCTTTCGGGGCCAGCCGTCACTTTGAAAGATCACTCTCTCGTCTATTGTGTATTTCTGGGAGATATTGGTTATGTGACAGTTTTGTCACCCACAGTCACCTCTGCAATCTCCGTTTCTGTCCCACAGCCACCTCTGCGGTGACACTTTATCACCGCAGGTGTCACTTCGGCCTGCTGCTGGCCTCCGGTGTTCAGTCCCAGAAGCCTTTTGTGTCTGACGCTAATCAAACGTCCAGGGGTGCAATGTAGGGATGTAGCTCGTCATTTCATGGAGTCGACACGCACACGCACGCACTTCTTGACACTCTATTCCACAAAGAAATATTCCGCCATCACTCCCTTTTGCGCCTGCTCCTGGTCTCTGTGGTTATTTTTCTGTCTAGTTGTGAATGTTATTTGACTCATTCATTTCTCCTCTACTCCTCCCTCTCTCGACATTACAGTATATAAATGTGACAAATCATAAAAGCTGTATGTGCTCTCAAACTCAGAAACAGCCATTCTTCTCCGGTATCCCTGTGTCCTTAGCACGCCTACCTCTCTCACAGGTCTGTGTAAATAATAGATGATCCTCAGCATTACACTGAGACTCTCTGCCTGCTCCACATCTCCATTATTTATTCCTCTTCCTTTCAACAACAGCACTCATTACTGCAGTTTCGCTGTTGTGAACATGTCACCGAGCCATGGTGTCTTAATATTCCAGCTCTCTGGGTTCAGCTGGGAGGATCCATCAGAGCCGAGAGAACGATGAGAAACATTAGGGGTGGGGAGGGTTACGCTGTGTAGCTGCTGACAAATGATGCGCTGTTATGATGCCTCAATTTGTTGGAGACGAAAGAAGATTCTCTCCCTCTCTCGTTTATTGCGGTTCGTGTGTGTAAGAGAGGTTGAATTTTCAAGAAAACTTGAGAAATGACACATTTACTAGAGCTGTGCATAATCACACAGGTCTCTGTAAACTGCACAGAGAGTCACACTGTAATTTGAAGTTATATTTGGTATATTTGGCTTCTTTGTAATTTCTTTGTAATTTACAGAACTCCCCTAAACGCATCATATGCAGGCAGCTGGTTGGTCAATGCAGCTACTTGCAGTTATTCAGCAAAAAAAAAAATGCAGACCAAAAATTCAAGCAAAAAAATGAACAACCGACTTTTTTCCTAGATCCAAAAGATTGCTGTCCTCTTTTTACTCTACTGTGACAACTCACCATTTCAGGGTTGCATTGAGGCTGGATCCTATCCCATATGTCTCAGCAGGGGTGGGGCACCCTGGATGGGACACCAGTCCATCACATGACTAACAGTGAAAGATGGGCGACCACAATCACTAACACCTGGAGCTAATGGCAATTTAGAATCGCCAATTAATCTAAAAAACATGGAGAGAACATCATCATTATTGTTATTATTATTAATACTACTACTACTAATACTAATAACAACAATAATAATAATAATAATAATAGTGGCAATATTAGTATTAAATCCTTTCTGAGCGCGGGATGTCTTTTTCAAGAAAGACCTGTCCAACAGTACCACATACACATTATACAACACATGTGAATAAATATACTCATAAATATACTTTTTAAAACTTTCCAATCTAACTTCATAGGCTTTTGTAATTAATTCCATTTGTAGGCAGCAAAATATTTAATTTCTGTTCTTACTTCTGCCGGGCATCGTAACACTGTGATCAGATCCAGTTGGGTAGTTTATGAATTAGCACCACCGTGTAATCCTGCTTGTCCCAGGAGCATTGTCCCACTTTTTCATATAAGATTCATCGATGTGTTAGGAATGAATCATATGTGATAAAAAGGCCGCGCACTGTGATGCAAAGAGTCACGAGGCTTCAAGGTTGAGAAGAAAGTACGCTTAGAAACAGTGTCGCCAAAACTGAACTGTGAGAAACAATGACGGACACGTTTCCATGTTCCACGTGTGCTTTAGAATAAAGTCTAGTACGCTGTCAAAGTCCTGGGCATTGTAACAATGAATCATTTGTGGAGATGAAGGGTTTGAACATGCACTGTAGGGTGGGTAGTTTTATCTTGTACTGTTGAACATTTGAACTACACACAGACACGCTAGCAGATAGTGACTGTTTGTGTGTGAGAAACGACAGGGAGTCTGTAGTGTTATTAATGATAGTTCAGCATTTGAAAAAGTCTGTGAAAAGAAGAAACGCGACAGCAGCGAAAACAAGAGAGAGAACACTTGTTTGTGCTCTGACAAAAAAATCAATCAAAAAGAAACTTTTACAATGATTTTAAATAAAGTCGCCAGCTTCCCTCTCGTGCTTTGGACCATCTGAAAACTTGGTAACCAATTACCTTTAGTTCACAGATGATTTTTTTTTTTTAAAGCCCAAATGGGTTGAAAGGAAAAAGTCATGCTGCCACAGAGCTCATCATCTTTTTGTCCATCACACAGTGTGAGGTTACAGGTTAGTGGTTATTAACTGGCTAATGAGCTACAAGTCTGCTCCCAGCTTCACACCTGTGCGCTGCTCGAGATGACTGCAGATATTGTATTTTATTAGATTTAACCGGAAGGTTATTGTTAACTACCACAGTCCAGCGTCTCACGACGGATCCAAATGAGAGTAATTTAATGATGTTGTTTCAGCTCCCACGGTTCTGTCAGTCTTTCTCAAATTCATCAGATATACTCATCTGCAGGTGCGCCCCCTTTTATAACCAAAAGCTTCACATCTGTGCATCTCATACACTCATCACTCATTCTGCATCGCTCCTCTCCCCTCCAGGAGGCCTGTCTGCAGGGCAACCTGATAGCAAACTGCCTGGAGCAGCTGTCAGACCCCCACCCCTTGCTCCGCCAGTGGGTGGCTATTTGTCTGGGACGCATCTGGCAGAACTTTGACCCGGCGCGTTGGTGTGGGGTTCGCGACAGCGCCCACGAGAAGCTCTACACTCTGCTTTCAGATCCCATTCCAGAGGTGAGACGTTATGTACCACAGATCAAGTGGTGCACGCAGTGTGTCTAATACAAGAAAGTCTTTACAAATGATTAAGACGTTCGTTTGAGGAAAAAGGAAGAGCAGTACAGCTTAATTTCCAAAATATGCATAACCTTCAGATTTAGTTCTTCAACTTAAATTAAACCAGATTTTTAGACAGATGTTCTAAGAAATGTTACCTTGAAACTTATGCCTTGATTCTAGTTTCAGTAAAAGTCCTGTCGACCTGTTGTTGCAGGCTAGAGACCTACACAGGATTCAAGGGAAGTACTGAAAGTTAGTAGTAATAGCAATTTCTTAACTTCTTTCCAACACATGAAGAGTTTTTCTTTTTTCAGAGGCTGTGACGAGTGGAGCAAATAACTCAATTAACTGACTTTATTGTGAAGCATATTGTTAGTTGCTCGGACCAGTGTAACCTGGCCAGGGTTTAACATAATCAAAGGCCCGATTGCCTGCAGCCAGTGAAAACTCGTGTCAGTTAGGATGATTGACCAGCTGCTGTTTGGGCCTTTAACTGTGTTTCCTCCAAACTGCCTCAAGGAGCTCTCACTCACATTTAGTTTTTTGTGTTGGGGGGATTTTTGCTGTCAGTAGAATATTTCACAGGTTGTTTCACTTGAATTATTGATTGATAGTACTTTATTCATCCCAAGGGAAATTGGGTTTACTAAAAAACCCAATTTCCCTAGTGATTAAAAAAGTCAGTGTGCAAATACGTATTCCACGATTCAGCCCAAGAAGCCTAGTTTGTTGTTTTTTTAAATGTACTGACAAAAAAAGACAAGACATTCCACTGACAGCAAAACCTGTAGATACTCAATCTGCCACTGCAAGAACATCGGAACCACGAGGTGGCAGAATATGCAGAATTTTTCATTCGGATGAGAGTCTTAGAAGAGTTGTATAAGAAAAAGGCATCTCAACTAAAACTATAGTGTAGAGTGCAGCTAAATAAAGAGAATATTTTAAGAGTTTGGGTTTTTTTACTTTTGAAATGTAATATCAGTGGTCAGTCAGTGAAAAAAGAAAAATGACTTTTCAGACTTCCCTTTATAAAACTCATAAACAGCGAAGTTTTTTGTAAGAAATAATAAAGAATGAAAACAATGTGGACAGGAAATGAAAAGATTTCTCTTCCTTTCATTTAAAGACATTTTTCTCTGAACTCTTACATCATGAAGTTTCCCAAAAATATTCCGATGTCCAAGATGACAAATGTCATAAATTTATAATAAGACATTTTATTGATATTCCATGCTGTCTGTAATTTTAACTGTTCAGTTGTTTTACTATGCCGGTGTTTTTAAGTCTGTCTCTTCTTAGAAGTCATAAAAATAAACATGAAATTATAGAAAAATCACAAACAGACCATGAATGTATTTATTGGGCTCTCCACAGTTTGGACTGATGCGTGGTTACAAATGTTACTAAACACTGGGCCAAATGTCTTTATTTTCAGTGCCTCCTGAGTCACAAATGAGCTATGGTGTCGGGAGGATCAGATCACGATATAGTCTAGAGTTTGTCCACATCAGATCTGAGTCCAGTCACATGCTGTGAATTCTCTGGACCATTATTATTTTTGACTTTGTTCTAGGAAGCTAGCAGCTGAAAAACTGAATCAGACATTTGCGTTCTTGCACACCTCCAGGTGGAGTTGAGAAAACTTCAGGGATGCAGTGTGTTTGTTAGAAAAGGTTTAAAGCATTTTTGTTTTCTGCGGGAGTGCCCTGTTCAGTGCACTCGCTCAATCTTTAACACCAACCCACACTGGCTTTTAACCCACGCCACGATGCTGAAACTGGATGGTCAGTATCTGACTGGGTCATGAGTGGACCAGAGGGACAGTGAGTCTGAGTTTGCCCTGAAGTTCACCAAGACACTCGGTGCCCCCTGTTCACACACGCCACACAGGGAACATCTGTTCCTGGCTCAGTAACGGCGTCCTTCCCAGCGCAGACAGCTGCTTTGGCCGTGGGCTTGAAACTGAGGTCTGCAGACAGCATCTGTGCCCCCACACATGTTCTGTTGGTTTGTTCAAGCCCACTGAAAGCTCCAACTGACTGATTCTGATCAAACTGTAGAGAAATTGTGCATTCACAGATGGGTTACTGCGTTTAAAGCTCTCCTTGTGTTAAATTCAAACATTTAAAAGATTATTTGTGTTTTGATAGTTGCTTTGCTCACGTTGCACAGCCACGTTGTAGGCAGGACTTCTCTTTTGAGGACAAGACCCCGTGAAATAAAATTATTCAACAAAATATTCGACTTTTATTTTTTGTTTTGTAGCTGGGGAAATTAATTCAGGAATTAAAGTCAATTTTTTAAAAAGTCTGAAGAGATGGAAACACGTGCGCGTGTATGCGCAGAGGCTTCTGGAAGTAGGTGAAGATGCACAGAGGTGAGTGACTGTGCAAAGAGTTTAATTACGTTTAAACAAAAGTCTGAAGGGACAGAATTGAGATGGCATCTAAAATCGTACACGACTCTGCAACACACAAAACACACAGATATACAGACAAAATCCTCAATCAGAGCACACTCGAGCTGAGGAAAAACATTCCTCCTACGCCTGCTCCTCCATTCAGAATAATGTTTATCAAGTTAATCTAAGTCCATTTTAAAAGGAAAGCACCCCTTTAGTAGCACATGTTTTAATTTAATTTTATTTATTTATTTATTTTTTATGAATGGATGATGTCTCATATCTCCTTGTTCAACACAGTCTCTTGACAGTTGTGAAATAGCCATGAATTCAAATCTGTTGATTCATGTTCTTAAACACAAAATTTCCAGCTTTATTGTCAGGTCTCTCCCGTCTCACATAACTATTTATTCCTGCCTCTTCTCTTCTCTTCTCTATGTACTCATTCGTATCTATTTACACAAAACCAATGTTTTCCATTTATTAAAAGCCATAATATGTTGTTAATTGAAGATCTGTTACTTTTTTAGGCTTAGGTGCTAAAACTGACTTGGGTAGGGTCTGGAATTTCAAACAGTTGTGTTAGTTTGGAATAAGATTGTGGTTTGGGGGAAAATACAATTGCTTTTTTTCTTTCCTGCTTTGTCTAAACTAAATTTGTGCTGCAGACAGAAAATATATTTCCAGTTGAAATGCACGACATTCAAATTTGTGACTATTTTCCTTTGCTTTGTGAGACGAGACTGCTTTTTATTGTTGTTGAGACCTTTTGTGTTCCGTTTCTGACAACATCCTCTAATATAAATCCCTGCAGTACAACTCTTATATAACCTATACTGACCTTTCACTTTAAGTACACCATTTGAAATGCTTGTTAACCCAAATATTTAATCAGCCAATCACTTGGTGGAAACTAAATGCATTTAGGCGTTAGGCACAGTGAAGACAGCCTGCTGAAGTTTAAAGTGAGCATCATAATGTGAAAGAAATGTGATTTAAGTAACTTTGAATGTGGCATGATTGCTGGTATCGGACGGGCTGGTCTTAGTATTTCAGACACTGCTGATCTGGTGAGATTGACTCATCATAACAATGAGTTCACTGCACTCATATGTCCTCTACATTCACTTGATCTCAATCCGGTAACACACCTTTGGCATGTGGTGGAGCGGGGGATTCTCATTGTGTATTTGCAGCCATGTGATGCTATCAAGTCGTTATGGACAAAATCCCTGAGAAATGTTTTCATCACCTAATTGAATCTGTGCTAAGACGGGCCTGAAGGCAAATTGTCTAGTGAGTGTATATGACATGTTGCATTTTCCTGTAACTATTGTCTTAAAGATTACCGTGGATTTTCTCATTTTAATCAGCACCTCTCGCTGTAGAGGGTGAAGTTATTCAGCATTAACTGAAGCCCTGTTGTGTTTGATGATATCAGATTGCATGAGTGTTTGTGGTGCTTCATCTGTTCCTGCATTAAGGGGAAGTCTTGTGTTTTAATCATCTTTCAGATCAAAGTGATTTTATTAATATTCTGTCATTCCAGTTTCTAGGAAGTGAATTATGAAATGTTCATCTGAACTGTTTGAGCTGAACCTCTTTAATTGGAGCAAACTACAACAAAGTAACATCTGTTTGTTTTAGCATCACTGCAGCTGTGTCCTGAAATTTAATCGCCTCCAAAAAAGTGTTTTGGGGTTTGGGTTTTTTTGTCGCCAGAACAGGAAAAAAAACTAACCAAATATTCATTCTTGTGTGGTAATAAGGTTTGGTTTGTGAATCCGGTCCCTGATGGGAAATTCCTTTTGGGCAAAGCAGGTTTAGATTAAACATCCAATGAGGCAGCGTAGAAAAAGTAATGAGTTAGTGAGTGGGGAAAAAATACAGCTCAGCGAAGCATCCAGCATCTCTGAATTTCATACTGATGCAGTGAATATTGAACTATAATTACCTCTAAAACTCTTCCCCACTGGTTCCACAAGACATTAAATTATTTTTGTATCAGTTTGCTGAGGGAATATTTGGTTTTCGGGGTAAACGGCCGAACCCCAAAATCACCGTCAGGTAAAAATAAATAGAAGGGTAGAGCTGTGTTTCACAGCGTTTCCTGTGGAGACTAAACCACAGCGAAGCCAGCTTTTAACTTTTAACATCTTTACTGAATGAGGAGGAGAGAAAGCTTAAGGCGTTGTTTGGTTTGTGCTGTTGCAGGTGAGGTGTGCAGCTGTTTTTGCTTTGGGGACATTTGTGGGGAACTCTGCTGAGAGGACGGACCACTCCACCACCATCGACCACAACGTGGCCATGATGCTGGCCCAGCTCATCAACGATGGCAGCCCTGTGGTCCGAAAGGTCGCTACAACACGCAGACAGACACTTGCATAAAATATAGTTACAAACTGATAAATGTAGAAACTGGGAATTTTAAAATGTGCAAAAACAGCAGAAGGACATAAAACTAGGCCTAGAATGACTTAACTACACTTCCGCTAAGATCGCTGGTATACTGGTGCATTTGAGATGATTTAATTGCAATAAAAATGAAATAATCCATGGCCTGTGTGTGGCCTGCTGGGTATTGATAAGTTCCTGCACTTAGCTGCTCTTTGTTACTTGTGAAACTAGAAATTTTCATTTTTTTAAACAACATTTCATATTTCTATATAACCATGCAAGACAAAAACCCAAAAAGTCTATTTGTTGAAGAGTTGCTAACAAATGTGTCTTGAGAAAAGACTGTTAATCAGACAGCAAGAGAAGATTGTAGCGATCAGTTTGCTTTTTGTTTTTTGGCAGGTAAAAGATCCAAAAATAAACCAATAAAAACATCTGAATTAGAGGACTTTGCTCCTTTGTTACCTTACACCTAAAACAAACGGAACGATCATCATGGTTGATGCTGTCTTTTTTGCATATGCATTTGGCAGGAGCTGGTGGTAGCACTGAGTCACCTGGTCGTCCAATATGAGAGCAACTTCTGTACTGTTGCCCTCCAGTTTATTGAGGAAGAGAAGAACTACTCCGTGCTGTCACCGGCCAACACCGCGGGTATGTGATCAGCAGTTCCTTTAATCAGAGTCACTGTGTCAGATTTTAAGCATGTGGGATTTGTACACGCGTAGGCCAAAACCTAGTTTGAGATTTTCATTGTGTTATTATCTGAATGACCCTTGACCCAGAATAAAACTTTTTTATAATCATTTGAATAAGGTTGATGTTTCCTGTGATACAGATCGGGCTTAATTTACAGGATATTTATGTATCAGTGGTAGGAGATCAAATTTAGCAGCGGTCAGAGGATTGAAAGCTGAAGTCATACCTCTCCTGTATGCAGGTGTGTGCAGGGAGAGTGGGTCGGCTGGGATGAGTGAGTTTATGTAGTATCTATTTGAATTTCTTGTTTCTATTTTTTATGGCTCGATTTAGGACGAAGAGAAGGTGAAATGGCAAATCACTATTTTTTTTTTCTTAAGGCAGAACTGTTGTCGCGTACATGGCAAACATGTGTACAGCTGTTTACCTGAGAAATTAGATTTGGACTTGAGTCAAAATTCTCAAAAGTTCTTAGTCAGAAAAGCGAAACCACTTAAACAGTGTTTTAAGTAGTTATTTTAGGTTATGAAGTTCCCACATTGATTGACTTGGGTCAGACTGGGAAACCTAATCATTTTGACCTGTTTGGGATAATCTGTGATCTGATTAATGTGCTTTTCTGCATTTCATGCTCAGAGCCCGGTAACCTGACTCCAGTGAGGGACAGCCCGGCCATCCCTCGCTTACGATCAGTCAACTCCTACACCAACATCCGAACTGCTACCACTGCCCGCAACCTGAACAAAAGTCTGCAAAACCTCAACCTCAATGAAGAGGGTAAGACCGAGCGACAGGGAGGAGAGTGCTGGCAAATTAATGTGTGTGAAATAGACAAAGTTGAGTTTAAAAAAAATTTTTTTTTAGGAGGGTTGCATTAAGACGTAGATTTATAGAGCTTAATAAAGTGAACTATTTCAAGGAAAGAGAAATATCACATTCTACTAGATTTTCTTCTTCTACATCAGCTGCGGATTCTGGATGTTATTCTTCAGGCTAACTTCTGCATTTTGTTATTCCTGAGTGTGACTCAGTGTGCATTAATAAGAGGTTTCACAACCACCAGAGAGGTCGTGACCAGGTTTCCAAACAGGCACAGTTCTTCAGCTTGTTGATTCGAACCCAGCTCTCACGTGTAAAAAACATTTTTTTTAAAAATACAAGTTTCACATCATCTTTGTCACGATGCTTAACTCGACACTCGTGTGTCATGTTAGGCATAAGCGTAACACCCAGAGAATATTTAGTACGCCTGCAGTATTTTGTTGTGTAAGTGTATGTTTGCTATTCAGAGGTGGACCTTGGCCCTTTCCCAGAGAAATCCCTATCCAAAATCACTTCTTCATGCTAACTAACGCTCTGCTGTGGAGGGCACGCCAACCTAGTGAGTCAAACTGCATCAAAGTTACCAAGAGAGACTTTTTTTTTTACACTAAACTTGTCAAATCCAGCTAAATTTTTTTTTTTTAATTGTTGCTGCTTCACCTTTGCACTGGCTGATGATTATTGAGAATTTTTCACCTATAAATGTTATAATTTTAAATCAGCTTCAGCTTCGCCTCTCCATTTTCTTTTAAATTTTACTTTAAAGTAAAAGTATTTTTTCTATTTCCTCTTATTAGGCTCTTATTCAAGTCCATATTTTATATGCTACTCTGCCTGAGCAGCTTTGCATGATTCAGAGTTCAGAGTAATCCTTATTTATCTTATATCGGGCAGGATTGGTGCTGCCCCTCAGGTCATCGTCTGTCTTTAAGGCCACCTTCCCTCAGAGCCAGCGACAATAAATAGATGACTGAGATAACCATGTTAAGGAAATCAAGTGTTCAGAGCAGTCTGAATCCTGAGCGGCTCTCATCTCAGCCTAATCATCAGTGGAAATGGGGAGCTGTCCATGGTGCTGAACTTTAAGCCAAAGGCATACAGCACTGTATGACGCTGGGTGACCGAGGAGGGGATCTTTGCAGCCAATCATTGACAAAACAAACTAACAGAGCTTCAGTTATCAGTCAGCATGAGCCAGGCCAGCTGCCTTTGTTTTTAACAGGGTGATTATTCACCTCAGTGATCAACGTCTCTTTTGTTTTGATGTTGAATGACAAGCTGCACAAGCAACCACCTCACTCTGAATATTGTCATATGTTTTACGTGATATATTTTTTGGCATATCTGGAGCATTTAAATGA
Organism: Pelmatolapia mariae; assembly: GCF_036321145.2. Lineage (NCBI taxonomy): Eukaryota > Metazoa > Chordata > Actinopteri > Cichliformes > Cichlidae > Pelmatolapia > Pelmatolapia mariae. The sequence goes on from NC_086232.1 coordinate 40,648,139, forward strand.
ATGCAGTTTGATTTGCTTGTGAGCAGATCACCTCAGCGTCAAAGCACGACTCGAGTACGTGTGAATCCTCCCTGTTAACAAGAAGGGTTTGCTGACATTTGGCCAGCTCGCAGAGTTCTTGGAAATATCTTTTCATGTTACTTGTTTGGCAGGTATTTTATCTTTACTAATCCCCAGTACAAAAATCATTTTTGGGACTCAAATTTTTAACTTTTTTGTTTGTTTTTGAGTTTGCTTTGGGTTTTTTTTTTGGTCTGCCACTGGTGTGATTCAGGGTAATTTGGTAAGTTGGTCCTTGTATTGTCCATTTCTGTCCTTCCTGGTGGTCAGCGTGACAACCACAAAACAGAGGAAAAGCTGTACGGACTGAAATTGAGTTTTTCAACCCGTCATGCTTATTTTCTGCTTCTCAAACAGCCGTAACTTCAAGGAAAAGCTTTGTCCGCTTCAGAAAACCTTTTGTGAACTTTTCTTTTTATTCATATTTAAAAAAGGATTCTTTAAAAAAGGGAAGTTAAAGTGTGAGTAAAAACTTTTTACTGCAATAAAAAACCTAATGCTGATCAAAATATTCATGGAATAATTTAAGCCGTAGCCACGTAAATCTAACACGAGGGTCCAGGGCTTTTCAAGCACAACTCACTGTCATTACTGAGCTTGTGACCTCCTGTTTGTGTTCAGTGATTCAGACAGCCAAAGCTAACTGCCCTCCCTCTGTCTACCACTGCCAGGCTGAGCAATGACTAAGCCCTGAGTGGCGCTAAATCACTGGCACTTGGTGAAGTGCCTAACCTACTGCTGACACCATTTCTAATTCACATTCTCAGTGCTTATTCCAATGCACAGGGGTGTTTATCATCAATAAGCACCGAGCAGAACGTATTTCCATTCTCTACCAATCTCCATTTCCACATTTCAGCCTGCAGTTTGTTTGGCCGATGCATGGGAGTTGGAGTTGTGTGAGTCAGAGTAATGAGTGGTGTTTATGGTAGTTACAGCAGGAAACAAGTGGATGTGACGTCTGAAATGAAGTTATGAGCAACTTCTGTCGTTGGCCTCCAAGTTTACACATTTCACACTTGATTGGCTGTTGATTAGACTGTTCAGTTTTGTTTTCTTTTTTCAGTGTACATAATGGCACATTTACAGCAGCTAATCATCTTCCTTTTCAACTGATTACGTTTGTAATGCTCATAATTTCTTGCTGTCCTCTATCCAGGTGGACCAGCAGCCTTCTCTCCAGGTAACTTGAGCACCAGCAGCAGTGCCAGCAGCACCCTGGGGAGTCCTGACAACGACGAGTACATCCTCTCTTTTGAAACCATTGACAAAATGCGACGGGTGTCCTCGTATTCTTCTCTGAACTCCCTCATAGGTAACTAATGCCCAGTACTACCTGAGTTCTGTCTGTGGTTTCCTACAAGGCTTCGGTGTGAAATGTTCAAGTAAATGTTGAAAAATGCTTAAAGTGTGCAAGGGTAGAGAACGACCCTGAGGAGGCACTGAGGACGTGAGATGTGTGAGGCAGGTGTTACTCACTGATCCTCAGGCCAGAGAAGAATGGAGAGCGACACAGAAGCACCGGGCAGCTCTGACCCCGGTGGCTCTTTTGAAGTTGATGACTTTTCCCCTCCAGGATCCCTTGAAGCAGACATTAATGTGGTGGAGGACCATGGTGGTCCCAAGCCATATCAATTCAAGCCACTGACTCGGGCACCAGTAAGACCCAGAGCTCGCTCTTTCTCTGTCTAGGGACTGTCCTGCTGCAGCCCAGTCATATGATGTAAAAGGAAACTGTTCAGCTCAGTAGCAGTGATTCTTCAACCAGAAAACACCGCTGCGAAAAGTCCTGTGTCTCGAAGAGAACATGTTTTTTTTGACGAGAGCAAGAAGCGTTTTTCGAACTATGAAATGTAGGTTTGTTTATTTTGGGTTTTTTTAAGATTTTGGTATAAAACATGCAGAAAATATAGGCTAGACACACACACACTGTCATTTACTATCGAAGTCAAAACCACATCTACCACAATAACTGTCTTTAGCAACACTTGGATTTACAAAACCACAGATGATTTGAGAAGCAGCATGCACAAGGTAAACAAACATTATATAACAGCAGCTACGCACTATTATAAACCCAGATTTTTTTAATATCTTGATAAGAGCACCGACCACTAACAGAGCTATATTCACAGGCAAAGCAACTAATAGCTAATAACAGGCATGTAAGCTGACGGTGTGGTGTCAGAAGATGGAAAATCCAACTGTTCGCTTAATACGCAGTCTGTTCTATTGCTAGCAAAGAAATAGTCAGTAGATACAGGTGGAGGAACAACATGCAACAGTAGCATGCTAACCTATATCAATTTCACAATCATTTAACATTCAGATGGGTTGTTTTAAGTTTATAGAGCTCTATTATGATGTCTCAAAGTAAATTAGTTTAGCATAAAGTGAAACAATAACTTTAATCAAGTTTACTTTTAAGCCAGTAGTCTTCTTTGAGATGGGCTGTTGGTTTTGAAAATGAGCATCTTGTTTGGAAAATCATTGTTTTATTTATTATTTCATTGTATATTAGCTTTGGTAACTGTGTGTCGGCTGTATCTGGAGACGTTCATTAGCATGACTAATGTAGCTGTAACCCTGCTGGATGATGCAGTCAGCAGCAGGGACAGTGTTGCAATATTTTCCATCACATGAGCAGCAATCCCGAGGGGGCTGTGTGTGAGAGAAAATTAGAAAGAAATAAATGACCTGAAGAAGGTGAAGGGAAGAGGAAGAGTGTGAGAGGCCTCAGTAGAGTTACCCTGAAACAAGGCCACAGACGGAAAAGCTCCAGATCCAAGAATAGAGGAAGTGTAAAGACGGTTTGCAGATGTGTAAAGGACACCATAGAAGGGAGTGGGGGGCTGGGACGTTAAAGTGCTTTTCCTGATACACACCGAAGTCGCCCCTGTTCACTTACTGCTGCTCGCAGGTGATTGGCGGACTGCGCCATGCGCCCTGACAGGCAGTTTGTGTGTGAGCAGAACAACTATTAACTCACTTCCACCCCCACAGGAAAGAGGAAAGTGAAACTCAGGATGCCCTCTTTCTCTTTTTTCCTTTTTTAATGTTAAATTTTAACTTGGAAACCTTTCTTAATCTCCCAGCTGCCCCATCACATCTCAGTTAATGCTTTTAGCACAGCAAAAATATAAAATTGAGCTCTGAAGAATACATTTAAGTTGCCGTGAAAGTAGTTTGAGGTATTGTAATAAAAGCTGGCTTTGTTTTAGTTATTTTCATATCAGTCCTCTGAGGAGAAAGCAAGGCAGTTTCTTCTCTATTTTAACACAATCCACTGTGTAAATGTGCACAGAGACCTACTCAAACGCACATTTGAGTTATTCTGTAAGACACACATTGTTCTTTCAAGGTACTGAAAACTGGCTTTTTTCTCCTCTCTAAAAGAAACTTCAGGGATTTCTCGGCTAATCCAGAAACCTGAAGTGAAATTCAGCAGGGCCTTCCAGCTGTTCTGGTGGGATTTTCAGAGTTTTTTCATGTTTTTATGTTTTTAATAGCACAGACACAATAGGAAACCAAAGCTTGGAAATTAATGTTTGATGAAGAAAATCAATAAAAACACGTTGGCAGTGTTCGCTCTCTTTACCCTTTAATCTGACAAATCTAAAACTTGATGCCCATTTAAACTTTTTTCAACGTGCACTGCTGGCGTGTGCTTCCCGTCCATGTAAATGGGTTATTTAAAAAAAAAAAAAAAAAACATATTGGGGTCTCAACCACTAAACTGTTCCCCCAGCACAGCTGAGCAGAGTCCAAACACTCCCCTCAGCGAGCTAGTACAAACGCCTTCTCTCACAGTGGGCAGAGAAGATGAATGGATGTTTCTGGGACACGAAGAAAGGGCTAAAATGCTTACCTGAGTGCAGTTTTGTGTAGAATTAGATTTGCTTTTGCCTCTTACATTTCTTTTGTCACTTAGATTCAGTTATCTAACTCATTTGAGACTTCAATTGTCGTTCTGATTTATTTGTTCTTAACTTATTCTCTTCCATCCTTTGTTTGGTTTGAAGTTGCTTTCATAAGACCCTTGGGGCTTGCTTTTTCATCTCAACTGGAAACAAAAAGCATTAACTTGTTTCTCACTTTGTGGTAAACAGCAGCATGCATTCACCGATTTATCTCATCTATCTGCAAACAAAGAAATGTTGAGAGGGTACGTGTATTATAGGCCAGCATTTTGGAACAGATTTCAATGCTGAATGCAGCAGCTGCAGGAGTCTGCCTGCACAAAACCAACAGGGTAATAAAAGTGTGCTGTGGGCCAGGGTCAGAGCACTGATTGATGGACTTACTATTTGTTATTATAATTACCACCAAGCTGGGAGGTTCATTTGTAAGGCATAAACATCTAATATGGCTTCAGCTGAGGTTCAGAGATTGTTTTTAATCTTTTGTTTTCAGTAACATAAAGAAGTCTTTGATGTTGTGCTTGGAGGACACTGTTTTGGGGTGTAAGGTTTTTAGGTGTCTGCCTGATTTATCGTTCCTCGATTTAGTGCTGAATATTGTTGATGAGCAATCTGAAGAAAACGTTGACACACTGCTTATGTAAAATATCTTTATAAAACACAATACAGTACTGAAACTAGATGCATATTGTGCATTTGCAGCTTGTGGCATCTATACATGCAGTCATACATGCAGTACTGCTTCTCTGAGTGTGGGTCACAGTTGAAGCAGAGCTGTACGGTCCTTGCTACCGCCTCCCTCCCTCCTCCAGGAATACTGAGGCACTCCCAGGCAGACCACACGGGTCTGTTCAGAGGTCTTCTCCCAGGTGGACATTTCTAAGACACCTCACCTTGGAGCCATCCTGTCCATGCATAAAATCTGCAGCTCTGCTCTGAGCTCCTCCTGTCTGACTTAGCACTTAACCCCACCTCTAAACACAAACCCAGACGCACTGTTGAGGATTGTCGTGTCTGCCTCTTGTTTACAGGGTGAGCTTAGATTGATAAGCTGCAACACAATAGACTGGTACAGCAGTCCACTTGTCAACCACCTCCTCCATTCTGAACTGCACCCTGAGGTGCTTTAACTGAGCATTTAATCCCCAACTCAAAGCAGGTCTCAAATTTAGAATTGTTCAGCTTTCATCCAAACCTCATGGTGTAAGGTAAGCTAGAGGTCAGCAGCCCACATCATCTGCAAAAAACTGATCTTGTAACCACAAAGGTGGACAAAGCCCTTTCCTTGGTTAAGTTCTGTCCATAAAGGTTACTTCCTTTTGGATGCAGTATTTATTTCAGCCGTTACAGCCATTCGCCCTCTAATGACCCTGAATAGCTGCACCACGTCCACCCGTCTAGCAGCTGACAAAGACAACATCAACCGTTTTATCTTTGTGATGGTGCTAAAAAAGCTAATATACAAAAGTCAGTAAGGTTCACAGTCTGTGAACCGTGCTGATATTTTCATTCCAGACTAAAGCTGTGAAGCTGTGCATCTAAGGTAGCCCATGACTAATGCAGACTTTTAGTCTGCCTGGGCCGACTTTCAAATTTGTTACATCAGAAGCTTAAATTCACTTTTGTCAGTGTGTTTGAGGCAGCCTCCCATTTAAAGAGCACCGCAGGTATGATTTGGGGCTGCTTACACTGCTTACCTCTCGCTCTGAAATATATTAAAAATATATTTTACACACACGAGGTCCTTCACTGCTTTCAGACATTCTGATGTACTTTTTATGTTTCAGCCATTTAAATCTCCCCAAAAATGATATGCAGTGTTAAAAGTAATTTATGTCATCTGCAAGAATTGGTGGAGGCTATAAAAAAATGATGCAGTGGTTCATTTAGCCAGCGGTTAACATCTTTACTACTGTACATCCATTTCTCTCTGCACAAGACTTCGGACGACACTCGTGTCACGTCAGGACAAGGCTGTGCTGCAGTGCTCAGCCAGTGAATGATATTCACCGTCACGTTCTTTCATGTGGACTGTGTAGGGATGGTGCACTGGTAATTTGTGCGCAGCAGTTAAATGGGAGAGGAACCGTATTTCACATTTATCAAGCGGCTGTTTACTGCAGCGGCTAGCACGCTGGCTAGCTGTCGCTAATCATATCCTGGCCCTCAGGCTGCAGTCTAATCACCTCTTTAACTCCCTCGCTCTCTTCCTTCCGCAGTCACTCTTGCTCTCTCCGTCACTTCATCTCTCCCTCCTTGTTCAGGATGCTTTTTTTTCTTACTTATTCTTTGTCTTCTCTCTTTATATCTTGCCTTTTTGATCACTCTCTGTCATATGTCAGAGCACAGAGGCTTCTGAAATGTATGATCCGTCTCTGTTCTTTTTTTCCCTCCTTCTGCACTCTGTTTGGTTTCGCTGCACCGACACCACATGTTTCATATTGCGTCCATCCCCTGGTTGCTGCCTTCTGTCTTCCTCCATTTTTAGGGGGAGCAGTTGCCCTTTTTGTCTCCCTTGTTTGAAGCACTTTCTGGCAGGGAGTCTCAGTTAGTGGGTCCAGACTTCAGTCGTTCTCGTTACCTCTCAGGGCTTATAACTCCTGGATTTTTAGAAAAGTGGAGATTTGGGCAGGGTAGAGCGTGACAGCGGTCATCCTTAGAGGTCAAATTTGCACGGCTGCCTTCATAGTCGGAGAGATCTGAGAAGAAGGAGGGAATAATCAATTCAAAATGAGAAACGGCAACAGCTGGGGACTGCCAAATGTCCCGGTGCCTGACACTGAGAAAGACGGCAGATTGAAGCTGACAGACCGAAGGACTTTTAGATGGAGCTAGAGTAGAAAAGGAGCTGCAGCAGGAAGAGGGCTAAGTAAGGAAAACATGCAGGAGCAAGTAAAGGCTCACAATCTAGGGTGAGTTTGAATAAGAAAAAGAGTTCATTCTAACACAAAGAGACACAACAGGCTGGTGGTGCCCCCAAACAAACTGTTGTCAGCAAGAAACTCTTGTGAAAATGACAGAAGGAGGAGAGGAGAAAGTTCAAAGAACAACAAACAAACTTCAGAGAAAATCAGCAAATTGTCACATTCACTGCAAAGACGATTCAGAAGAAAAGAATAATGACGAGTGAACAAAAACACCTTGACAACAGGAAATGCTTTGTTCATTTGTATTCATGATAACAGCAACAGTTCTCGGCAGTGGAGCTCCGGTGGATGCGGAGAGCCAGCTGTTTGTTGCGTGTGTGTGTTGTGCGTTGATTAATTGTGTACATTAGCTTACACCAGAGGTCCGTTTCCCTCTGCCAGCCAAAAAAACCTATAACAACTGCAGGAGAGGTAAATGACCGGAGAGGGTAGCATGAAGCTAATGAGATGAGCACTTAGCTCTTCTTGTAATGAACATGGAAGTGAATTATAAGATCTACATCAGTTTGAGGTGTACAGTATGAGTTTGTGGGTGTTTTATACGTGTGTTAATCTTCTCAATGTGTGTGATTTGTGTCTGTTGTTTAAAACTTTGCTTCCAAGCTGAATTTTTCTCGTTTTATTTGTCTCTTCTAGGCGTGTCCTTCAACAGTGTTTACACTCAGATCTGGAGAGTGCTGCTTCATCTGGCTGCAGACCCTTTTCCTGAAGTGTCAGATCTGGCCATGAAGGTCCTCAATAGCATAGCATACAAGGTGCGTTATGTTCGGGTCTTTAAAGCTTTTATCACAAACTGTGTATTAAAGACTGACTTTCATTTGGCTCAGTCACACCAGAGCAAGAACGGGATAACAACCTTCTCTTGAGTAGGAAGTAAAACCTGACCTGTGGTTTCCTGGCAGCTGCAATGAATTAGTTTATGTTTGGGAACAGATTGCAAGTATTTGTGGGAACCGGGCTACTGCTTTTGATCACAAGATGATTACACAAGTTGTCTAATGGAACCCAGCCTGTCTCCAAACAAGTGCAGATGACTCAGACTGACTTCATTCACTGGTCGATAAAGGTTTGCAAACAACAGCAGACAGGTTGCCGACACCTTACAGCCAGTTGGACTGGGATGCGACTCTGCAATAGGGTGGTTGCTAAGCAGGTTTATCCTGGTTCCAATATACGGTCCTTAAAAAAAAATTATTAGGCCAAGCAGCAAGAAAATACAAATATTTTATAATTTTGCGCTTTGACTGACTCCATCTTCATGCTGGTTTATCGCCGTTTTGATGCACCAGACCTGCTTTAAAAATGGCAACAGACTGATTTCATGTTCATTGTACATGGCCACACTTATTTTGGTCTTGCTGCAGTTCAATTCCCAAGCGCTGTTTTTTTTTTTCCCCCCAGTGTGACTGTAGCGTAGTTGGTTGTGGAGTCCCTTTCTGAAGCCTCAGTGTTAGCATTTTGATGGTTGCTATGTTGTAATTAGCAGTAAGCTAATGTTTGCAAGTAGAGCAGGGCGATATGACCAAAAATATTTATCACGATATACATTTGAAAATTTGCGATAACGATATAATTGACACAAGACAAAATACTTTACAACTCCTCAACTTTATTAGTGCAAAACCCCCCCCACCCAAAAAACATCAATGTATTTTCACTTAATCAAGCAGCTGTTTTTTATGTGCATTACAGTTATATAAAAATTTAACAGTGCAAATGCAAATTCCTTGCTGACAGTTTAACCAAAAGGCATTTCCAGTGGAAATTGGCCGACATATCCTCAGCATAACCATGTATAATATCCACAAAACTTAAAAAGAGGTTATACACACACAATACCGTAATATTATGTTGAAGCACAGTACGTATCACTCCACCAGGCTCCTGCCTACGATAGCCGTAATGCTCCAACAATCCATCAAGCGGTGCGGCTTCGTAGCTTAGCAAAGTCGTACTAAAACATTTGACAGATTTTCGAGCGCCGTGTACCACATAAAATCGTTTCGAGGGTCAGTAAACACAACCAGAATTCATACATAAGGCACACGGGATTATAAGGGGCACTGTCGATTTTCAGAAAAATCAAAGGATTGATTTTAAGTGTGCCGTATTTTCCAAAAAACACGGTAACAACGACGGCCCGCTAGCATGCTCTACCAAAAATTGTGCTTTGTTGTGTATCTGACGGATGAAAGCTAAACCAGTTCCACACCACTGAAGTTGCAGCGTTTTTACAAACCAGTTCTGGTTCATCTGTTTCATTCAATGATCCGCTTTCGCTCTTCTTATTCTCCGTCGCCGCCATGTGCGTATGTAAACAAAGCATGCGCGTTTTACCCATATTCTATCGCGATATTTCATTTTCTTATCGTTGCCCAACATTACACCGGTATTACCGTGAACGGTATGATATGGCCCAGCCCTACTTGCAAGCTTGGATAACATATTCATCCATAGATTGAATACAAACACTAATCGAGTCGCTGAACTCCATGTTTGTGGTTTTGGTGCTTTTTGGAGAATTTTTAATGAATTTGTCCAATAAATAATAATGTGCCTTAATTTAATGTAAAATACCCATAGAATAAGTATTGTGAAGGGTAAAAGTAGCCAAAATCATTTTTTCACCAGGTTGTTAAAAATCTAAGCGGCCTTTTTTATCATGGTCTAAATAGATCGACTCCCTTTTAGAGCCGCCCTCGTGTGGCCATTAAAGGAACTGCATCCACTTCGTTTTTCAGCTCTTCAGGTTGCTGATTGTTTCTCAAAAAGGCATCTGTGTATCACTGACAAGCATTCAAGAAAGAGCGGGGAAATTAGTTTTACAGCTTTTGCTTACTGCATTTTGAATTTAAGGTTTGAGCCTTTTCTTCCTTTTCCCGCTGTCCACGTTATAAGTAATTCTTAAAACTGAGTGTCATCTCATTTTCTGGAGTCTAATATAATGAGGATATTATAATTGACTTTTTGTCTCTGTATCCCAGTATATCAGTTCTTTTTCACCTCATGGTTATACAGTGAAAAAGATCAGCTTCCAGCACACATGCCCCTCCCTCCCACTGGCATTTGCTTCCTCCGAAAGGCCATTACTTTTGTGCAAATGCAATTAAGGGCCAATGACTCCCCGAGGCTTGGCAGAGCGGAGCAGAGCAAAGAGGCTGCCGTAACTTAAGGAGCTATAATAACCACTATACTCCACCACCCATCCTAAGCCTCGGGCAGGATTTCTTGTGTTTTCCACCACCAACACCAATTGTTCCCTCTGTTACCTTCACACAGGCAGCATCTCTGCATTGAGGCTTCCGTCTCAGCTGCAATAAAACAAAGAACAGGACGCGATTAACAATATAATGCAATAGACGTTTTCTTCTGCCAGCACCGTAACACATTTTTGGAGCATGAGTTATTGTGGACCTGCACACTAAAGTCAATTTAACAAACAGTGGTGTCATATTTATAAAGATTAGGTCCCTGACAAGCAACATATGAGAACAAGCAGATTTTCAGCAATGCTATAATCCCAAGGAAGACGCCTTGAATGGAAGGAGACAGGATTCAGTCGCGCCCTGCACCTGCTCAGGACACTTTTGGGACACCTTTAGGGGGTTAATCATCATCAGTCATGTTAATCTTTCAAGCTGTAAACTTGAGACTTGATTGAAAAAAAAAAAAAGAGGACTTTTACAGAGTTGCACAGGCTCAATTTTTAAACCCACAGAGTCTGACTAATATAGTTGTTTGTAGTTATTTATTTACTCATTTACCCAATCCTGACTCTGCACAGATTGGCTGCTTGTTTCGTTTGTGGCTTTCCAAACACATGTGGCCAACAGGGAAGCTGCGTCCTCACAAGTTGAACGTTGTTTCTCTTCTCTGCTTTTTAAATTTTCATTTCAACCATTATAAATTCCAATACTGAGATATCAGCAAATAGTTAATATTATATCTTAATATTGGGTCCCCAATAAATCTGTTGGGCTGCAGTAGCCAGGGCATGTCCTTTCAGTCACACATTAAACAAATGTGTAGGACGCCCCATCAGTGTGTGCGGCTTTGTCAAAATTAGAAGTGATTCTCAAAAACGAGGTTGTGTGTTGTTACTCGTAATGTAATTCCTTGTTTTGCAGTCTTAAAAGCTCAGTGAAAAGCCCTCAGCTGCAGCAAGAATATGAACAGGAACTGGAAAGCGAGATCATATTTTCCTTGTTCGTGGTCTCTCGACGCTCCTTTTCATGAATTTTAAATCTTCCCTTTTCCCTCAACCTTCAGCTGGTCTTGGCTGAAGGTTTTCTCTCCCCACACCTAGTTCTGTTGGGAGTTTCTTCCTGGTCAAAGGAAGTTCTTCTTCTCCACCATCACCGAGTGATTGTTAATTCGGGTCCTGTGATCACTGGGATTTTTTTTGTAATTTGTTACTTTCTCAGCCATTATATGTTGTATATATTAGAGATGGACCGATCCGATATTACGTATCGGTATCGTTCTGATACTGACCTAAATTACTGGATCGGATATCGGAGAGAAATAAAAAATGTAATCCGATCCATTAAATATCAAAAAAGCACCTCACAAAACTTGCGACATGGCGTAACTCATAACCGTAGCACGTCGGAGCAGTGTGGTCACGTGATAGAGCGGCTGTGTGTATTTGTAGCCTCGCTACCAAACCAGCATTTCATCTCTGAGGAAGTTATCCCAGAGAGAAGTAAAGCAAGTGTGTAAGTTCATCTCTGAATGTTTGTAAAGCATTCCCACGTTAAGCTTAACAACCGATATATTTAGCGACTGCCTCTCTCTCTCTCTCTCCTGCCGCTACTTCATGAAACTGCTTAATGATCAGCTGATCGGCTTTTCTGTCGCGAGTCCGTCTCTCTTCTTTGTTTTTGGCCCACTTTTCACCAGAAAGAGGAAACCAGCGGCTGAACAACAGCAGCACGTTTAAGCTTGATAAGCTGTTGTTAGAATTTATTTAATATTACTTTCTAGACCAGGATCCTTTTCTACGTAGCTGACGGCTGGGAACTGTGCAGGGGCGGATCTAGCAAAGTTTAGCCAGGGGGGCCGATAGGGCATTAACAGGGAAAAGGGGGCACAAAGACATACTTATCTTTCTTATTCTCATTTAAAATATCTAGCTTTTAATAAATAATTATCTGAATCTTACACCCAAAGTTTTAATCTGATGTAAAATATATAGAAGTCCATTACTGTATATAATAACTGTTAAATCTAATATACCCTATTTAATTATTCTTGAAAAATAATTTATTTCTGTGCATTTATTTTTCACACTGCATCAAATTAAAGTTGATTACGTCGATTAAGCATCATGAGCTGGAGGGTGGGGGGTGGTTCCCTATTTTTTTTTTTTTGCTGGGAGTCTGCAACCCTATTAGTTAGGTTGCTTAATATTTCTGCTAAGTACTCTTTAAAATACCAGAATAGTAAGGATGGAGTAGGTTTAAGTTTATTAGATTGATCAGTGTTGCTGAACTATGAAATATTTTGGGTGCAGTGTATTTTTTACATACAGGTATAACAGAATAGCTTTAGTGTTGTTGTTTATTTAAACTTGAGTATGAACTTATACAAAATTCAGCAAGATATTAAAAAAACCAGTTTTATTGATTAAAAAACACACTATATCGGATTCATATCGGTATCGGCAGATATCCAAATTTATGATATCGGTATCGGACATAAAAAAGTGGTATCGTGCCATCTCTAGTATCTGTAGTATGTAAATAACATTGAATTGAATTGTCTAAGGATGGCTTCCTTTCAAGTTGTTATAGATTAATAAATGTATTATATCTCTATGTAACATCTACTTGTAAATAGGACTCAAACAAATGTTCTTAGAACAAGTGGTAAACAGAACTGTACAAAAATTTAAAAAAATATCACAACAAAGACGAGAAAGACTAAAAAATAACGAGACCTTAAACGGAATAAGCACAAGTACTTTGATTTGGGATGAAAAACAAAGTATTTTGTAAATAAATAAAACAATGATGGCCAAATATTTAAAGGTAATTTATTCCAATGAGGGGAAGGATAGAAAACAGACATTAAAGAGGATTTGATCTTAGCGTTTGATGTGGAATTTGAAGAAGGAGCAAAATATTGTTCTGGACTCTAACGATATCGTGAGTGCACATTTTAAACAGTGGCGTTAACAGTCTTTTTTATTTTTCCCTCTCTCTCAAAGATCTCGGCAACAACTGCTTATTTTAAGAACCCTCATTCAAGTTCACAAGTGCTAACGGCTCTTTTAATTAAGATTTTAAATGTCAAATGTTATTGATTTGTAACAAAGCGAAACAAGGTCAGGAGCTAATTAAAATGTACTTGCTTCCAAGATGATTAAGGCTCTAAATGCTTTTTTTATAGTCCAGTGTTGCTGTCTGATGCTGGGAGTCATGGAGATTTTTAATAGTATATACATTTTGAACACATTGTGATTCTTTTATTCAGGTGCATCTAGTCGTTTTCACAGATGTGTCGCTAATAAAATTGGATCACATCCATCTGAAGCAAATCCAGAGGTTTTTTTATGTTTGAATGGCAAAGATTTACTATCCAACACAGCCCTTATCTCCCAGTTGTTTGCCTGTATTGAAAGGAGATTATTGGTTAAGAGAGAGAGGGTGAGAAGTTCGACCATTCGGGAGGGGCTCAGAGTAGAGCCGCTGCTCCTCCACATCGAAAGCAGCCAGTTGAGGTGGTTCGGGCATCTGAGAAGGACGCCTCATGGCTGAGGTGTTCCGGGCATGTCCCACAGGGAGGAGGCCCCGAGACAGACCCAGGACACGCTGGAGAGATTATATCTCTCGGCTGGCCTGGGAACGCCTTGGACAAGCTGGAGGAGGTGGCCGGGAAGATGGAGGTCTGGGCTTCTCTGCTTAGGCTCTGCCCCCACAACCCAGCGCTGGATAAGCAGAAGAAGATGCATTATGGTTAAGAACTTAAGGTTCTCAATGAAGCCCCCAAACATCATCTTTACCTGCTTCTCTTCAGTGGTTTACTGTGAAAAACAGTTTAATTTAAAGTTTCTCCTCATCTACAAAGTCTTGAAAAATCAGGCCCCATCTTACCTCAATGATCTCATTGTACCATGTAAGCCCAGCAGAGCGCTTCACTCTCAGACTGCTGGTTGGCTTACACTTGGAGTAGAATGAGAGGCGGAGCTTTCAGCTCCAGTTTGCAGTCAGGAGACAGACATACTAGTTTTTTAAGATTAGACTTGAAACCTTTTGATAAAGTGTAAATTCGGGCTGGATTTAAAAAAGGACCCTGATCTTTCCCTTAGTTATGCTGCAGTAGGCTCAGGCTGCTGTGGGATTTAATGCGAGTACTGCTTCTCTGCTCACCACATGTGTATATACCACAGATGCCGCAGATAGCAGCACCTCCCTGAGCTGGTTCTGTTAAATGGAAGTTTCTGCCAGTGGTCGTGTGATTGTTGGAGTCTTTACCCTACAGTGTAGAGCACCTGGAGGTGACTGTAGTTTTGATTTGGCGCTATATAAATAAACCTCAATTGAATAGAAGAATTCCCTCAATTACCCTCAATCACTTTCAGCTGTTCGATCTCATCATCACATGTCACAGCGATGTCGGGTGCTTTCTCCAGCAGTAAGAAAGCTCTACATAATTTAACAGGATTATTCAGACTTTTCTTTCTTTTCTTTTTTTTCCCTGAGCTGTCATCCGCTTCCACAGCTGTATCCTTCGACAGCCTCTGACTAATGTGTTTGCGCAGTTGACTCGCTTTCCAGCCAATTAATGATAGAGGAAGTGTGGGGAAGTGGGTTGAAGTCGGAGAACGAGCCTGTTTCCCCGCGTGGAGTAGAGCAGCTGCTAGCACCAGTTTCAGCCCAGTTTCCCGCTAAAGCTGCAGTTTTGCATGTCACATTTTCCGCAAAGCTTGTCAGCAAATAAAGCAGGTGCTCTCCCGCGTTAGCGTCTGGTTTGTTTGCCGCATGTTGACGATCAGCAAACACTGATGAATAATCCATGAGCATGTTACTTCACTGAGTGGAAACGCTCTTCCGCCCGGATGCTTTTTGTTTCAAAGACCTTTTGTTTGTGCTGCAGTGAACAGTTCAGGTTTCCTGTTGTTTGCCTGCACGAGCTATGTGCTTACCGCTGCCCTCCTCAACATGCGTTTCTCCTTTGTGTCGCACATCCACCCCACAATTTCTGCAGAAGACATAAGCGCGTCCTTTAGTTCCTTATCTGCTTTTCCTTTTATGCCCCGTCCCATCATATTGATCTTGTTGTGCATGAGTGGAAAAGCTGCTTTCATTAGTGATCTGGCTTTTTCCATAATAATTGTTTCCGCTGTTTTTCCTGCTGTTTTCTTTCATTTGACTTGCCTCCTAATGAAGCGCCAACAGCTAACCCTCATAACTGATGTCTCGTCCCCCTCACAGATGCAGCCGTTTTTATGGGCCTGATCTTTGCATTAAAAACTTTCCTGCCTCGCTCTCAGCCTTTCAGACGCACAAAGCAAAAGATGCTCACTGCAATTTTGCAATTAGCATAGAAATCAAATCAAAGGTAGTAAAATGTGTTTGCTTGTGTTAACTGGATTTACACTGCACACAGTTCTCTCCCCACCTGGCTCGAGTAAACAACAGCTCTGCTATTCATCAGTGATGCTTTGCCTCTATTGTCTTTATTAAGTTTGCCCCTCCCTCGTGTGCAGCCATTAGACAACTCACAATGAAGAGGTTATATTACCTGCTCACTTAATGGGATAAACCTGTGGAAATTTAGCAAACTTTGTGAAGTGCTGCACTTTTTATGCAGTTACAGCAGGAATATTATCCAGATTTTGGGCTTTTTTCTGATCTAGACACTTCTGCATATTTGTCTCTGAAAGCTTTTGAAAAATCTGGGAAGAAATATCAAAATTTTAAACTGTGAATCCAAATGTGATCGTCAGCAGAAACAAGAATAAACAGACTTTTTTTTTCTCCCTCAGGCTACGATGAATGCCAGACCTCAGAGGATCCTGGACTCAGGATCGCTCACCCAGTCGGCCCCGGCCAGCCCCACCAGCAAGGGCACGCACATACACCAGGCTGGGTGAGGACGGAGCTCACACATGCATGAACGCCGTGACACACCGAAAACTCCTTAAACGGAAACCCCAGAGCATTTGAATCATGTGTTAGACAAAAAAAAGTTGCATTTAATCATCACGATGTGCGTCATTTGTAGCAGGCGAATGGGGTTCTGGCCAAATGTTACTTTAAAATGTATATTGAATTATATGCATGGTGCATGAACCAGGATAAAATATAAAAATCAAGCAAAATTAAGTGTAGATTCAGAAGAAAAATAATTATTAGCATTTTAAAATTGAAATATTATTCATGAGCTGTTTGATTTCACAATTGAATAATTTCCCAGTTTGCCTGTTTGTGCATCCAACACCCTTCTGTCATGGTAAATAGTTTTCTATGTGCATTAGAGGAAAGATTCCACCCTTTAATTCAGAACTTTCAGCTTTGCAAACCCCTTCATGGTCATCTCTCGTTATGCCTCTGCAGCAAATCCAGAGCTGCTGTTACATTACACAACCTGAAAGTTTCCTTCTCACCTCTTTAATGTGCACATCTGCATTTTCACCATTATCTCAAACCTGTGCAGAGAGCAAATCATCGGCTTCTGGGTCAGACTGACCAAAATTTCTCAGGAGCAGCAGCTGGGTTTAACAGTCTGGGGAAACTCAGTACTGTCCAAGCCTGAAAGTGGCTCATCAGGTCAGAAGAGCGAGGCTGTGTCCCGTGAGAGGCCCTGAGGTTCGACCATAACGTCCCGAGGTGTCTGAGGGATTTTTGGCTACGTTAAGACAACCTTCATTCATAGCCAGCTCTACTTGCAGGATTTGACTTTGTCCTCCAATACGATTCAAGTTTAAGAGTCGCATTTTTTGCATACTAGAGGAGATCCCCCATGCATTAAAGGAATAGATGTGCGAGTAGTGAGAGGAGGACTGCAGATGAGTGAAAAAGCAAAGAAATAGCAGCTGTCCTTTAGACAACACAGAAGAAGTGATGTTAGATTTAGCAGCTGTGTTACATTTAGATGTAACACAGCTGCTAATTTAAAAATAAAAGCACATAAAATGTGCATTCGTAAACTGACCCCTAAATCCTCTTGTCCTCTTTTCCTTCAGTGGTTCTCCACCAATGCCCAGCACCAGCAGCTCCAGTCTGACCAACGACGTTCCCAAACCCCCCACCAGGGAGCAGCCGGCCACGCGACCGCCTTACACCCCAACGCTGGGAGGACAGGCGCCCCACTCACACCAGTTTACCCGCACTCGCAAAATGTTTGACAAGGGACCCGAGCAGGTAGAGAAAGATAAACCTGCCGTGCTGCTGTTAGTCACTCTTGTTCTGTCTCTCTCTCTGCTTCGTTTAAATCTTTAAATCACAGAGGTTTTTTTTCTTTTTTGTATTTTTCTTTAGGCAGCTGAAGACAGCGATGAACCAGGTGGTCACAGGAACTACATCAGTCCGGCCCTCCAGACAGGCTTGTGCGACTGGAGCGCCAAGTATTTTGCTCAACCTGTCATGAAGGTCAGTGTCATCATTTGTGTTCCTCAGATGTCAAACTGGTCAGCTTGCTTACTCTCCCACAAAAGGCTGGCTCATTGCACATCGCTTTGTCGCTGATGGTTGGTGAAGTGTACATGGCAGCCTGTGTAACCCTCTAATGCATTTAACACCCTGTCATATCAATAATGGAGTGACTATCAGTGCTGTCTAATTAGTAGTCACTCCAGTCGCTCACCTCGAAGGTGAGAGAAATCTAACTGAGGATCTACCCTCTTCAGATTGCGAGCAGTTTTTTCACCCAGGAACGCCCCTTTAGAGGTGACGAGAGAGTCGGGGAAGACCTCAGCCCCTTTCAGACACTGACAATAAAAAAATGGTTTTAATACAGGGAAAGTGCTGCATAGTGCACCTTTAAAAGGAGAAAGGACATCGCCATATTTTCAAATCAAGAACTTAGAAATGTTTTCTTGTCCTCCTCCATATTCCACTGCTAAGCCATCTACCACTTTAAAATCAGCTTAAGTCAGTTGCTAAGCAACAAAGCAGCACAATATGGCAGATAATTTTCTGTTTACACACATTTATGTGAATTTGTGTCACTGGTGCGTGTTTATCATGCTTTTTTGCAACAGTTTGAGGACAGATTGAGCTGTCTGAGGACATAAACTCTGTGTTATAGGATTTATTTTAAAAAGTAATGAAGTCCTGTGGAAAACAGCAGGGTGGGGACCGATCACAGTGAGAGAGAAAGTACCTGCTGTTTGTACGAGATGGCTTTGCTGAATAATGAGCTCCATAATGTAACATCCTCCTGAGTGAAACTTAAGATTAAGAGAAGTGCTTTCACCCGGCACAGTAGTAACACCGAAATTCTTTAATATTAAATCAAACTAACGCGTGTTTAAACGGCCTGAACGTGTCGTCTTTTCCAGGAAAAAAGGCAAACAGTGTCAGCACATTTTTGTAGGTTAAACAGGAAGAAAAGCGATATAAAAAGAGCCAGGGTCAAACAGAGGAGAAAATGGAAACTTTGCAAAGTGCATGAAAAATAATAGGGGGTCGTTTTTGCTCATGGCTGATATAGAAAGAAGATATTAGTAAAATAAAATATTTACAAAACATGTAAGATGTTTTAGGGGGAAAGTGGAGCACAGGAGAGAAAGGAAAAAATAAAAGATGATGAAAGTAAAATATTTGAAAAGGAAAGCAGACACTGAGGGGCAAATAGAGGTGGGCGAGGAAGAAAACAGAGATGCTAAAAGTGAAAGAAAACTCAATATGAAGAGCATGGTGGTGGGATGAATAGGATGAAAGAAATACGGGGCCAGGAGTGGCAACAAAGGCTGATAAAAAGCAGAGAGACGACTGGATGTGAAGGCGAGTGAACGAGCTCACAGAGTAGATGGAGGAGGAGGAGTAAAGGGGAGTTTTGCCGCAAATCATAACGCTGTGTTGGCAAAATTTTGAGTGCTGTCATAAAACTTAACTCCATTACAAAGCCGTGTGTGTGTCTCAAAGTCTGCACACAGGTTATCATATCACTGTGTCAGCAGCACACCAGAAAAATGTGTATATTTGTGTTAGTGTCTCCACACATCTGTGAGAAGCAAGGACGCTGAAGACTCCTCACATGAGAGACAGAAGAGACGTCCTCTGCTTCAGGTTTATATTTGTTTGAGAAGCAAAGAGCCGTGGTTACATGCACAGCTTCATGTGGACTTACTATCCTCATAGCCAGCTTCATATTTTTATTCTCGGACTCTAACTTTGTCTGAAATCCATCTTTATTCTGACACTTGTCCAGTTCAGGGTCTCGGTGGAGCCTTTCCCAGCAGTCACAGGGTGACGGGCAGGGTGCATCCAGGACAGGTCGCCACAGAGAGACAGACAACCACTCACACAGTCACACCCATGGGCAGTTTAGAACCAGCTGACATTATTTTTTGTCTTGAAGTGTTTTACTCTTATTTTATTAGTCATCACTTTTAATGTCAGTGTTATTTTTCCTAATTATATTAATATATATTTTTCCCCCCAGGGGCATATTTTTCAGAAATCATGGATGATGGTAAAACACAAATACAGAACTTTTTGAGAGCTTACAGTTATAAGACAGCATTAATAACTCTAGATTAGGTTGTGATGAAATCGGCAGAGACGGAAACCTAAAAACATTTCCAGTTCATTTTAATTTTATTTAAGTCATTTTGTGATCACGAGTTTCAGCTAGGCCTCAGTCGTGTAGACCTAGAGTGGCTGACTTGTTAGCAAACACCAACAACATTTCGCTGAGCAGTTATGAAACTTTAAAAAGTGCAACGAAAGGGGAAAGGGGGGATTTTAATTTGTTATTTTTTCCAGCATTTTTGAGCCTCCCAGACTTCTGTAGTTCAGGACATGGCAACATGAAAATTTCAGGACTGAACACCATATTTATACCAAGTGTCGCTTTCTATCTGTAACCAGCTTTGAGCCTCAGTAGCAAAATTTGTAAAGGCAAAAGTGCACCACTTTAATCTCTGCCATAGAGAAACTGTAGCATTGGTGACGTGGCTGCTTCATTTGTTTTCTGATCATTCGCTGAATTTTGGGAAATCTTTCAAGGGCCATGTCACCACGTGCTCCAGGCAGTCAAAACTAGCTGCACCATATGAAAGTTTGCCTGATTAGTAGACATTAGGACAGCATTCCTGAAATATGTCTGTCCATCTTGGATTGGAAGATTTTTATACCATCCAGCTTTGAACCACTGAGAGAAATAGGACCATCATTTTGCAGACACAGCCAACAATGTCACCACAATTTGTTCACGCTGGTCATCTTTAATCTGGCATAGCCCAAAACATTTCAGATGTACAGATTTGAAGTTTAAAAAGTAGTGTTCATCGCATCGCACAGCTCAACACTCCCAAGACGCAATGCTAAATGTCAATGAGAAGTAAACGTGTGAAACCTCAAGGGCTGAATAAAGAGGCTAAGGTGATAGTGCCGAAAACTACAGTACCTGTAATTGTCCTTTGAAGCTGGCTCCAAAAGTGAGCCAGTCACCATAAAACATAAACTGTTAAAATGTCCACCGTTTGTAGCCAAAAGCAAAGTTTGGGTTTTTAATTGAGAGGGGCTATTTCTGTCAGGTTTCAGCTCTACAGGCCTCCTCTGCCATGTTTGTGCTGTTGGTGCCTTTTGGAGCAGTTTAATGGAAACTTCTGACAAATAATCTGGTTTACTGTTTGGACCATCTGAGAGGTTTGTGATTCAATTTTGGTTGAGGTCAATTCTAGTAATTTGGTACCTGCAAAGTAATGGATGCAGTTTGTTAACCAAGCGCCATCCTTTCATCTCAATATGGTCACTATTAGACCAAAACACTAACATGGAAATCACAGATAACTGCTGACTGTTGTTTGTCTGCTACATACACACAGTCTGTTTGGCTGTCCACATACTTTTGGCCTTACTGTACACTACACACTATTGATTTTACTGTATATGCACAGCGTGCAGAGCTGTGTGGAGATTGTGTGAGAGACTCTCTCACACACATTTTTCTCCTCAGGGTCTCATTATACGTTACATTAGCAGCTGACACGCTGCAGCATACCAACCCTCGCAACGACAGCATCAGCCAGCAATTTCCACACAGGTCGACATCAGACTTCTAAATCTGCCTCCTCTGAGAAACCATAAAACCCTAGAGACACTGTATATGAATGATTTGACTGAACACACGCTACATACAACATCTTTCTCACAGACACAAATCTGTTTATTCGCTGTGAGGTGTTACAGTATGTGTGTTTTATTTCTCCAAAAGCCAACACACACCAGGCGAGGACATTGCAGGAACAGTAGTAGTGTGGTCACATGGTACTATAACTTTGTGGGTGGGTGGGGTGGGGACTGTTTAGCATTCAGGTGGCGTGGGAGGCCTTGCTGTAGAAATGTGCTTCATAAGCACACGCTGGCACCCGACATTTAAAACCACACACATACATTTACAGTTTTCCTCTGTTGTTTATTCACAGCCGCGCAGTTAACGTTTAATTTATGACTTTAATTCATGGCGCTGAAGAATGACACAGACTTGCTTTATATTAAACTCTGCATATTTAATGTCCTGTTTAAAAAAAAAAGTGATTCTGTTCCCTTAAAATAAAGTGGGCAAAAGTCTGTGGGGCCCATTTTGGTTACATAAGACTTAATAAAGTTAATACTTTTAATATTGTCCCACTGCTCAATAGATGTGATGAGATGTGATTACATAAAGTGAACTTGATACCTGGACTCATTATCTTGGTAATCGCATGAGCGTCCCTTAACATTGTTGCACCGAGGCGATTCAGGCTTTACTGTGAAGTTGAAAAACTTTATGGGAATGAGCACAGATTCTCAAAGGAAAGTCTTAACATTAAGGAAACTATGAATCAATCAAAAGGTTTATAATTTTGCCCATGTTTTAGTGGCCTCACTGGAACGTGTGTATCTCTAAAGCTCGCTATACTGACAGAGCACTGAGTCCTGCCAACACAAGAAGGAAATACATACTCTGTAAATAAAAGATGGATGGGGGTAGCCACTGTGACATAACCTACTTGTTTCTACAGCGTGCTGAAACCAGTAGGTTATGTACATGTCGTGTATCCTGTCTTCCTTCTCTCACCCCAACTGATCGTGGCAGATGGCCCCGCCCCTCCCTGAGCCTGGTTCTGCCGGAGGTTTCTTCCTGTTAAAAGGGAGTTTTTCCTTCCCGCAGTCGCCAAAGTGCTTGCTCATAGGGGGTCATATGATTGTTGGGTTTTTATCTGTATGTATTATTGTAGGGTCTACCTTACAATATAAAGCGCCTTGAGGGCGACTGTTGTTGTGATTTGGCGCTGTATTAATAAAATTGAATTAAACTAAACCGTCAATAGTAGCATGTTTTTAATAGTCTGCAGGGACCATATTTGAACGAGAGGTTGAGTGCTAAACTAGCAGCTAATGCAAACTTAGTTAGCAAGCTGCTAACTATTAAATGATTTCATCTCAGAGACAAATCTGAGAAGTAGTAACAGTATGGGTAACATAAACACACATCAATTTTACAATGTCTGTCACTTTATTAGGTACACAACAAGCTATTTACCTCCTACTTTGTACTGACACCAACAACCAGCCACAGGACGAATCCACGAGTATCAACAATCCAACTGCAATTTTTCCAAGAATTGCAAATTCTAGTTAGGAATAAATTTATTACTGTAAGATTATCTTTATAAGAGCGTAGACATGAGGACAAAATCATCTTTGGATACACTAAAATGTAGTATTTTTACCCTTGGCTAGAAAGCTGTGCTAGTGGGTTGCTAATATTAGATTTTCAGTAGATAATCTGGCTGCTAAAATAATTAACATTGTGAAATCCTGTGGCTTTTTGTGTGTCCCACGTAACTACAGAAGCTTGCTGACATAGAGATAGCATCATCATTGAGCTACATTAATCATCTGGCACACAGAAACCTAAAATGTTGAGCCTTTGCTAACTGTTAAGAAAACAAATCTAACTGAAAACAGGGTTGATATTAATATTTCAAGTGACCATATTGCTTCTGCAATATTCTAGAAAATCTACCTCAATGCAAATTAAACTCCATCTTGTAATTTTCATTAATTCAGCTTGAGGGAAGTAAAAACGTCAGGTGTGGAAAATATACAAAATTGTTCTTTTTCTTTAAATTTTACTCAGAATAGAAACTCACTGGTCTGTTTTTTTCATTGATAGTAACCATTATCCAGAGAAGAGTCCAGGCTGTATCAGGAAGGAGGGATTATAATGGTTTCATTTGTTATTTGGTGCAGTGATCTCTGAATGTGGGGGAGAGCACAACAGGATTTAATTAAGTTTTCAACTTTGAAATTTTAAATGTACTCTCAGCAAAAGTGTCAATGTTCAAGGCTCAATAAAAATGGATTTATTGCGGCAGTAATTCAATGTTGTCCCTCTGAATTTTTTATTCGTTTGTTTGCTTATCATTGTAGAAATGTTCCAGATGGGGAGAGCAGTTGTAAATCTCTTTTTCTCTCTCTGTCTTTTCTTTTATGCAATCTCGCAGATCCCCGAGGAGCACGACCTGGAGAGTCAGGTGAGGTTGGAGCGTCAGTGGAGGTTTCTGAGAAATGCTCGCGTAAGAAGGCAGAGTCGAAGCATCATACAAAGAGGTCAGTAATGCGCACAAAAGACCTTCTTCTTCTTCTAACTTCTTCTAAACACATTTATATTTCACGTCGCTGCCTGGAAGAAAGAATCGTCTTTCTTAGTTTAGACACTTAATGTCGTGGGGAGGATTTTCATAGGGGAGATGTTCAAATGAAATGAACAGATATTACTGGAAATTAAATTAATTATTAAAATCTCTTCCCTGGTTTTCATCCTATTCAGTATTGCATTAAATGAAGGTAGAGTGACTTTGGTTAGGGAGCATACGACATACACAAGCTCTGCGGTCACTTCACTCCAGCACTTAGCTTCTAACAGAGCCATGTTTAATTGAATGTTTACGGAGCCTTAATGAGAGCAGGATCTGGGTGAAATCCAGACTGTCCAAAAAGATAAAAACAGACAGAGCCTCCAACGGCACTTTTCCCTGTCGGCTGCTCTTTGTTTCCTCCGTTTCTCTGCCAGGAGGTGATTATTATTCTGCCATTCTCACCAGATTCATGTTTTTGTGTTCAAAAAGCAGATTTTTTTTCTTTCAGCCTCACTTGGAGGGGGAGCTTGATTTTCAGCGGTATTGTAATGAGAGGACTTCACAAATTATGTAGGGATGGGCTCAGGTGCATATGATGAAAGAGCAGAGGAGAGAAAAGTGACTGTCACCTAGACTGAGTAAATCATCACAGTCAGAAGGTTGGCCTGTGCTAAAGTATATCCTGCTTTATCATCTGTTTGACTGTAAGTAGGGTCAGAATTTCTAAAATCATCTAGCAGCCGAGGTCGTAATCTCACAAAGGAACAAGGCTTCGTTTTCACCTCCTTCTTGCTTGTAGAAACACTGCAGACGTTTAAAAAAAAGGTGTTTCACTTCTTCATTTAGTGAAGGATTACTTGATACTTTCTTAACTTGGCACCAACTTCTTTTATCTGCTGTGTTTTAGCATCAGGTCATTGCTGCACAGCTGTTTGATGCAGTTTCTATCACTTTCTATCACATCTGCATAAAGTGGCTGTTTATGGAAGTTATTTTTGTTTGTTTGTGTTTCTAACAAAGGTTCATTGGTAATATAATACCCAAGGACAAAATAGTCCCTATGTTAGTTGGTTAAACTGTTACTAGTGACTGACAGTCGTGTCTAATTGACTATTTCCGGAGCCCTAATGAGGCTAACTTGGGTGAAATCCAGGCTGTCCCCGAAAAACATCAAGATGCATCAAAAATTTTAGGTGAGCAAGTTTGCAAATGATTCGCAGGGATGGAAGGAGTGATTGAAATCAGTTCACAGCAGGAGACGTCCTCTTTGTGAGTCACAGGTCTCCCCTCACATGCACTCGCACATTAAAGAGGCTCCAGTGCCAGCATACACACAGACTCCCCGGGTGAAGTTTGAGCAGCTCTCAAACAGAATAACTAACACCCCCGACGTCACCGGCAGCCCCCTCCACACATGCATACACAAACACACACACAGTCACGAGGCGATTGGCGTCAGAGCTGAGGCTTGCTCACGCACACGTCTATCCCGCTCTCGTTAAATCATTGAATTCCCCTCGCAGTTTTCTGAAAGAGAGAAGTAGTAGGGTTGCCCTCATTCAGTCGAATCCCTCCAGAGAGAGCCAAGGCGAGAGGAAGGAGGGAGGAGGAGGGGGGAGGGTGCGATGGAGGAAGATGGAGGAGTTAAGAACGAGGCAGCAAAGCTAGCAAAGAGAGAAGAGAGCAAAGGATGTTCTGTAGCCTGTGAACCTGATTTGACTTGTACTGTTTTTTTTTGTTGTTGGTGCAAAGTCTGCCCACTTCACTGTGCACTTCTGAGGTGTACTGAGGTGTTTTTACAGTCGCTCTTTATCTACTGTGATGTCACACTTCATGCACATTAAGCAAGTCGTGATGATGATCTCGCCCGGCTTTTAACCACAGGCCTCCGCAGCTTCTCCCTCCAACTACATTTTCCTCCATCACAGCTGCATCCATCCCCCTTCATTCTTCTTCATCTCGTTACGGCAGTCTCGGGAGTGAGTTCGTGTAGCCAAGGACGGGGTTGGCAGCCGGCATGTGTTGTTGCCATGACAACATATAGTGAGGCAGTCAAGTCATCAGATTTATCAGCGTGTTTTTACTCGCAGTGAAACCTGCCAGTGGGGTACACAACTCCACTGTTTTCTTTGCCTCGGCTCTTCCACCGCAGACCGTTTCATGTTTTGCTCTGTTCTCTTGCTTTGCCTCAAGTCTTGCTGTCGATGGCCAGGCTGTGCTTTGTCCTCTTTTTCCTTTATTCCACGTTCTACTTCTAAAAACGTCTTCCAGGAAACTTTATTTGCTTTTTGTTTTAACTTATATACCCTTACAACCCTATAGCATCTACATACAAATACTTTAAAAACCAAATACTTGTCCTTAAATTTTTTTTTTTTTTTTTAAGTGCTACTGTTAAAAGTATAAAGTTCAGATCATACTTGACCTTTGTGTTGCGTTGTGTTGGGAATCTCGGACCCATTCCATATTTAGTTTATGTTCATCAAGCAATAGTACAGCCCAGTATTTAATGTGTGCATCCAAAGCATAGACTGTATGTTTTAAAATAAATAAAGTTAAATAAAATAGAGTGCAGTCTATAAAACCTGCAGTCTTTCCAGTGGCCAGCAGAGGGCGACTCCTGTGGTTGCTAAAAGAAGTCTGATTGTATAAAAGTCGGTGAGAAAATGGCTCTACTTCTCACTTGAGTTGATTTTATGATCTGTGCCTTTATTTTCGTGTCAAATTGAATACAGTATCACTGTGATTTGGTAAATGACGGAGCCATTCAGAGGAAAAAAGGTGATAAAGCAGGGTGTGCTGTACGGTGGGTGATGAAAATATAGCTGTCCTCCGTTTCTCAGTCAGATCAACCTCTCACTTGTTGTTCACACTTTCAAAACTCAACTTGTACAAAGTGCTTTGAGTACTCAGGTAGAGTCTATGAGACCCAGGCCATTTATACAGCCTATGATGCAAAACCTCATGAAGCATAAATTTCTCTTTTTCCAAAAGCTATTAGAAATGTGTCAGTGAGCCACATTATTGCGCTGAGTGTACCTTTTATTATCCTTTATTATCCTATACAATTAAAAACTAGTAATTAAACTGTACTTCTTTGAACATTTCTTTTTAATCTGCTGACAGAGCATGGAAATATGAACTGCATTAGTGTGTTTAAGAAACTTAGAGGACAAAATAATAATTTGAACGAACACAAAACTCAATAATGTACCACTGAGTGAGTCCTGAGGCCCTCAGCTGGTGTCTTCGGTATTCTTGGACATGACAAAACCTGCCAGTCAGTTTAAGTAAGTGTGCACTGCTAATGGACCTTTAAATAAACCTTTTTATTGTAGCTCTTATGTTATTTTGTTCCTCTGTTTTGTACTAAAATGCTTTTGATTTGATCAGAGGCAGAATTTGAAAAATCTGAGTAAGCAAGAGATATCATAGAATCATAGATGTTTACATCTGCGCTGTAACTGCAATAATTTAATCAACCGATTCGCACTACAACCTGGTTTGCCTCTTATCTGTAGTTAATTTTATTTAATTTAATAACTGTACAGTACTCTGTTTATAGTAACCATTGTCCTTGATGTAAATATGTAAGAAAAATTGTGTATGTTTCTGTTCTGTGTCCTGTGTACTGTTTGTTGTATATGTGTCTTTCTGGCTGCTGTTACAACCAAATTTCCCCTTGTGGGACAATTAAAGGATTATTCTATTCTATTCTATTCTATTCTAAATATTGTCAAAGTTTATTTGTTAAAAACCACACGCTGATCTCTGGGATACAAAACTGGAAATAAGATGGCAGGAATCGAGCTGTTAACAGTTTCAGTTTGTTTTGGTGTTTTGCCATTTTAAAAGTTAAAAAAAAAGCTTCATGGACAGCCAAGGCCAAAAAAGATGAGTCGCTATGTAGAAGTAAAAGCACAGTGAAAACTAAACACCTCAATAGGTACGAAAATTACTACCTAAAGCCCAACTGTTTGTCATAAACTCTCTCCTAAATGCTACTCAGGTGGCAGGAAAGCTACCTGAGTATCGAGCAGTAGTAGGTACTGACCCCAGCCCAACGGTGAATAGCTGTAGGCTCCCTGATTCAGCCAACGGCAAGAGGAAGGCGGGACAGACTACATTTTATTTATTCATTCATATTACTGTAGCAGATTGAATGTTCAGGTTGGCAGTACGGGGGGATTTGAGCTTGTCCTCGTTACGAATGCATCTCTTGTCAAACTATAAGTTCTTCCCTGTAAGGTTGCAGCTGCAGGCGTGGGTTAGGTGTGCCAGCAGACAGGTTGTTCACCCATTTGCGTGCCACTTACTTTAACCTGCATCAGGAAACAAACCTCCGGTTTGGATGAATCCATCATCCTTTCATACCCACTTTTGGATTTTCTCCTCTGTTTCAGGTATTTCTCGTCTGGATGATCAAATATTCATCAACCGCAACCCCGGAGTGCCGTCAGTGGTCAAGTTCCACCCCTTCAACACCTGCATCGCTGTGGCTGACAAGGACAGCATCTGGTCAGAGACTACCACATTCAGTTAAAATGTTAAACAGATCATATTGTCATCTAATGAGTGTGTTTGTTTTAGCTTTTGGGACTGGGAGAAGGGCGAGAGACTGGACTACTTCTACAACGGAAACCCTCGTTATACTCGCATCACATCCATGGAGTACCTGAACGGACACGACTGCTCACTGCTGCTCACCGCAACAGGTTTCTAACACACACACATACACACACACAAAAGTGTGAGTTCAGATGCACAAGTGCATCCAAGTTATCAACCCAAATGTCCACGCCCACTGGCAACAGCAGAAATCGCAGGGAGGCTCATTTGTAGCAGCAACAAGCCTTAAACACTTGGCTGTTACACACACACAGAGCACTCATGTGTAGTCATCATCATTCATCAAAAGAAGAAAGCAATTACCCTCCATGGCTTTATCTTCATCACCCACAGGAACCGGAGAAAACAACTCGACATTAAAATACAAACACATTTATTTTGTTTGGTCTTCCTTCTGTTAAATTAAGCTAAGAAACTTTGATAAAAGGCTTCAGTATTGATAAATCTAAATTCCATCTCATCAAAAAGTAATGTGCACTTATTCAGCTTTTCCCCATCACTCATGCTCTGAAGGATAGCAGGGCAGGACATTAGTTATAAAAAAGAATCAGCATTAAAAAAAGTAAAACGCAGGCTGTAAATCAAGTGGAGACTTTTATGGCCTGTAATAGCTTCCTCATAAGAGTGCACGGACGTGTTTTATGTTGGGCTCGGTGTCTTTGCCGTGTTTCAGCCGCAGAGGTTTTGGGGTTAGATTCCTGCCTCATTGTTTCGTTCTGGCGAGATGCTCGCAGGCACAGAGCCTTTTAAGATGCCGCTCGGCGTTACACAATCTCCGTCTTCTTTTGAGGAGTGTGTGTTCACAGTCAAGGCACAATGTGTGTGAAGGAGTCTTGGTTCAGGGTTTTCATCAACGCAGTTCAACACTTTAAAGACCATTAAGATTACAAACAGGATGCTGGTGTCTGTGCAGCTTCGTCCAGCCTCAGCGTTTACACCACGCTGCATTTTTTTTCCTGGCTCTCTCTCTTACTCTGTATCTTTCCCTCTCTCTCCTCTCTCCAGATGATGGAGCGCTACGGATCTGGAAGAACTTTGCTGACCAGAAGAATCCGGAGATGGTGACGGCGTGGCAGGGTCTCTCCGATATGCTGCCCACTACCCGAGGTCAGCCCTCCATCAGCACCCACAGTAAAGACCAATGCTCTTTATTACTGTATCACCAACCCATCCACAGTCCCACCCATACTCCAAAACCACAAACTGTCCCAAAGCATCCCAGTCATACTTCCTCATTGCTCCATCTACAGAGAAGGTCTGAGAGGAGTTTTTTTTTCTCTTTAAACTAAAGTAATGAAAAAAACTAAAAGAAAAAATTCAATTTTGCTGAAACGATACAGCCACGGCTGACAATTACAGTAGAAAGTAAATCTAATAAAGTAGGTTAAGGTTATGTTCACACTTATATCTTTTTAAATTAAATACAGCTCAGGTTTTAGATGAATAAAAGAAAAAGTCCAACACATAGTGGACTAAAATCACACAGCACTGAAGCCTGAAGGTAGTTTTTCTTGTTTGTTGCAGTGTGTTTGGTGTTTTAAACCTCAGAAATTCATCTCTGAAAGGTGGCACCAATGAGAGCATTTCAGTTGCACAGTGACCCAGACCCCATCAAACCCAGCAGTAAACACTCACTCGCACAGCTTCGGTTTTAATTACCACAGATCTGTGCTTTAAAAAGATGTGCTCATCCCACAGAGCTGTTCAAATCACTAAAAATGTCAGATTTGAGGGGCAGCAATCAGGGCAGACCACTTCACCATCACTGGAAGTCCGGGAGAGTTTGTCACAAACTGCTTTAAAAATAAACAATTTCACACAAATGCTAAATGAAAAATGACACAGCCGAAACTTTATTTCCATACTTTTGCATTCGGGTTGTTTCCGCTGCCGGTGGCGGCAGGTTTAAGTCCACGAAGGCAGCTCTAATTTAAAATCCGCTGTCAGCTTCACCTCCCTCACCTTCTCACACGTTCCACATCTGTCATATATACCTGTCACACCTGAAACAGCGGGGGCTGTTTAACCTACTGCGGGCCCTACATTCCAAGTCTGCACGTAATCAATCATGAAATGCAGAAGGTAGGTATTTCTCATTCTTCCCCTGTGAGACTGTTCACATTGCTTTAGTGATCGTTATAAAACTGGGACTGTGGACGTTGGTGGATCCGCTGCCATGTTTACCTTCGTGTTGACACACTTACACACAACTCCCGAGGCGGAGATATTCACAAATGCGATGCAGGCACCCACTGTACACACCTGTCAGACACTTCCACCCACCGGTGTGTTGTGTCGGGTTACGCACGCTCTCCTTAACTCTCTCCCTTGCTTTAAATTTCTGCCTCGAGCGTTTCTCAGCCGATACTACTGGGATGTTTTTGGGAGCAACTGTGACAGCTGTAAGAATGACTGTTTCTGAGCATAACCTGTGTGATAAATGCAGCGATTACCTACGTGGCGCTCATCCGTCCGTATTAAAATGGTGCACTTTAGCACGAGCGCAGAAGTAGACAAATTTAATGGGTTTTTTTGTTTTTTAATAAGAGCGTGTCCCGTATGAGATGCGACACAGTGTTTGGCTAATTGGCAGCAGCCAGAGCAGAGCTGTCAGATTGAGTGACTGGCTGATTCAGTGCCTGGCTGCATATCTGTGCAGAGGTGTGGACCTCATGCCGTGTGCACATACGTGTTTCCGTCATTACCGAGCCACAGAGTCACCACAGCTCTGCGGGGACCTGCAGGGAGGAGACACACTTAACTAACACCGGTCTCTGCCTGACTCTCACGACACAAACCGCCCTGAGAAGCTCTCCCTCCGAGGAGGACTCTCCGACAGCAGGCCACAGCCATGTTTTCTCTGAGACTTTAACATTTAATGGTGTGCTTGTTATCCTGGATGTGTCGTCGGTGACAGTCCACTGTTTTGCAGTCTGTATGCAGAACCTAGTGAAGGCATCAGTTTTAATATAAGCAGCCACTCAGATGAGACCTCGCTTGAAAAAGTTTTACTGAAGAATCCAGCTTTGGCTTGTTGTGCTCCAAAATTTAAAAAAATAAAAATGAACTTGGCAGTAGATCTCAGAAACCTCGGCAATCTTACGCAGACTCTGCTTTCCCTGGTGCATTCACACCCACCACCTCCTGGCCCAGTATTCAGTTCTGAGTTATTACCATTGCTTGGAACGTCTTTCAGATTGAGTACAATAACGCTGTGTTTAGAATTTTTACGATTTTTAGCGTTGCCTCAGCTGCATTAATAATGTAAAACCCAATGAAATATTACACAAGTCTGTCTTCGCGCTGCCAAAATCCTGCTCTACCTCTGTAGGCAGTTGCAACAAGACTGAGCATTTCTCAAGGAGATGTTGCCAGACAAACACACACTCACACAAGAGTACCAGCAGGACCTGTCCTCACTCAACCCGCCCCCCCTCCCATCGTCCAATAACATGCTCCTGTGCTGTTTTTCATCAATGATCCATCTCTGTGGACTGTCTGGCTTTTTGTTATTTTGCTGGGTCTTTGATATTGTTTTGTGGGTCCCCCCCCCTCCCCGAGAGAGAGAGGCTGAACAAGGCAGCAAGACCGAAGCAACAAGTCTCCATAAGAATCCATATATAATTGTGCACCTTCATTATTTCCAGGTGTTGTTTTTGTTATTGACCAGCCACAAACTGATGCACATTCAGCTCCACCCTGCCTGCTTTTTAACGCTGTGGTGAAGGGATCTTAGATTCTGCGTCCTGCAGGTTCGGATGCTGGGGACGCTGTTTGTAATGCAGAGGTGGCAGCTCGGCTCAAATCTCCTTCCGCTCTTTGGTGTTGACGTGCTGCTGTTTGTCATTTGGGAGATGCCACGCTGGGAAGCAGCAGCCTTGTTCATCCCTCTGCTCTTCAAGTGCATGTAGAGTAATACCCATGAAGTGGCGAGGAGTACCTACCGTCACTTCATGGGTATTACAGCTCTGTTAGGTGTGTGTGGATGTTTGGGTTAGCATGCACAGGGGGTTCTTGCTAATTTGTTGCTTGCTTTGTTACGTTCCTGCTCTCCTCCCCCTCCCCCCCTTCTCCATCTTCCCTTCCTTCCTCCATACGCTCCTCTTCCCCCTGCTCGCAGGTCTGGCCAGAAGGGTCTCCATCTATCTTGACAGGAGTAAGCAAGGAGGTGAGTGTTGCATTTCCCTTCTATTCCCCCTCACTCCTAAAGCACATGTGCTGCACTAAACAGCCAAGGGTGTGCCTTTCATTTAGAAATTTCCTTTATTCCCCTGACCACTACCAGCACGCTTCATTCATTCATCTGTCTGGTGATGTTTCATTACTCCACCCCTGACAGTCAACCAAAGTTCAGAGCACGCTCCATGAAGAAAAAACTTCCACTAGCACAGACATGTCCTCTTCAGAAGGCCAGCACAACCTTTTTAAAGTTGATATCAAAAACTCTTAATTCCTACCTTCTTTAACCTTTAACTCTAATCAGGTTGTTATTTACAAACCTACAGTTTTTCCTTAATTTCAGACAAAAGTGAGAAAGCAGATTTCTGTTTTTCTAGCCAGCGACAGTTTAATGAATGTCAGATTGTAGCAGCTGTCTGCACTTGAGTCTTTTGCAATAAAAGATTCTGGTTTTCAGAGGCAGTGCATGTCAAGCAATATCAGTGTAAATAAGCCAGTGTTACCTAAATAGATAATTATGCAGATGTTAAATGAGCAGTTAAAAATCAGCCACTGCTTAAACAATCAGAACCGATACATTTGATCCACTTTGCAAGTAAACACTGGGAGATTCTTGCAGCTATATTTAGCTGGCTAACTAACCATCCTAATCTTTAAAACTAACCAGTCATGAAAGTTTAAAAAGCTGCAGGACATGTAAATGGCGTGTGACCATATGAACTTCATGTCTAAATGATATTATGCTAAAAAATTGAGCTAAATCTCCATGACCAAGGCAAAAATCAGTGAAAAATGGCTGATTAGCTTTAGACATGTTGGTTCTTTGTTAGCAGTAAGCTTCATTTTTAGTAACATAACACTCTCTAAATACACTGGAATGGTTTGCTGGGATATATGCAAACATCCTCAAAGTGTATACACACTGCAGGGGACACATTAGTTGTGATCTGATTATATTGAAACTGTAACCCCAAAAAGTCATCTCTGTGGAAATATTGTTTGGCTTCTTTAGATTGTGAGGAACTGCAAAAAAGATCATCCTTAAACCCATGCATCATAACTTCAGCCACACGCACACCGCTTTGACTTGGCTAGTTATTCAGCTTTTAAATTATGGGATCCTTGTACCGAACACTCAGTTGCAGGCACATTTGCAAATGGGTATTTGATTAACTCAGCATGTAAAATAATACTTTTACATAGTTGCATAGTCTCCAGTCACTCTTCATCGTCACCTCAAACAGCTTCTTTCATTTATTTAAAAAGAAAAACATGCACACACACTAATTTAATCTGGTCCCATGGGTGTCGGTGTTTAATTGGGACTATGTCTGTCTCACTGGAGGGTTCAGCCTGTTAAACTTCAGAGGAAACAGTGGAATTACAGGACTGCGGCTGGCAACTGGCTCCGAGAAGTTATTCCTGCAGCTTCTGCAGCTGCATTAGTATGCAGAGGCTGTCGCTGGAGGTAGAGCTTTGTGCAGAAAACAAGAGGGATAAGGTTTCTAGGTAAAAGTGGGAGAATTCTTAAGAGGGAAGGTCAGACAGGGGTTAAAAGGGGTGGATAAGTAGGTGGATGGCAGATGAGAAGATTGGAAGACAGGATAGATGGAGAGAAAATAAGGAAAGAAAAGTTGGAGATGACTTGAAAATAAGGTCATGCTAGTGTTTATTTAAGGCTGAAAGGAAGCACAGAGAGAGCAAACCAGAAATTTCTAATCAGTGTTTGTTCTGGGGTTAGATGGACCGAAGCGAACAAACGTCACATCTCTGCAGATTAGACTGAGAGCCGATCTAATTAAGTTCTGATCCACATAATTTCAGTATGTTACAACTCAGCTTTATGTCCTTTGTTTTATTTTTATTCTTTTTAATGCCATTAGGTTTAAGTTTCTTTTTTTCGCCTCTTTAATCGTCTTTCTCTTTGTCCCTTTTCTTGTGCATGAGCAGAAGTAGGGCAGACCTCTCGTCGTTGGTTTTATGGAGACACGCTTTGTGTCCTGCTTCACATTCAGCCTTGCTGCCTGGGACCTTGTTAACATCAGGCCTCCAGAACCTTGTGTGAAGTTGCAGTGATACAAAAGGCTGCAGGGCTTTTGTCTGCAGCTTTTACATAAACGCACATCACAGATTTTCTCTGTATTGTAGGTAAACACATTTTTAAAAACTACATAATAAAAAGCTAAAGAGATTATTGTCACTGCAGTATTCTAAAAATGTATAACATTTGATATAAAATTCCTAAAATATAGAAATTATTATTTTTTAGATGTAAAGCCAGTGTTTATATTCAGGATCTGACGCCTCCTGCCAAGGCTGCTGTGGCAGTCAAAGTGAACTAGATCATCTTCTACAGCTGATTGGGTGCCGGAGTTTAGAAAAGCAGCCACTGGGGAGTGAATCAGGAAGATTAGCAGTGTCTGAACCACCCTCACACTTTGGCTAAAGTCATCAGAAAACTTGCAAAATTGGCTCGTATTTATTATATTCAAAGTATCACATTGATTATTAGTGTAAAATTATTTATTTAGACCTTTAAATACAGTATGTTGCTGTTGTATTCCTGCCTGTGAGACCTCCAGCAGCAATCCTGGATCAGAACCCATTTCCTTAAGTTATTTAAAATGGCGTGGGAACTTTGTGCTAGTCTCCTCTCCCCAATAATCAGATCAACAGGTGATAATGTCGGCCGCTTAGAGCTCATTTCAGGAGGTCTGTGTCAGCCAAGCAGGTCAGAGCTCTTTCAAAGGTTAACCAAATGCCAAAGTAGGGAAGTCTCCCTGCCTGTCAGAACGCTCCCGTATCATGACATCATTGTCTATCAAAGGCACGCGCGTGCTGGTTAAGTTCCCAGTAATCTTGGAGGTTTATTACCAGAATCCTGGAAGACCTTTTCAAAGCAAACAGATAAAGTGAGGAGATTGAAAAACACTGAGGGAGAGAAGAAGCAGGAAGGCCTCAGCGCCAGTTTTAATGAGCTGCAGTGTGTGGGATAGTTAGACCATCACTGGAGATAATGGTGCAGAATAAGAAGGCAGAGGAAGGCGTCTTCTCCGGAGAGGAAAGATGGGAGTGAATCAAAGATATTTATGCAAAGGAATAGATAAATATCACAAATTGGGGATTTTCTTGGCGAACTGGTGCCGGAGCAGTGATGATCCACCACAAGCCTGCTGGCTATTACTGGTGTTAAACTAGCTTTTTTTGCCCAGTTGAAGATTCAGCAAGGGGAAGGCCATCTGCTAACAATATCAGTGCTGTTTTTGACTGGGGAGGACTCAAGCAGAGAGAGCGAAATACCAGATTTAAAGAGAGATTGTACCTAGAAGCTATCTATGCCTCCACCTCTGTAACGTGGTCAGATTTCCAGCTGAGGAAACATTGCCCACACTCCTTTTGCCAGCTTCTTCCTTCTCACAACTCAATTCTCCATGTCCATATTGATTTCTGTGTGGGTAACTAAGACCCGCTCAGGCCCACAAAGGTTCCCTCTAAGGCAGGATGATATCCCGTTTTGAGCAGCTGAGTGTTGTCTGCAAGAGACAGAACTGAAAGGTGTGGTTTAAGGTTTCAGATCTGTGACCCTCTGAACTCAAAGTGAAGTTTTTTGACAGCCGTCAGGGAGAATTTAGCCGCTTGAAGTGGGACAGAAGGGAAGAGCTAACGCGGGAAAGATAGAGGAAGCGAGAAGTTAGCGAGAGGAACACCTGGATAGAGAGGCAGAGAGATGGAGAGATAAACGAGACTGCAAGCAGGCGTACAGCTAAATGTTCTTCGAGTGTCTCAAGCTTAATATATCTTAATTAGGACTGAAGCATCAGCTCCAGCAGGGGCGAATGGGGGCTGCACACTGCTTCACTGCTATTTTGGGCATTGATTTTAATTCAAAAAGTGTTCCTTTATCTCTTCTGATCCTCTTTCTTTGCTAGAATGTAACAGAAGCAACAAGTCAGCCATATTTCTTTTAATCAGCTTCTTTTAGTCATCAAGTCAGTGGAACATCTGGGAAGTTTGCTCTTTGTCACTTTGCCCAGAAAGTTGCCTAAAAATAGTTACGTCATTAGCGCATGATGCATAGAAATTGTGACTTTTGTTTCACATAGACAGAGTTAAGAAAGGAAATCTTCAGAAGAAAGTCACAAACGCTGTGTTCAAGGAGCATCGTGTTTCAGATCCCTGATTAAAGACAAGAAATACAATTTCAAACTCAGCCTTACTATCAGACTTCAGTCAGGATCTGTATGGAATATTTCTGATTTGGGGCTGTGACTCTGGTCCGGGACTCTGCCTTCCACGTGAATGCACCTAAAAGCGTAAAGCGGGGAGAGCAGGAGCAAGACCTTTGTACAAAACAGAACAGGCTTCGGTGCCAACAGGTAGGACACTGATCAAGTTAGACGCAGTGTAAAAAGGTGGCACTGGGGTGGAGGTGTGCTGTGACACAGCTGGCAGATTCACAGCAGCTATAGGCAGGCTGAAGGAAGTCGAGTAGCTTATTCCCTGTGAGCAGTACCAGAGGTAATGTGGTAAACACTGCAATCAGCTGACTTGCCAGGAGTGCAGCCTGACTTTGACATTCCCAAAAGCAACGTTTGCCAAACATTACCAACTTCATTTTGTGTCATTACCGAAACAAATGATGAAACTAATAAATGGTGAAAGCAGTGTGTTGTCGTGCTCTGCTGCATCCCATCAGAAGTTAATATTTTGCTCATCATCTGTTTAATTTGTAGTCCTGTTTTGGCAGTAATGACGTTTGTTTTAGAACCACTATATGTTTTAGTTCTGCCCGGCAGTCCTTTAATGCTTTGCAGGAAAAGCAGATCTGTGCATCATTTTATTTGACTCCAGTTTTCCCCTGACTTTGGGAACCACTGGCCCAAAGAATTTCTTATTGTGAGAGCACACAGAGAAAGGCGTTGATGAGCTGTATGTAAATCTTTGGGAAAGTTTGCTGATGTGCGTTTCCTCCTGCACACACTTCAGTGCACTGGGGAATCTTCCCTTCTCCCCTCCACTCATTGTAACCCAGATTTCCTCATTACCAGTCTGTCAGCCTCAAAGGGAATGCCGCCTCCTCCTTTTCACAGCGTGAGAAGCCCGTGCGCGACTGTGAGCGTGTCACTGACAGAGCACAGTCTTGTGAAGCGGTTTCCCCTGCATGCTATTCCCCAACATGTGCCAAGGCACACCGGCAGCGTGACGCCCGAGCGGGCCGGGTGACGTCACGCTTTGATTTGAAGCCGCCGCACGGGGCTTGGGTTTTCCTGACAGTGTAAGAGAAGTCGAGCGGTATTATGACACAGCAGCGAAAGCTCAGTCACGACTGATAAATGAGACGCGTGAATGATTCGAGATCAGCCGGGGAAGATGTCTAATAATTAACGTGTTCAGTCTTCAACAAGGTTTAGGAAGAGCAAAGAAAATAGCTTCTTCTCTTTCCATTTACACTTCGTTTTGCAAAGGAAGCAAATTAGAACAAAAATAAGCAGTGTTAAAAAAAATTAGATGAATGTATGAAGCAAGGTGCTGACACAGGTGGGTGAGCTGGAGATGGCTATTGATTGTGTAAAAACAGGAGGAGGAAGTGACTCAGAGAGAAAGGAGGAGGAACAGGAGGAAATGAAGCTTGGCATGATGAGTTTCAAGAGGATAGAAAAGGAGGCTGTTTCTCTAACGTCTGTGGTGAAAGCACTCCTGCAAGAAAGGGGGAGCGAGATGGAGTGTGTTTATAATGTGTGTTTTGCTACCTGCCCCATTATTTCTTCTCCTCCACCATTCAACCCTCCATTAGAGCCTCTGCACTCTGGCTTGTAGGAAATGCTTTTCTCCATCTGCGCCAAGGTTATCAAAGTGAACTAAGAATATTTAATTCTGTTAATTATTATGAAAAAAAACATGCATTATGTACTTTGAAAATTACGTCAATTAAAATGGAAAACACACAGGCTTTAGCTTTTAACGCAACACAGACAACGTGCAGTGACACGCACTGTATATGTACAGAGAATCAAGTAGTTTGTGTGCACCCACATTGCAGTTTAATAGAATAACCTTCCTTGCTTTAATTTGCCCGGTGACCTTTGTAACCCCTCATTTCCTGTCTGTCTCGCCCATCATTTCCTGTCATTTTGGCTTTCACTGAAGGCAGAAAAGCCTCCAAAATAATGCAGACGAGCGGCACGTGTGGTTAAAGCCCCATTAAAATGCTGGTCACTGCAGGTTAGCTGAAGATTATTTTGTGAAACTACTCAGACATAAATTTAGTAGTTCGCACAGAGTTTGAAGGTCTTGCACATGTAATATGCATAAAACCTGTTACGTGTATTAATCCTGAGCCGTTTGATAGAAAAGATTTGCTTCCAGTCTGTCATCCAGACGATTGATGTCAGAGGTCTGTTCAGGTTAATACTCTCAGAATCATGTGACTTTCATCTGTCTACCATTTGCTATTATAGCATGCCGCTAGCTTTGCCCTTTAAAACTGTGCAGCCACTATCAAGCATGTTAACTCATAGTTTAAAGCCAGAAGCTGCAACTTCTCTGTTTTCACTGTACGGTCAGCCGATCGGCCGATAACGCTGCATGTAAGCGGCGAGCTCCTGCTCATTTTCTCCAACACAAAAAAAAGGTTATTACTGGTCCGGGTTTCCTCAGTGCGACAGAAAGAGAGAGAGGCAGAATTACTGTGTGCAGTGATAAAGCTGAAATTACAGTGCTGCCTTAAGTGGATCATTTCAGTAAATTATGAATATTCTGCACTTGTCTCAATAGGCACTTGCTTAATTATTTATCTGTCTTATTCTTGACAGTAAACAGTTTGTAGCATTTAAGTGGCTTTGCTGTTACATTTGAATTATGGCTAAAGGAACACCTTTGAAAGTATTGGCTTTTGTTTGTTTGTTGTTTTATGAACGCAGATATTTTAGTGGTTATTGTGGATTAATTTTGCTTGCCAAAGGCAAATATTAGTGTTGCTGCTTTACTCAAAGGCAGGTCAGACTGCAGTGTGAAGAGCAGCGAATGGGAGCAGCCGAGGGATCGTTAGCCAAATAAAGATATCTGGTGCATAGGACCAGCAGGGGGGTCAGCTTAGACCTGGAGGGGTGCTGAACCCTGACTATACACACAAAGTTGGCTTGTAACTACACTCATCAGCCACTTTATTAGGTATGTCTCACTGTACCACGTTGGACCCTCTTTTGCCTTTTCTTTAGAGACTTTGGCTCGTGTTGACATGACAGCATCATGCACTTGCTCCAGATTTGTCAGCCGCACATCCTGCTCTCCTGTTACACCACATCATGAAGTTGCTCTATTGGTTACTCCATCCATCCACTCTCTGCTGCTTATCCTTTCCAGGGTCACGGGGGGGCTGGAGCCTATCCCAGCTGTCTTGGGGCGAGAGGCAGGGTACACCCTGGACAGGTCGCCAGTCTGTCGCAGGGCTAACACATAGACACAAACGACCATTTGCTCTCACATTCACACCTATGGGCAATTTAGAGTTTCCAATTTACCTATTCCCACTAACTGCATGTCTTTGGACTGTGGGAGGAAGCTTGAGTACCTGGAGAGAACCCACGCAAAGATGGGGAGAACATGCAAACTCCACACAGGAAGAACCCGCCCTGATGGTGGACCTTAATGCTGTGAGGCAACAGTGCTAACCACTGTGCCACCATGCTGCCTCTATTGGTGACTGTGGAAGCTATTAGCAGTCATAAAGCGATGGACATGGTCAGGACATGGTTACTGTAGACTTCCTGTCAGCTTCAAGCTGTCTGGCCATCTTCCTGTGGAATCAACAAGGTATTTTCACCCAGAGAACGAGCACTCACTGGGTATCTTCCCTTTTTCTGGCCATTCTGTGAACCCTGGAGATGGTTTTATTGGAAAATCCCAGCACATCAGCAGTTTCTGAAATACTCAGACCAGCCCATCTGGCACCAGCAACCATTCAATGACATTCAAAATCATTTAAATCACCTTTCTTTTCCGCTCTAATGGTTCATTTGAATTTTAGTAGATAATCTTCACCGTGCCTACATGTCTAAGTGCGCTGAGCTGCTACCTTGTGATTGGCTGGTTATAGATTTATGTTAATGAGCAGTTGAACAGGTATAAAATGGCTGGTGAACGTATTTTATGGGGGTGCAAACAAACTGACATGAACAAAAAATAGAATGGTTAAAAGTTCATATTTACTAAGCAGCTTGAAAGTTTCGGAAAATCATTTTCCTTCATGAGAGCCCTCCTGTTTTTCCTAAAAACAGTTTTAGAGTATTAGCAAGTCCCGTACATCTGTTTTCTTAATCGCTGATTCAGTGCAGTCGCTGGAGCCTATCCCAGCTCTCATAGAGCAAAACAGCGGGTACACTCTGGTCATGTCACCAGTCCGTCGCCCCATTCATCCTCACACTCCCATTCAAACTTGGGTTAAAGGATTTCAAACTGACTAACAGCAGTAAAGAAAAGGAGGAGGCATTTATTTGCTGTTCAGTTTGTTGAACTGTTCAAATAAATAGTGTCAAAACTAGAGACCATAATTGACCAGTTGACCCGTGGCCGTGTGGAGGAAGGTCGCTGAAACGGTCACACCCTAGCCGCTCATCGTGGAGCGCGCTGTCGGCTGCAGTTAGCTTCCCTCCGCAGACGTTCCTGAGCCAGCACAGCTTGTGCTGCACTGTTCACTTGATTCCTGCTGTGACTGCCAGCATACGAAGAGTCCTGCTGTCTTCAGCTTCTTCCTTCCTCACTTTTTCGCTCGAGTGCCATTTGACTCATCAAAGCCGGAATCTGCTGACAGGCGCAGTTCCAGGGTCAGTGTTTGCATCTCCCAGTGGTCGTCCTGACAGGGAAGATGCAAAATGCTAAACAATGCTTCAGTCTGCATGAAGTGCGCCTTTGTACACTCGGGAATGACTTGGTTTTAATGGTCCGAGTTTTACTGCAAAAACATTTCTTTTGCACCTTTACACACTTCTTTTGCTCATTTTTTGATCCTTTCTGTTGTATTTAATAGTGACGCACTGGTGCAGGAGCCTGCTGCACTAATCTTTCATTTGACTTGGTACATGTGTCAGCGTGAGCCTCCTGAAACCTCCGACAGATTGCGTGGGCTGTGTATTACTGGGATCAGCACATGTTCTGTGTGTTTAGCAGCTGTGTTTATAAGTGTTTGTAAAGGTCCCTTTTTAAATGAAATTAAAAAAACGTCAAATTCAAACTGCAGCTCGCAGATTGTGTGCAAATTATTCTTATGCTGTTCGTGTAATTGTGATTAAAAGCCACCTTCTGTTGTTTTGAAAACAGTAAATAATCCTGGTGTGTGCTTCGTATTGAGCGCACAGTCCCGTTTGTGCTTGTTGTAAGTGTCGCTGTGTCGTCCTGTGTTTGTAGGAGCAGGTATGGTCGTGGACTGGGAGCAGGAGACGGGGTTCCTCATGACGTCTGGAGACGTCCGAGTCGTCAGGATCTGGGACACTGACAGAGAAATGAAGGTCCAGGTACTCGGCACACCTCACTGCTTTGTGTTTCTCTTCATTAGTTTTATAAAATCGGGTAAAAGAATGACCCGAGGGCAAATGGAGAATCTGTTGGTCTGTGTCAGTCAAGTGTGAGTCTCTGCCCTCCTTCTAGTTCCTAAATCATTGCCGTGACCTTCAACTTCATCTGATTTAGTTTATTCCTCTGTGCTATTGATCACATTCGTGTCTCTGGAAAGTAGTTTTGGAAAATTTGAGACTTGCAGGTTTCATGTTTCTAAGTAGAATTGCAATCTTAACGAGACTTTTATTGCCATTTGTCATAAATCTAAACATCAAAGGAAAAGAAGGAGACAGCAGAGGAGGTTCAGGGATGTAGTGAAGGAGGACATGCAGAGGGCTGGTGTGACAGAGCTGGATGTTAAGGACAGGGTGAGATGGAAGCAGATGATTCGCTGTGGCGACCTCTACAGAGCGCAGCCCAAAGACGTTGTTGTAATCTAAACGTCAACACTTTAAATCAGCTATTCTGTGTATCCAAAAATCACACTTTGGTCCTTTCACGTGATTCGTTGACAATACAAAATGATCCAAAGTAATCCTTTAGCAGGATTTTGAGTCTAGCTTTCAACTTTTCCCAAACGAGGCCGCTGTGTGGAAGCATTTTGGTGGAATTTTAGATTTAAGCTTTAATATTCAACAGGAACAACTCAGATTACTTTCTTGGTGCTAAAACATGAAAACAACCCTGTTTTTGAGGCGTTTCACATTAAAACTTAATGTGTTCACGGAGCTCTCTGCTGCTGCTGCTGCTGCTGTCTGTTTGGGTAAAGTAATGTGAGTGTGAGGCAGAGCCAGTATCATTAGTGTGGTTTCTTTCTTTTCTCCTTCTTTTTACACATCTAATGGACCTCGGTGTGCTAATCATTGTCATGATGGATGGACTTAATACAAGTACAAATGGCCCCAGTCTCGCCTATGGCTGCATATTGATGCTGGGCCCAGCTTCAAATGAGCCAACAGAGCACATGATTGATGATTTTAAAGGAGGTTTAATGTGAAATGAGCGTTACCTTTACAGACCTTGACAAGAGGATTTGTGTGTGTTCTTGTGTGTGTGTGTTCGTGCGCCAGGACATCCCAACAGGAGCGGACAGCTGTGTGACCAGTCTCTCCTGCGACTCCCAGCGTTCGCTGATCGTTGCCGGTCTGGGTGACGGGTCTGTGCGGGTCTT
This sequence comes from Pelmatolapia mariae, assembly GCF_036321145.2. Taxonomy (NCBI): domain Eukaryota; kingdom Metazoa; phylum Chordata; class Actinopteri; order Cichliformes; family Cichlidae; genus Pelmatolapia; species Pelmatolapia mariae. Next base: position 40,691,381 of record NC_086232.1, read on the forward strand.
TGATCGGAGGATGGGCCCCAATGAATGGTAGTCTCCCATCCTCCCATCATCACTTTCTCATCACATTAAATCACTTTCAAATTTATGATTTCTCAGCACGGTTTTATTTTACTGTCTCAACGTTATTTAACTTCACTGAAGAACACACATGGCAGTTTCTGTGGGCATTTACTCCTACTCCAGACTCGTGCATTATTCACTTCTCTAATCTATATTTATTGTATGTAGTGTGCCGTAAATCTCCCTTTGGGGTTGCCTCATCCTTTAATGGACCCCGTGCCCCCAGCTGGGTTAAACATTATTTTAATTTCAGCCCCTAAGGGGGAAAACAAGGCAGTTAAAACATGAAGTGGCCCATAAATCTTTAAATGAAGCTAATTTAATAGTTCCCCTTCAGGCTGGGAGTTACATCTTTCAGCAACTGTTGCCTCCCCATGTTGATCAGTCCAGAGCTGATGGTTGGACTCGGTCTTAGGAAACGGGGTTTTGTATAGAGAAGCTTCTTTTTTCAGTGCTTGGAGAAAAGAGTCCTTAAAATTCGGCGTTAGACAGATCAGGCGCTCGTTCTGGCACATCTGTGCTCCGACTGTAAAGTGTTTCTTTACTTATTCAGTAATTCAAGCGCCGCTCAGCTCCAAGAAGATGGTCATACAAAATGAAATCAGAAAGACTTTTTTTCCCCATCCTGATGCCATTCTGCCACCCAGTGGTGTGTCGTCCTCGTAACATGTAGAGAGGCAGGATTTATCTTCAGTTTTTGTTTTTTTTGAATACCACACTGGTTACCCAAGAAGAAAGTCACCACCCAGTTTGAACTCAGCGGTCAGATGAGAGCCTTTCTACTGAATGTGTACCCAGCTTTACTGTACAGCCAGATCATTTAGTCACATTACTTGATTTGCTTGTAATTAAGGAAAGAAATTTAAACGACTGTAACGTCGTTTAAAGTGTCGCTGGATGAGGCTTCAAAAAACGCTCCTTCATGTGATAGACACGTGTTTTTATTCTCACTTCTGCTGCAATCATTTAATTCTTAAGAGCTTTTTCACACCCAGTTAGCCCAAAGCAGTGAGTCAGTGAATCAAAACACAGTGAGTAGCAGATATTTTCGGCCTCACTGCACCCATGGATCATCAGACACTACAGGCTCTCCTGTTGGTGGTGAAAATACCACTAAATGTACTAAAAGACATATTTTTTTAAATGATTTGTTTTGACTTGATGTCACTTGGTTTAACTCTCTTTTTGTAGCGTAGTTAACTGACGCTTGTTGTGTCTCTGCAGTCGTGTGATGACCTACAGGGAGCACGGAGCCTGGGTGGTAAAAGCTCATCTACAGAAGGAGACAGACGGGCACATCATCAGCGTCAGGTATCCTCTTTCACCTGCTCAGACTCACAGACACTAACTTGAATGTTTTCTTGACTGTACTGACTCTGATTATCCCGTCAGTGTTAACGGAGACGTGCGGTTCTTTGAGCCACGGATGCCGGAGTCCATCAATGTGCTACAGACGGTGAAAGGCTTAACGGCTTTAGACATCCACCCACAGGCCAACCTGTTCGCCTGGTGAGTTGGTTTGCTTGACGTTGGGTCAAACCCAGAGAATCAGATGCTTTTTCCTCAAGTAAATACCTAAATGCACGTGTGTGACTCCTCTGTGTTTCACTGTCGACCTTCCAGTGGATCGATGAACCAGTTCATAGCGGTCTACAATGCAAACGGCGACGTGATCAGCAACATTAAGTACTATGATGGTTTCATGGGACAAAGAATCGGTGCCATCAGCTGTTTAGCCTTCCATCCTCACTGGGTAAAACTAGAGCTCAACTGTGTATTCTGTATCGTCTTTGTTGTTGTGTTAAGCTAACACCTGTACCTGACAAATAAATGTTATTAAAAAAATCAAATATCTCTCTTGGAAATTTAGTGAAATTTAAAAAACAATGCATCCTAAAGTGGAAATGTTCGAGTGAGCTTTCCTTTAGAGGTACTTAGCCACAGCATTTAATCTGCAATTCAGTCTTCATTTTAAAACTGCACTCATCAATTTTATATCAAACAATTATGCAAATTGTGAAAGATGTTCCTTGTCACATTGAACCCAAAGAGAAATATCACTTGTTTAGCTCATTTCTTTGGTTTTCTTACTCAGAGCTCATTAAATTTGCCTCCAGTCACAGTTGTTACCTCCTTTAGTGACAAACCTCCACCACCAGCTCCACATCAAAGAGCTCTCGGGCAAAGTTAGTTGGTGTTCACAGAGTCAGGTATTCTTCTCTGGAGCGGTGGTTGATCAGAACAAAGGGATCGCAGTTAGTCAGAAACATGATGACGAATGAATGCTAATGTCCGAAACTGGACAACACTGACTCTCTAGGTTGGTTACCAACTTCTGGTTAAAAGAAGTTACCAAGTTAAAATTTAAGTTAAAAAGTTACCAAGTTGTTACCAAGCAACATCTATAATTAATGAGTTTGGTCACTTTCACTTCAGGCATTACTTAATTTAGAAAGTCATGGGTTTATTTCAGTCATTCTAAGTACAAGTACAAATGTCTGGGGCACGCTCATCTGTAAAAGCGACCACTTCTCTGAGTTGTATAAAAATTCACCAGATGTCATGCATGAGTAAATTAGAGACTAAAACTGTTTTTGTAACAACTGTTACCATGTTACTTTGGGCTGTAGCTCGGGGAGGTTGGTGGTAGAGGCGGCCTCATGTGGCCATCTCTGGAACTGCAGGTTTGACTGTTTGAGCAACAGGTTAGCTAGCAGATCATTATTTTTTCTTTCCACTTCTCAAAAGTGGTTCAGACCAAAACCACAAACATCTGGCTGTTTATCAGTAAAATAATCGAAGTATGCCATCACACTGCTGTTGCATCGGTTAGTCATTTCTAGGTGTACCACTTCGCATGCAAGTATTTTTCTGCACATAAGTTTAAAGTTTGATATGAAACTCTTAATTTTTCCTGGAATTTCGATGAGAAATCCTCATCAGCTTGTCTGCACAGAAGGAAGCCTTTGATTACAGCGAACTGCTGTTAGTGGGTTTTTGAGTGTTATTAGATTACCCTGATTAGATTAAAGGAAAGTGCAGTATAAATGGGGTGCTCTCAACACAACTTAGATGTTCCTGTCTGTTCTCACACACACACACACACACACACACACACACACACACACACACACACACACACACAGTCTTTAAGTAAGTAACCTCCCCTGTCTTTTCTCTCCGTCTCCCTGCAGCCTCACTTGGCGGTAGGCAGCAACGACTACTACATGTCCATCTACTCGGCAGAGAAGAGGCTCAGATAACACACCAGCATCCATCACCTCTCCTCCCCATCAACACACATGAATTGTGACCCTGAGCCTCAAGCACCGGGATGTAAATGACGATCTTTTTTGTTTTTCGTGTACATATGCAATTACCACCCTGAATGTTCTAGTGATGGCTGCTGACGAAAACTCATGCTACAGACGACTCTCTCTATATATATTATATTATCATTGTTTATTCATATTCTTATTATGAAGCTAATGATTGTAGACTTGGCTGTGCTGAGTGTGTATATTTAAATAGCATATACAGAAGAAGAGAGGTTCTATTTTAAAAAAGAAAAAAAGTGGTACCTGTCGATCACCGGGGGCCTCTCCTCGCCACACAGCGAGCATCACTACCTGAACAAACTCTGACCCAATCCAGATGTGGCGAGAGAGGACAGCACGCACACACTGTTAAAACATATTAACCGGTGCAGGAAACATGAACTCGCCACGCCACTGAACCCCGGTGCGTGTGCGTAAACTGGCCGAGGATGCAGAGTTTCGTGACTTCGCAGCACCTGCCGCCAAGATGTTTGGAAGGACGGACCCCAGAAAGGTGGATTGTGATTACTGTTCCCTGAAAACGTCAAGCCGGCAGACGTGACGAGTTTGTTTTTGTGAGTGTTAGAAGGAATTATAGCACAGATGTGCCCTGCCCACAGCGGGCTCTCATAGCCTTGGACTTGCCCAAAAAGACACCTGCTCCCATTCTGCAGTTCTCCTCGCTTCCTTCGCCCCAGCGTGCCAAACAAAATCATCATTTCCATGCAGTCCCCTTCGCTGTGGCTCAGAGGGGTGTGCTTTTTGTTTTGTTTGTTTTAGCTAAACCTGCTTTGTTCCTAGGATGACGCATGCCCTTGTATCTAGCACAGTGAGAGGAGAGCTAGCCAAGTACCTGGTCCTACCTGGAGACCGCGGCAGCTACCTACCTGCCTCTGCAAAGCAATAAGACTGCTCATGATCGATCCAGCCTCAAGCTCTTCCTGTTTCCCACAGAAAAACGCACTTCCATTTGGAGGGGGTGTTAGGCTGCCACAGTACAGCAATACAAACGCACACATTTCCATTCACGACAGCGAGTTTCCTTTAGACTTCATCGTATGGCTGTGCGTAACCCACCTGCTGTCACAGTGACAGTAAAGATGGCGGTTTTATTGGTTTACCTGAGGGTGAAACAAGCCCTCAAAACACTGCTTTCATTTTTATGGCTTCTGGAAAATACAAATAGAAGTAAAGCTTCTTGTTAATTTAAACCAATCAGGCGCAGCTTTGTCTTCATTCAGATCCTTTTTTTTTCTTATTTTGATGAACCCCCGCTGCAGGGTTTCATTTGAGCTCTTATTTTGCTTTTATTGCAGACTTCTTTGGATTGATTATGTGTAACTAAGCGAAAGTGCGCCGCATGCTTAGAGAGCGCCGACTCACCTGTTGTTTCTCACTTCATCAGGTTTTAGTCAGCCCCCTAGATTTCGCTCAGGTATTTCATGAGCCCCCATCAGCCCCCTCCTCCCCCTGCAGCATGATAGGCAGGTGAGGTCAGTCACAAGCAAGAGATCATGAAAACTGACGTCAATGTGGTGCTCTTTCCTAAAGCTTTTTTTTTTTTTTTTTTGTGCATTATCACCATCGTCGTGCCTCTCCTCTGAGGCAGCTTTGCCTTTTTAATCTTTTTTTTTTCGTCCTTTTCTTGTATTTTTCTATGTTTTTAATTCTTTGTTCGCCTTGGCCTCGGGGGGCGGGTGGGGGAGCTTTAGCATTCAAAGGCTGCTCCCCCCTCTCTTTTCCTGCCACACCTCCCATCTGCATCGCGCCTCCCGAGCTTTTGCTTTTCCCCCACAGACGGAGTGGATTTGTAGACTGAAAGTGAACTGGGAACACCAAACATACCACACAACATGCAGTCCGGTCACCACGTCAGTCTCCACCCTCACACGGTCACTGAGCTGGTCCAAGCCCTCAGCTCACACTCACATTCATCTCTGAGTATCCTGCTTTGAGTTTTAAGATTTTAGAGCTGGACAAAAAGTCTTTAGTAGGAAAGGAAAAGTGAAACAATCAGGTTTGTGTCTGTGACTTCAGACTGCTTTGCTGACTGTGGTTCATAAAGCAGGAGATGAAATCAGTGAAATAAACCAAATACAACACCGGGTTTTGTCTGTTTCTTCAATGTGTATTCAAAGAAGCCTCCAGATGTTGCTGAGCTGTTTCTAGTGAAACACACTGCAAACAGGAGAATATCCTTTATGGATGAATTTCTAAATTATAAATAATTGTTCACAAACAAGCGTCTGTTGTCTTATTTTAATTTCTAGTTTCATGTGAATTTATATTAATTTTGTAAAGTCAAAGAAAACTTTATGAAAAAAATGAACATCTGCTTTGCTTTTCTAAATTAAAGAGTGATCTTAAAACTCCACTGCTTAGTTTATTAGAGTTATATTTTGTTTTAGGTTTGTTGGGAAATCCCGGCACCTTCACGTGGAAGCCTCAATGCACCACACATGCATCGTCTCATATCCTGAAGCTGCACCGGTTCAGCTGTTTCAAACAAATATGTAAGAAAATGATCTATATACTACTCAAAGCCGACGAGATCTCATAGTGGTTCAAACTGAAACCAAAATAAAACCGGATTAGGGGAGGGGAAGGTTTAAATTAAGGTTTCATGTTAATGTAGGCTTTGTTAGTTTTCTTGGAGTTGCTGAGATTTCATTAATTTAAACAACTTTTGTTTCAACTTGGTGCATCACCATATGTTTAACACCTGAGCTTGTTTCAAAGTTTGTGTAAATTTTACTTCCAAAAAACCATAAACAGGTTGAATGGGATGATTTAAAATTGCATTTCTATAAAGTTGCACCAAAAACTAGCAACTTGCATACATTCTACTGGCCAGCAGGAGGCGACACCTCTGGTTTCAAAAAGAGGGCTAATTATATAGTAAATTGTATAGACCTATATAATTATATACAAATTCTATATAATTATATAAGTGAGAAAATGGGACACTTGGCATGTGTTATTTTTGACCTCATTAAACATTTACCTGACGAGTTCAGTCACTCATTTAAAGTCTTATTGAACACAACATGGTGTTCGTTTTATTTTGTCACTATGGGCCAAATGTCTTGCTCATCACATCCATCACACTGAGATGGATGTTTAGTCATCTGTGAACTGTTGGTCTTTCGCCCTGATGAGATGCTATCAATTTTTTTCTCATTTCAATACAATTGTATTTAAATGGCGCCAAATCACAGCAACAGTTGGCTCAATATGCTTTTTATTGTTAAAAAAAATTGTAACAAAAATACAGAGAAAACACCAACAATCAGGTGACCCCCTATGAGCAAGACCTTTGGCGACGGTGGCAAAGAAAAACTCCCTTTTAACAGGAAGAAACCTCTGGATCAGGGAGGGACAGCCATCTGCTGTGACTGGTTGGGGGTGATGGGAGGAACCTTTGAAATTTGAAAAAGCTCCATGGGCACTCAAGATCCTTTAAGAAAAGTCCCTGATGGACTTTTGGCTCCCAGCTAACCTCTCGTTACCCACAACATCCTGTTAGCTGCTTTTAGCAAATTCAGCAGCTGAATCAGAGAATTCAAAATCACCCAAATGCTACAGCTGCTGGAATAACACTGGATGTAATTAATCGTTCTGTCCTACTTTACTAGGTTTGGTCATTCGTGTGTGATTGAGTGTGTTGGTATGATCTGTTAGGACCACAAAGTGTACGTTTTTATAAAGATGAATTCTACAATTAAAGCAAACGTTAATTAATTTGATGTATTTAAAAATAAATGCAGTAAATCCCAAATAATTTTATTATACAGAGCAGTTAAGAGCATTATAAGCCCATGAATAAACCTTTCAAAATTAAAAAGGGAACTATGAAAAGATCAGTCAACTTGGGCATAAATTAAAGAATCCAATTTCATATGCTATTTAGAAAAAATGAATTTTCAAATAAATAATTCAGGATAACATTAAATAAGGATGAATTTTTAATAATCATTTACACCCCGCCATTCTTTCTCTTGTTTCGTAGTCTGTTTATTCAAAGTTTCATTAATTATTTGTAAATGAATTTAGACCCAGTACTGCATAATTTAATTGTGCAGATAGATATAAGTCTAAAAATACCATGTTTTCTGGTGATGGTAACAATAACAGCTGTGTCATTAGGGATGATGATTAATAAAGTGATTAGAGCATGCCTGTAAAGTTTCATTCTGTTTTAATGTCATTTCTAGTGAAGTGCTTGTTTATAGTTTAAAAAGACTGAATATTTCCAATTGCAGGTTTAGCTCCAACAATATAAAACAGGTTTTCTTAAAGGCACATACTCATAGAAGTTGGCATTTCTTTAGTTAGATGATAGAAAAGCACCATGAAATCTGACCGTTCCCATTTCAACTAACCAGAGAACTGCTGCAGTAAAAGCATGTGGTAGGTTACTGCATATACGTAGGTTTGAGGCCTGTGGTTATTTCACAGCTGCTTTTTCTTTTTGTTCCTTATAATATGTTTTATCATCACTGTGTTGTCTATAACTTTAACTCATTATAGTAATAATAATTTAACCCTGAAAATGAAGACAAATCCTTCACTTTGCAATTCTGGACCGACCTCACTACAGTGGGTGACCTCATCAAATCAAGATTTATTACTGAGGAAATCCTCCTGATGTTGGCTCAGAAGAGACACGTGAGTGAGCTGGGCCCGTTCAGAAGTTTTTTGTGTCAAGTCCTTCCAGACGTCACTCGAATGCCTCTGGAATCATTTAGTCTTTGTTTATGGGTGGGGTCTGTCCTGTGATGAGGCTGATGTGGTTCCTTAAAAGAAATGGAAACAATGTTTTTTAGAAGTTTTTAATTCTTGTAAACGTATTTTAATATTGGATAATTTCTTCAATATTAATTTGCCAGTTTTTTTTCTCTAAACATTAAACGCTCCCATGTTTCAGTTTTACCTTACTATTGCTTTTATTGCGTTTTATTTACCTGAGAACTTAATTCACCTTTATAGCTAATTTTCCATATGATTTCCAACTTTGGAAAGCACTTTGCAGTTTTATGTAATTTTAAATAAGCTAATAGTAAGGAATTAGGAATTATTTTACCACATCAAAGACCAAACAAAGTAATGGGAATATTTCCATCTCCATGTGTCCTGTAAGAGCCGTGCTCAGATTTATGTCAGGGAAAACTGTTTTCAGCAGCTGAGCCAAGCATCTTCCCATCAGGAAACGACTTCTCTATGCAAAGAATGTTGTGCTCGTCTTCTTCTCCCTACCTGCATGGCCAGGTCAGAGGTCAAAGGCCTCACTTCTGCACCCCATGCTATTCAGCATTATTGTGGCTACTATTTCACACACACAGACACAGAGGAGGCCAGAGGAGAACATTCCACAACAGCAAAGGCCGGGGCGGTTTGAACATCCTGAGGAAACAACACTCACTTCCTGTCAAATTAAGCCAAGCCGATGACTGCTTGGTGTGATAACCGTCGTCACTGCCTTACCAATGAGCGGCTGAGCTAAAGCACCACGTTAATGTAGCGCTCCCGCCTCCCAGATCCTGACCAGCCACACGACCACACCAGCAGCCAGCTTTGTCACAAGCTTGTTAACCTCCAGGACAGCCAGCAGCGTTCCTAAGACAGCATGGGCCTCCCACAACGGTTCATCCTCACCCTCCTGTCCATCTGTGAGAATACTCACTTTTAATTTTATCTAGGAACTTTTTTATTTGAGGATACAGTTGATGATTGTCTCTAACTTTGTGCTTTAAATTCTTTATTTCTTCCAAGACCTATACTCAGCAACCGTGGTGAACACACAGCAAGGTGAGTACCATTTAAGCTAAATGAGAGATGTAAATCCATGCTTAGACTTGATCTGCAGGAAACACAAGAGCTGAACTGGCTCTCAGAAAGAGCCTGTTTTCATTGAGCTTATTGTTGACTTTCCATTTACTGGGTTGGCTTCAATCATCTATCTTCCACTAAGACTGTGGAAACAGTCTGAGTTGTTATCAGAGCTTTCTGGTCTCTGCCATGGTGGAAAAGTTGCGACACAAAGCGTTGGGAACATGTTGGCGAGCGTTGTCACACACCTCCCTGTACTCTGAAGTTGGTTTGTGATGGAAGGCATGAGTCACTTTGGATCAGCTGTGCAGCTGTACAGATTCACGTCTGACGCAAGGCGTGTGTTATCAGCAGGTCCAAACTGGAAGTAAAACCCAGGTTTAAGTGGCTTTGTGGATGTGTTTGATGTATTTTTCTGAATTAGGCGTAGTTTTTGTAGTTGTCGGGCATTTTGGGTCATTTCTTAGGTCTGTTTGTCGAAATGTTCTGGGCAAAAAAGCTGAACCTCAAAGCATGCCTGATGAATCCATTGATCAGGCCAATCCAGTGGTCGATAAGAACCACCTAGAGTGTGTAGAATCAAGTGGCTTATAGTGTTAAAGTCCTCAGTACGAGTAGAAACACACAAATAACCACCAGCTCAGTTTTATTAGCTTCTTTCCAGATTGTGTCTGATGAAAGTGTTTTAAAGATCAGGAGAGGTAAATAATTTAACAAGACAATGGCCAAGACACACTACACTCTTAAATGAATAATAATAATAATAATAGGATATAAAATTGTTTTAGCCGTACAGTAAAGTACTTAGATAAAGACATAAAAGGGTTTTTTTTTATTTAAAGAACATTTTTAAGCAAATTTCACACACAGCTGGGTGTACAGGTGAGACACATTGTGGGAAATAAATACATACAGTACTAATAAATACATAATACACAATAAATACATCTTATAATGTGTAGTTTTTTTTAATACATCTCAGTCTTTTTATCTCCAGATTTACATGTACATAGTATTTTGCACTTTCCAGTGAAAAAAGCTCATTTAGGAGCTTCTGGCTGTGTGTATCTGTTTTCCTAAACGCAAAGGGAGAAAAACTGTTTTTACATCATTTTGCATTTTATGTCTTTTAATGTTTCTGCAATGATAATTTCGCCTCAATATTCACAAGCCATTCAGTCCATTTTCAAATGTACTGCTTGCCATACGGCACATTATGTTTTTATGTTTTATACAAAATAAATCAGCTAAAGGGTTCATTTTGTTGCTCTGAGTTCCTCTTCTAATAGTTTTCAATACTCATATTTAAATACTTTGTTTACTCAATTATTCTTTTATCCTTTTACTCATGTTGTCCTGCGCCAAAAAGCCTTATAACTTAGAAACTGTGATTCTTAAAAGTGTGGTATGTATTGTCAACATGTAGAAAGTACCATATACAGATTTAAAATATCATGTCACATTTGACCTCTGACCTCTCCTTTAAAGTCAATAGACTGATCTTTAGGTCAAAGTGATAATAATGCTATACAGAGAGATTTAAAAGTATGTCTCCATTATTTGTATTGACAACATATACGATATATGGGGATTCTAAATATGATATTATATTTAAATTATATTTATATTCTAAATATCGCCTCTTACCTCAGCTGGACCTGATTCCTCTTCTTTAAGGTCAAATAACCTTTCATTAAAAGTCTTTTATCTTTAAAACTTTGCTTAAAATGTTGTTGCCTTTGTTTCTATTGGCAACATTTAGGAAATGACACCGGTATTTTAAATATCACATTATAGTTTGGATCCAATTATGTCACATTTGATCTCAGATCTCCCACCTGCCTTTCTTTCAAGCTGACCCCAAAATGTGTTACATCTTTATTTTAGGTTCTTCCTTCCCACTGTTGGGAACAGGTACGACATCATAGAAGCGAAAACTGTTGTTTTGAACCAGCACTATTTAAATAAAACTGAATTACAATTTTTAGATATTTTGTGGATTAAAACATACAGTATTTCTTTATTTTCTATGTACTAAAATATAAGAAAAATTAGTACTGCAGGATGTTATATCCAGCTCAGCATGTCAGTATTGTGACTCACTACCTGTATGGAGCACCAGCAGCAAATCTCTGCCCTGCATGCATGCTTTTTTCTCATCACCAGCTCTGCCAGTCCTGTTGAATGATGCTGGGCATGCTCCAGATTCATCACACCCTGAAATGGTGAAAGGTCCCCCGAGTAGCTGTTTGTCTAACAAAGTGCTTTTCCTGCCTTCTCAGGGTTTGTTTACTTCCTCTAAACAACACACTCTGAGTCACAGCAGCAGCCTGTTGTCTCTAATACTTGACCATATGGTGATCTAGTGGGGAGACTTCGACATACCTGTGCAGATGCTTTTTGTTTCTCATTACCTGCAGAAAAAACCCCTCACAGTTGTTAATTTAAAAGTCTTTTCCTCTCCGGTTGCAGATGAGACTAGGATGCAAAGTGTTATCCCTAAAGATTTGCGAACATGAACACCTGTGTCCTGAGAATGACTCATTAGTTTTTACCTGTGAAACATAACCGAGTCATGGCTTTGGGACTAACTCCGGTGATTAACAAAGCTTTCCCATGCTGCCGTGTAAACGATGGCAGATGTAATTAAAGCAGAAAAAAGGGGCTGAGAATTAAAAAGCATCACTGAAAGAAAACTGTGATTACACACAGAAAACTAAACAAAACAAAGAAAATGAGTGATTCTCAAGGACAGAAATAGAGGAGCAAATACAAAAATGCACACGTATGATCCTGTCGTGTTTATAAAGTGATTCTTATCAGTTTTGTGAGTAAAAAAATGGGGAGGAGGAGTCACCTACCTTTGTTTTTTCACCCAAGAATTTTACACTCATACAATATGAATTGTTTGTATTTTGCATTGTCTCTTGTATGAGTCTCACATCCAGCCAGGACATAGCTACCAGTAGGATGGCATTCCACAGAAAAACATCAGCTTCCTGAGCACCAAACTCGATACTGTGACAGCTGTTAAAGGTGTTTTTGTTGTAGTTGTTGAAAACATGTCACCAAAATGACCTCTAGGGAGTGCCATTTTAAATAGGAAGTGATTAAACTTTGACTCAGAAGATGGACAAAGAGGCCTAAAGGTTTGTCATTCTTGTTTGTAAAATTTAAAGCAAATGAAACCAGAAGCAGAGTTTGATTTTTTGCAGCTCATCCCGGACGAGCCCCCAACCTGTCACTGCTCGGTTCTTAGGCTGTGGCATGAAAGTAAAGGACGCAGTGATGAACGGTGAACTTGTGAATCATGATAGATTAAATCAACCAAGAAGACAAATAGACTGACTCAATTCCTTTTTCTTCCCTGGAACAAGTGGACTAAATGTTCTGGCTACCTCAGCCAAGTATTGCCATGGTGCCTTCAGGGACACCTAAGTATAATCCTAACCCTGATGAAGGCCATTAGCTGAAATAAATGTGCTACAAATGTTTCTGGAGCTTCACCCTCCACCTGAATTGTTTCAGTTTAATATGAACCCATTTGTAAAAAATCAAGCACCTACTGCGCACAAGCCCTGGGGAGAGGATTGTTTTTCTTCATAAGAGACAGACAACTATTTTCTTCATCATTAGTCAGTTGTGTTGTGATTAAAATGTGAGATGTTACTAACACAGACCTGTCATTATTCCCCCAAAGCCAAAGTTAACGTCTCATAACAGCTTCACTGCATGTCTAACAAACACAAACTCATGATCAGTGTTTAGGTTATTATCACAGAAAACTAACAAATATTCGTGTTTCCGAAGCTCCTGTGAGCTTTTTTAAAAAAAAAAACTAAGATGCAGTTGTTCGATGCAGTGGAATATACAATTTATCTGTTATATAAGGAGGAATCCTGAGTTAATATCGTTCATATCAATGCTAATTCAGGATTTTCAAAATATTTTCAAAGAGCGATAAATTCTGGACCTTTTACTGTTTCTTCTATATGATGATAATTGCTGTTTATTAGCTGTACTTCTCTCATTTTTGCAAAAATGGCAAAGCAAGCTGAGTATCTTTTTTTTTAAGTTCTTTGGTTAAAGCTTAATATTTCTCCTTAACAGCTCCTGTAAATTTCAGCTCCTTTTAGAAAAAATTGCTCCTTTTCTAAAAAACAAATACATAATCAAACGTTTTGTTTTCACAGGGAGTTCTAAACACTAACAATCTCTCAGTCCTGAGTCAAAACAAACATAACAGCATATAACTGCGTAACGCAAAGTAAGAAATCCACCGAGCATATCTATACTATGATGTGCTTGGGATAGATACATTGAGGAAAAACATAAATATTATAAAACTAAATAGTAGTGAACTGTAACATAAGGTTCTTCATAAAGTAATATGTAGAATTTACTTATAAATTAAATTAAAGTCAATTCAATTCAGAGTTATTTATAGTAGAACAAACTGTCTGAAGCCTGAGCTTTTGGCTCATACTCTAAGCTCATTATCTGGAACTTTGGTGTTTAATATGAGCTTACATCACAATATATATGTGGCAGAAAATAAGAAAAGTGGACTGCATTGTACACTTCAACATGGCTGAACTCTCAAAGGAGTAAAATTAATATAAAATGGTTTGAGGTTAAAAGTTTTAGGCTGAGGATATATGGTTGGATAAATGAGTTCTAACTGATTTTGTTAAATCTCATTTCATAGAATTCAAAATTCAAAGTGTCGAGCTAATCATTGAGCCCAGGAACGATGTGACTGCGGGGACCAATGTGACTCTGAGATGCCATGCCACAGTGAGCACGAGTACTGGGAAGGGGCTGAATCGTGAGTACAAAATATTGAAGAATGACAAGATAGTGTACACCAAGACCATTGGCTCCTCTGAGGACTTCGTGTACCAGCTGCACAATGCCAGAGTCTTCAGCGCAGGCTTGTATCAGTGCAAGCTAGACATCCAAGGCGACACCAAGTTGAGCAAAGCGCAAAGACTCAACGTACAAGGTGGGTTTGTTTTCATGCAAAGCTGCAGTATTAAGGGTTCCAGTTCAGGTCCATTTGAATATGATCATATTCAGATTATGATAGAGTTTTTGAATTCATAAGGATGTACTTATGAATTTATGAAAGTAATAGATGTTGTTGGGAAAGCAGCTGAGATCTCAGAGTTTAGTTTTTACACATTTTGCATTTTCTTTCTGTTTTATGACACTAGTGCAGTGCCTGTAAGTATGGGCATAAATAGCATGCGCTGATGTTCTATAGAAATTGCTAGCATAGACTGACATGCTTGCAATATTCTCCCTACACACTGGTCAGCCGTGGGAAGTTCACAACAAGCTCAGAACTATGCACCAACAGCCCTGACATCATCTTAAATTATATATATATCTCTGTTATATCATTGGTCACAATACAGCAAAACTATCTCCATAAAGAGACTAACCTCAAATTTGACACCTGAGAAGTTACCCAATCAGTGCACCCACCAAGGGAAAGCACCCAAAATCTTGGAGAAGAAATCCTCAAAATTGGCAAGACTAAGGTGGAAGAATTCTCTTAACAGGTAGAGATCTCCAACATAATCGCAGCCAGGGACGAGCAGCCATCTGCTGTGATTGGCTGGAAAAGAGAAGAAAGGAGAGCATAGAGAGAAAAGCACAAAACAAGATCAAATTATGATCAAAAATCATTTTAACCTTTGTGTGACACTGTGGATGTGTTTGAATGCAATACCAAGTACATGTGGGAGATCTGTCTGTTTATGTTTCCAGGACTCTCGCAGCCAGTTCTCCATCTTGCGATGAACGTTGTTAATGAAGGGGAGGAGGTACGAGCCACCTGTATAGCTCCGGGTGAGATAGGGTCCTTCATCTTCTTCTTCTTTGATAATGATGAACAGATACGCAGGGTGGAAGAACTCTCCAACCAAGCAAAGACCACTTTCAGGTTAAGCAGTGGTGGCGTCCACAAAATTCACTGCTCCTACAAGATCCGCACAGCAGAGGACACCTTCCCTTCAACAAAAAGCAACAACGTCACTGTTTCAGTCAAAGGTCAGTAGCATTTTGAAATTGTGCTGCTTTTTCAAAGCACTGGTCTCACCTCAGTGCTTCATTTATTTTGTCTCCACAGAGCTTTCTATTACACCAGCACTGAAGATTTCCCCTGACTCCACAATCTATGAAGGAGACCACCTCAACATCTCGTGTAGTGCCCAAAACTTTCACTCCAGCTCTGAAGGTTACAAGCTATTCCTGAGCCAGGGCACCAAGCTTCTCAGGACTGGCAACTCTACAATAAACCACAACATGGTTGCAGTACCAAAGGCCTCTGAAGCACTTACATTTGACTGCAGAGTGGAAGTGAGAAATGTGGAGAAATACACCAAGAAGACGATTTCCGTGGTTGGTAAGTGGACACAGGAAAGATGACCTCTGTGAACAGTTATCTGAAGCTTATTTTTTGGATGGCTGTAGGACCACTGGTTCATGGACTCAATATTTTGAATAATAATGTATACCTTATTGATCTGCATTTAATCCATTCACTCAGTGAATGAGTAATTCATTCATTCACTGAGTGTGCTTGTATTACCGTCCCTACACACTGCTCCCTGGGCAGTACCTTGCTCAGGGGTACCTCAGGGTAGCGGATTCGAACCCCCGACCTTCCAATCATGGGGCCACCACTCTAGGTACTGAGCTAGCCCTACCCCCTAATGAAGCCCTAATGTTAGTGCTTTGGCTGCCATAAGTTATTTAACTCAACGGGAGAAGTGCCAACACTGCATGGGTGTAACACACAGACACAGAGCTGTGCAATTAATGCAACTTTGTAGCCATTTGCTATTTCAGTAATAATAATACGCACTTTAGCACACTAATGATCTTTTAAAATAGTTTAAGCATTTTTTGTGTTACTGCATTAATGTTTGCACTTTAAAAAATGTATCCATCTAGATGCTGACTTGGTGTGTTTTGTAAACCTATCCACAGAGCTCTTCTCAGTGCCCAGTCTCACCATGTCTCCCACTGAAATCTTTCAAGGGGAAATTATGACATTAACCTGCAACAGTGATCGTTTTGCCTCTCAAAGAATCAACAGGGAGGATTTGGAGTACACTCTTTATCCATCTAAAAACTTACCAAGCTCTGGTAAACCTGGAGTATTTAATGTGAAGGCCCTGCAGAATGATTTCAACTACACCTGCTCAGCTGAAGCCAGAGGCATCAAGAAAGATAGCAAAACCCTGATGATTCGCCCTAAAGGTAAGTTTTCTTTATGTCTGTTTATAGGTTATAGTACACACTGATGCTCCTCTGGTCCTTCAGTACATAAATGTGTCAATAAATAGCTTCATCTCTAAATGCACTGATGTGCTCATGTGGCACAGGCAGTATAGTAGGTTGTCCCTCGTCTTCAAGTAGCTTTGGGTGATGTGTGCAGAGACAATGTGTGAGACCTGGCAAATGTGGTCTAATGGTTTATCAGACTAAAACATTGTTATGTCAATGCAGTCAAGTCCATTTTACATACAAGTCATGATAGGACTCCTTCTACATTGGTGCTGGCCCAGCTCTTGTATTACAGTTATCAGTTGTCACCTGAATTAAAAGAAATCCCATTTCAGTAAAAAAAAACAAAAACAAACCAAAACAAAAGCTACTAGTTGCTTAAATAAATAAACAAATAAAAATAATAAAGTGCATCGCCAATTTAATAGACTACGCTTATTCCCATGGCATCAGTTACTTTTGTCAAATCAGTGCCTGAGTTTAGACAGATCAGTTACTCCTAAATCGTCACATAAGGACAATGTTAAGGACCATTTAAATGCACAGGGAAAGCCTTGTTTTTCAATGTGTGAGGTACTTTATTTAACCTAAACCAAGCCTTTTGTTAAACCTAATGCCTGAACCTAACCAGTAAGTTCTCAACATAAAATTCCCAAACAGGACATGAGCTGCGGTCTCCAAGCTGGCAAACCTGTGACTCGCCACCATCACCCAGGAGAACTGTTTTCTCTGTTTTCACATCACTCCATCAAGGCAATAATGCCAAAGGATAATTTGGATTTGGAGATAGTAGCAGCATCTGATAGAAAATAGGTGATGCCCTTGGTAGACATGTGGTACACTAGAGTTTTGTCAAGTTTTAGTTTGTGTAGCTGATATAGAGTAATAATAATGGAATAATAATAATAATGGTAACACTGGAAACTAGAACCAAGAATCTTGGCTACGAAACTTGACTTGAAAATAAAATATAAAATATACTTCAGGGGAAAAAAATCAGAGAAATCTGAAATTTAAAAATTGTCAGGAAATGTTTGCTGTGTATCATTTTTTAAAAAATCAAAAATGAATCATAGAGTTTAGTGTGATTGATTGTAATTCAGCTCTTTGTCTTCAGCTAACCATAGCAGTTAGTGGAGGCGGCTGGCCCGATTTTGTATTTATTTCACTGTGAATAACCGGATGCATCAAAATCTCCTTATTTTGCTGTATTTACAAATTTAACCACACTGACAGTAACTAAAATTCAATTTAGATTTTAAGCAATAAAAACTACCAGTGTGTAAATCAGCAAACCCGTTCTGAGAAATGAAAATGAACCGAAAACAGTAATTAAAAAATATTGTTTTATTGCAGTCATAGCTCTTAATAAAAGCTGATAAAAAATTCTTCCTTTCTTACTATTATTACAACATCATCGTATCCAGTTTGATAACTGGAGTTGGGCCCAGAGCCTGGGTACAGGCTGCTAGTCCAACAAAGGGCTAACACAAAAAAACAAACAACCATTCAGGTTCACAAAATTAAAAATCACCTTTTAATCAGCAAGACGACTTTCATTAAATTGTGAATAATTTATGTTTCTACACTATGACACAAATAGCCACTATTTAAACCTTCAGCAGCAACTTTTGTTTTACTTTTTCAGTTCATAAAGTCTGTGCTCTGTTTCTCCTCTGTAGTTCATGTCTCTGCTCTAAAGATTTTAACTGAGGACAAGGTGATCCTGAAAAAGAGCTTCACCATCTTGTGTCAGTCGAATGGCAGCCTGCCGATAAACTACACCCTGTTTAAGGATAACGTCCAAGTGGGCACAAAAGTCATCCGAGAGCGAAATCGACAAGCTGTCTTTATGGATGTCATCAATGAGCCTGGTGAAATACAGTACAGGTGTGAGGCGAAGAATAGTCTCCATTCCAACAAAACTGGCTCCAGTCAATACCTCAGCGTGAATGTCATAGGTAAATATTTAAACCTAACTGATTTTTTTTGTTTGTTTCTTTACATTTTTTTAAATAAAAGATGAGAGATGAGAATATATAGAACATTTGGGATAAAGGGTGGAAACCAACAGAAAGAGCTAGCCTGGCTATGTCCAGTGGCATCTATAGGGAATTTTGTCCTCTGTAAAATATCACTTTGACCACCAGGTGGCAGTGTTTTAAAAGTGGGCTCATTAAGATGTTTTTGGATTCATTTGATTTTTAACTTTTAACATTTATCTTCAATTCTACCTCTATTTCCTCGAGAAGCCAAAGTAAAACTTTACAACGCTGCCTAATCTCACCTCTTTGCTTCCATGTTTTGTTCTTCCAGTGCCTTTGAGCCAAATGACTCTGGCCGTCATCCCTTCTTCACTAGAAATCCCAGAGGGAAAAGAACTCCATTTCATATGTAGTGTTAATGGCACAGGGCCAGTCACCTTTAAGTGGTACCGAACTGGCAGTGTAGTACCGTTGCAAACCAACACCACCACAGAGACCTACTCAAGCTTTGTGATAAAGCCAGTCTCCAAAAATGACAGTGACGAGTACTACTGTGAGGCTTCCAACGGCGCCAACAAGGTCAGAAGTGAGAACGTGAATGTACAAGGTGAGACTGAGCTCAGCAAGCATCACCCTGCTCTTATTGGTCATACAGTATTTTATTTAAATGTCAGAAACAGCCCCAAAACATGATCTTTTCTTCAGTCTAACCAAGTCTTAAGTCCTGCAGGAATTTTATTTTGCATTGCAATACCACAAGTAGCCAGTAGGACAGAAAGGCAGCTAAAGTGGATGGATTCACTTTGACTTTAGCGAGTTAGTTTAGCACATGTTCTGTCCCAGACAGTTGGGGAGTAACGGAATACATGTACCGGCGTTACGTATTTAAAATACAAAATATGAGTAACTTTATTTACCATTTACAAAGGTGGTATTCAGAATACAGTTACTTTGTTGAAATAAAGGGATTACACGGCGGTCTTTTCCTGTTTCATATGTTAGGCTGTCTCCTCTCTATTTTTGGTAATTCCACCCAGGTGGAAACAAAACACGCAATAATAGACTCTAGTGCCTGAGTCCAATCTCGGGGCCCATGTCAACTCTACTTGCGGCCCGTATAATGATGTAATGAAATATTTTTTTAAATTATTGCTCAAAAAATTATTTAATATGAAGGCAATAGGCACAGGCATAGCCCTAAAGAATGTAGCCTCATGGGCAGTGTAGCCCAGTTGTAAGTAAGTTATCAAGACTTAACTGTACACTGTGTTCGTGTTTTCCTCCAAACAATAAGTTCTATTCAAATCAAATCAATTCACTTTTATTGTCACATCACATGTGCAGGTACACTGGTACAGTACATGCAAGTGAAATTCTTGTGTGCGAGCTTCACAAGCAACAGAGGTGTGCAAAAAGAGCAGCCTTTCAACGCCTCTCTCTGTCTCTCACTAGCAAAGCTGACCCAGACAACAAAGTAAAGCTAGTTTTTGGTTATGAGCCTGACATGGAAGATTTCAAGATCTAGTTGGTATTGGTAAAAATAATAAATCACACAGCAATAGTACATTCATGTAGTTGTAAAAAGCTTGGTAATATATTAAGTAATCCAAACTATTCAGAACATTTTAAAAGTAACCTTCCCCACACTGGTCCCGGATATTAAGTCAGATTTAATATAGGTCTAAACTTAAACCATAACTACTTTTTTGCCGCTTGCTTATTCACAACAGATCGCCACAGCAGGTAGCGTCGATGGTTAGCTTGATTTGGCAAAGTTTTTACACTAATGTCATTCCAAGCATTTGCAAATGAGCAATAAAGCGTAGTTTTAATAGTTCTTAAGGTTAGTGAGTTGCTGAATTTTGACTTGATGATAGTAAAAGCTGACAAAGATGTCTCCAGATCTGCAGATGATGTATGGATATTTCAGACTGCACACACTGACTGTCCTGCAAACGCACATTTCCATCTCCTGTAATGCTTAGAAAGAGGAACGGTTTAAACGTGAAAGGTTTCCAAACAAACAAACAAAAAGAATGATCATTGTATTCATCTACCTTTAACCCCATCCTAGCATCTTCTTCTCCTTTATGATCTGCTGTTTTTTCCCTTTTGTGTTCTTGTTTGTTATTGACTTCACCTCCCATCTGTGTCTCTCTACAGTACTCATGCCACTGTGGAAAAAATCACTGATTGTCGTGGCCTGTCTGCTGCTGCTGTTAGTTCTGCTCTTGGTGGCGAGCGTGCTGTACATCAAATCTAAGAGAGGTAGAGAGACTTACAGTCCTCCAGCAACTCAGGCCTCTGTTGTCTATGTATGACAGCCAACCTTCCTTCGCCTTTTTCCCCTCTGCTCCCCTCACTTGTCCTCTCTTATTGTAGATAGAAGAGAAGCAGCTGCTGAACTGTCGGTGTGAGTTATCATGAATACTTGCTTCCTCTGAATATGACAGATATTGCAGATGTTAGTTTTATTCGCTCATGGCTCGGGTCCTGTAGTAGTGTTTGGTGTCTCTAAAGAACTATACTGGTTGTTTTGCATGTTAGCGTGGTTAAAATAACATAAACATCATGTGTTACAAAGTTTGAAGGAGATCTTTTGTTTGTTTGAAGCAAGCTTCTTCAACTCCTCCTTCTTAAATCCAACTGTCCTCTGATTGGCTGCCCCTTGAAAACAGAAGATTTAAACAGCAGCTGGGTGTGGCTTCTGTGCTCACACCCACAGCATTGAACCTGAAAATTACCTGGACAGAGACTGACCTTATTATTTGAAAATCTGGCTATCTTTTACATGAACATCAATAATGATATTGATGAGGATGATGAGGATAATGAGGAAGAGTGTAATAGATCGCCTTTAATGTCCAAGCATGTGCTTTATTATTCTGGTCTATGTTTCAAAGAAATCACAAATACACTAATTGTTCATTTAAAAAACACCAATACTATAAACCCTGGTAGAAAAAAAATAAAACTGAGAAAATGATTGAAACTACGAGCTTAAACAATCACAGCACACATCCTGCGCTGTGTTTTGGTTTTTTTTTAGCCAGTTATCCAAAAAGTCAATTTTTTCAATTACTCTTATTAAATCTGCTTATTCAGGCATGGTTGATTTTCATAAACAAAACGTGTGCAGGCAAGAAGCAGGCTGTAAGCTAGAGAACAAATGACCACAACATGCAAAACCACCTCTATAGTTTTGTTTTTATGTATGTTGCTATGGTGATTAGTGGAATTTGTTTGATTTCTTTTTGAATTCACTGCTGCCTGAGCTAACTTTATTTTCACCATTTCTCAGAAAGCCTTCGAGCCCTAAATCAGATGACCCTTTAACAGTGAATCTAACCCACGACACAGACGTTTATAATGCAGCCACAGGTAGATTGGTTTTACTTTTCTCCTGTGTGTCACTAACTGGCCTCATTAGTCATTATGCTACCATCCAATAATCCTTCCCCTCACTCGCACAATCACAGCCTGCAGCATGTTTGAGTGTGTTGTCTGTCTTTGCTGTCACTGTTTTTAGTTTTTTTTAGTTGGAAATGTTTGTGTCTAAGCAGAGGCAGGAAATGTAGGATTTTGCTGCAGGAAGTAAACAGCCTTAGGTGCATGCTGGGTGATAGTGAAGTCACAGCGCAGGGCACTGGTTGTCACACTTGTTGCAAACTGCTCAGAGCGCCCGTTATCATCTTCTTCCAGACGCAGTGTCTTTCTATGATGGCAAGGAGGGGAGAGTGACCAATGGGACGCGACATAGCGTGGCGTCGGTACCTGCTGACATCAGCAACAGGAGCAGCTACAGTATCCCAGCCACAGTGTAGAGACGCCCCAGCAGTGGGCGGAGGGACATTGATGCAATGTTTACTTATTCTGAAGGAAAAGGAAGTTCACAGAAAGGCTTTTCAGGATGAATACAAGCAAAAGTAATCCTGTTAATAATGCTAATTTTTAGGACATTATAGACAGATATTTTCTCACTACAAAGGAGGCTAAAAACCTACACTCACTGCTCCCTCTCCCCTCCTCCTGCCACCTAAATGGCCTCTGACTTTATACCAAACATTATCGTGTCTGGCTGTTTGTTTCTTTGCTCACTGTGTCTGTCTGCAGTTGCATGACTACAATTCTACTTTACTCTACTTGTCTCAAGTGCATTTTTAAAATCGGGCTGATTTGTAAATACGCTTTATTATACTCACAGGAAACGTGTGTATATACTTTTGGTTGATCCCTTTTCTGACTGGAAGAGAGACTTGTAGAATAAATATAATGGTTTAATTTAGAGGTGTGTTGGTACCCTTTATTCATTATACTTCTTTTTTTCCCTGCTCATCTGAAGATACATTTGTGCCAAAATATCCAAGAATAATATTTATTATTATCATACATGCATAGTGTTTGGTTATCCTAAATCCAAGGGAAAAAAAATCAACATTAATATCTCAGAAAGAATGTGTGCAAAAGAGACTTCCTTGAAAAACTGAAACAATGGAGTCTGCAAGAGACTTCCTATGTTGGAACAGAGCACGCTCACGGGGATCGTTGCTGATAAAAACCAGTGTTGTTGAGGAGGGTTGGAGCTTATTTTGTTTCAGCCCAGGCAAGTTTGAATGTGTGCAGAAGGTGGAGGAAATTAATCACACAAGCTTTGGTTTACCAACTGGGAAGTTGTTTTTGCTTTTCAGCCGCTGCTGAATTAACAACCTATTGTTTACGAAGCAGTAAAAGATTTCTGTGTGCTCCAGATGAGAATCTAAAATCTGCTGCTTTTGTTACTGTTTCAATCTCCCCGGTGGGCCAAGCTGAGGGAGTGTGCCGCCAAAAGTTTATCTCATTATCTCTTCTGACCATGTGAAAACATGAAGGGAATCGGTTAAGATTTGGGGAAATGCATTTATTCTCATTCTTGACAAGACTTAGATGGGGAGGCTGGTAACTCTGTGTGTGAGGCTACCAGCCGCACACCCAACAGCAATAAGGAGATCAAAAAGTACTGAATACTTCCCCAAAAAGACAGTGACAACCACATCTGTGGTTCTGTAATGTAAGAGTTTACTACTAGTTACCTATTAAGGTAATGGGTAACTAGTAGTAAACTGTAATCAATTAAGCAGTCAATCAATCTGCCTGTCTGCTTTACAGTGAAGGTGGACAGAGCTGAAGTCAGCGTGTGGAGTAAACGGAAACCTGAAACAGGTGAGATGAGATACGAACATCATCACTGTTTAATGCTCTGACATGATTTCATTTAAACGAGTTAAATTTAGAGAGAAAGTTCCCACCCGACCCCCTCAGAAACAGCTTGTTCTTTTTTAAAATAACTTCAGCAAATTTAATGAGCTGTCCTGAATTTACCCCTTTTGTCTCACTTTATGACAGCTGTCCATTATGAAGTTTATAAAAAAGACGGATTGTGACACATGGTGTAAAACTGATTTGGTTGCAGCTCTGAACAGAGCTTACATTTGTTTTTCAGCCCTGAACATTTTATGTGGATATCCCCCATTCTTCTGAAGCTATGAGGGCTGAAACAATAACATGAATTAAAAAAATAAAAATCCAAATTTAAACCCACACCATTATACTTCGCATGGTTTCTCCAAAGCAGGGGTCTCGAACTCCAGGCCTGTCCTGCAGGTTTTAGATCGTGCCCTGGGTCAACACACCTGGATCAAATGATTAGCTCATTACCAGGCCTCTGGAGAACTTCAAGACATGTTGAGGAGGTAATTTAGCCATTTGAATCAGCTATTTTGGATCAAGGACACACGTAAACCCTACAGGACATCGGCCCTCGAGGCCTAGAGTTCGAGACCCCTGCTCTAAAGTGCAGAATTTTTTCTAGAAAAAAAAATAAGAAGAAGGTCACGTGGTCAGATGATCCTTCTACTAAAAATGTACCTCTTAAAGGAATTTAAACCTTACAAAGTAGGTTTTCCTGGTGTAGTTGGGAGTAGCTGGAATTGTGTAGCCATCCTCCAGATTTATACCACACACACAGCTTTTTTCCAGCCTGGCTTCATAGCTATAGCATTGCAAGATTGAAAGTGAAATAGTTCAGTGTGTCAAAGTTTTTTTTATTGGTGCAGAAAGCGATGATGAGATCAGCGAGGTGTCCAACGAGCCTAACGTGGAGTACACGGAGGTGGTGCACGCCCGGTCAACAGATCCTGCCAGAGGTTAGCAGTGCACGAACACAGAAGGGAAATAATCCAGTATTTATTTTCAAAAATGAAACAACTGTGGGAGAAGACACATTAGGACACAGACTTAGGCATACAATACTTATAGAAACAGGCCGGTCGTCAGGAATATTAGGAAGCTATTGTGTGCGATGTGAAGTGAAGAGGGGAAGGGGGGGGGGGGGAATAAATACAGTAACATATAGAGAAAATAAGTAAATAATAAATAAATAGCTTAATATATAATAATATGCAGTTTTACACAAAATGTTTTTTAAACCTTTTGTTGGTCTGTCCTTGTTCCTTTCTTCGCAGTTTCCCCAAACCTCCTGAACAAAGTCATTTTCACCACTTTATGCACTTCCTTTATAGTTGATAAGAGCAACCAACGCGTACTAGGAGGGGTCTAATTACCCATGATTAATACATCTCCAGGTTGCTGTAAATGCAGGGATAACTGCTGGGATTTCCACAATCATTGCAGACCTTATAAACAGGAAGGGTTTAACTAAACGCCGGAGTGATTTCTGCTTCTTCTTCTTCTTCCTCGTGGTCTTGTGCTCAAGGTCCCATCGGACCTGAGATGGCAGTTGGAGTGTGACATAACCTGCATATTTATAGATCACAGAGACAGTATCTGCTAAAGTTTGTCTTTTGATGCTCAGGCAGACTAATGTGTTTCTTTTTACTTTAACAGTTCCACTGAGAAAAGGCACAGACACAGTTTACAGTGAGCTCCAAAACTCTCCACATGGTGAGTTTGATCTTTGAAGCAGCTCTCATTTTTTTTTATTATTATTATTTTACTTTTTAACTTTAGATTTGTTTATATAACTACAGAACAGCAAACCCACAGGGATTTTCTTTTTTACCAAACTTTTCAATTTGCTTCAGCTTTTGAAACTGTTTCAGCATCTTTCAGCTCATTGTTTTGGTTTCCTAACCAGCTCAGATAAGCTGCTTTTGAAAGTGAATATGGAAAACTGGAAAAACTTATTTCATTAAAAACATTTTATTTGTTTAATTTGCCTCTATAATTATTTATAATTAAGTAGATGTTTATTCAAATTTGATGGATTTGTTCATTCTCAGATGAAAAGCAGCAGTACCATCTGTCATGGAAAATGAGTTTTTGTCACTTCAGTTTTTTGTTAGAAAGGACTCTCTGTGACTGTCGATGTATTCTTAATAAAATAAAAAGGCATTTTATCCCGCTAATATGTGTTTTTCTCTAAATGTTATCAGGCAGTAGGCTAAAATTTGAACAGCAATTTATTTATTTTTTATTTTCACCGTCTCACCATCCACAGATGAACCTCTCTCACACTACTTAACTTAATCTGTGAGAAATTATTCAGAAAGTTAGTTTCACAATGGTGCTGCTCAGCAGTCTGTCTTCCTTAAGAGTTTGTGATATGGAGGGCTAAAACTGCCAACATCAAATAAATAATAGGTATATAAAAAATAATAAGCACATACTAAAAAAAACAGTAGATATGCCAGAATATCCACCGTAAATAATAATTAATGTAGGAGTTAATTAATTTGAGATATGTACAATATCTTAGTTGCCTTTAAAAAATGGAGCCATCAAAAACTTAAAACATTTAAATTAGGCCTGTGCTGTATTATGAATATGTTCACTGTTTTATTGTAGCTCTCAGACTCTACCGACACAAACAATAATTTTACTCTTCAGTCGATATCAGTTGACAGTCTGCTCTTTCTTTGTTCTGCTTGATTTCGTTGTTAGGGTTTTCCACAAAATTTAGGAAAAATACAAAAAAAAAACAACCCAGAATAGTTACAAAAACACAAAAAATGTGAATAAATATCTGTGGAAATTGTGGGATAAATAAATCCAGACATTCATTAAACATACATACAAATTAAAAACGAAAAATATCAGTATTGTAAAGACCTGCAGTTCTGGTCCTCTGTAGTATGGAAACCTCCCAATGAAAGCCAGTGTTGTTCTGAGTCTATATAATTAGGCTTTGGTTATCAGCCTATTGATTGTTTAATCATATAAGCTTCTTATCTGGTTGTGCTGCTTCTGAGTGACAAATAATGAGATAACGCAGCTTTAAAACCTGCAGTCTGATTTTATCAGAGACATTTCAGATCTAACCAAATATCATTTTTAGATTTAAAACTTCTATTACTCACAGAAAGACAGCTTACCCCTTCCAGCTACACAACCATGACCATATCCTGTTACTACTGGCAGGAACTTCCTGTTATTAGAACAGCAGCCAGACGCTGCATGTCTCTATCAAGAAGTCCATCAGAGTCCTAATGTTTCCTGTCCAGCACTGATAAAAGACGATGAGAGAAGAATCTTTAACAGAGAGAATGAGGTAGATATTGATTTGGATGACTGAGACTGAACTTATAGGCTGAAACAAAGGCTTTTGCAGAGGAAGAACGAATGAGTCAGCAAGGTCATCCAGGTCAACATAACTGCCAAATGACTAATGAATGACGCTGAGGTCAGCCAGTGACTGAGCAGTGTACACACCCAACCAATGCACATTTAACCACTGATACTATTTCCTACAGGTGCTGCTGATCCCCCCGACTATGTGAGTAATTATCTGCACAGTCACACTCGTCTTCAGACGTCTTTGGTGGGATTGTTGGCAAGAGAGCACATGTTTCACTTTTTATTACTGCCTGTGACCTGTTTATATGCCCTTATATTAAGTATACAAATACATGACATCCACCCATCCATTCATTCTCTTCCTCTTATCCTTATCAAGGTCGTGATAGGCTGGAGCCTGTCCCAGTTATCATAGCAAGACAAATACAAGACATGTAACAGTAATCTCATGTTTTTTTTAGTGTTTTCAAAAGCAGAGTCCATGTTTAATTTGATAACAGGAGTTCCTTCAGTCTTGTACATCACGTCATTTCCAGAAACATCCATTGTGTTTACTGTACTTTATACGCTCAGGAATATAAAAACAAAGAAGTTTCTGGTACAATGCCACCTGCTTCCAAGGTGCACAGATGAGATGATAAAGTCTGGAGACTTGTCATGTGTATAAGCTGCGGTGTTTTAGCTTGTCGCCTTCACCAGAATCATCACGAGGCAAAATCATTTTAAATAGATTTGCTATGTCATATATGGATCTGCCACCGAGTCTGGGTGGCCTTTGCAAGTCTTTGGAAGCAGACCTATCAACTTCAAGTGGTGCAAAACTTAAACAGCACGCTTCAGTTGCACTTCTACAATTTACGGAACAAAATGGTGCCACCCAGGTTTTCTATTGGACCACTTTCCATGGCCTGAAGCCACATGACTGCTGTAGATGCCCAGCCCATCCTTAGATATGGCAGTGGACGTATATGACTTGCTCTTTTCTATGTTTATGGTGGCCCTGAAGCACTTCAATCAAACAATTAAATACTTCTATAAAAGTTCTGCTGGAGTTTTAACCTCTTCACATCCTCAGTATTACACATGGATTAACGCATCCGTAAACTTCTTAAGATCGCATCTAAAGTTGATGAGGTATTATGAGTTATAAATGCATTGAATGTATTCACTTCACTTGTTACATTCAAGTGTTAAAAGCCTCAGTATTGCACACTGACCCGCAGCGTATGAGTTCATCATAATGGCAGGTACAGCTCGTCAGTTGAATCATGCATAAGCACCTGTGGAGTGATGATTAGTACTAGTGCTGTATATTTTTATGCATTAATGAATGATGCATGCTTTTATCTTGTTCTGGAAGTGACACACGATGAGAAGCAGTATAAGTTTATCTTCATTTTATTGCACACTTGTATTTTTCTGCCAGTGGGTAAAATAGTCACCACAGTTTTATATAGTAACTCATGTAATGTATCCTTCTGGTCTCGGTGACCCTCTGCAGGCCGATAATCCAGAGAGAGAGGGAAACGGCTGTCAAAGTTTCCAGACGAGAACAAAAGCATTTGGGCCGGGGCTTCCTTCCCTATCAGGCAGTCAGATCAGGCGCTGCGGTCCAGTTAAATTACCTTCAATCCCATCTCAGCCAACATACTGTCTCCCACTGAGCCCTAAACATACCACTGATGGCCGCGCTATTTGTCCTTACATGGTGCTCAAGGCGGTTAAACTGGGGAATTTGAAGAATAAACTGAGGATGTGACATCACTGTCTAAAAGTGGCTAACTTTTCATTGTTGTGTGTTCTGGATAGCAGATTTGGTTTGCTCAGGTCAGAATATTTGGTAGACAATTTGCAGTTTTTGCTTTTGGCATCTGTTATGATGCATAAAATCCACATAAACATAAAACATAAAATCAGATTTGAAATTAAGGGCAGCTGAGTATCATATATCTTATTTGCAGCCATGATCAAATACTGCTTTGTGTTGTGTATTTAATAATCAGAATCTTTATTGTCTTTGCTTGTGTGTCTGCAGGGTTCGGTAGAATACGCTGAGCTCAACCGTGAACAATTTGAGATTAGTCAGTACGATCCACAGGTCCACAGCTACCAGGACCTCCCTGAGCCGGTGGACTAATAAGATCACAGCTGTCTCTCCTGTCTTCTCGTACTGCTGTGCTGTTTTTGTTTTGCTTTTTTTGTTTTTTAATGAGCATGCAGAGTATGACATTTGTTATCAGAAATATGTCTCTCTGTCACATACAAAGATACCAATGCGATGTAAAGGGAGTTCAGGTAAAATGAGGTTAACTCTAAAAAAAAAAAAAAAAAAAAAAAAAAAAAGAAAGAAACACACAAATATTCAAAAATATGCATTGCAGTTATGCATACAGATGCTACTTTTTGTTGTTGCATCTGTTTGCTGTGTTCCCTCCTTTTTTCTTATTTTACTTTTTCATTTTCAAAAATGAGAAAGTGGAATTTAAAACCAAAGATTTAAGTTGTTCATATATTTTTTAAAAAAACAACAACAACCCACATTACAGTTTTAGCACTGTGTAACAACTGTCATTATGGCACTGCACCGCTAGGGGGTGTCTTTACACTATTGTGGTAGTAGGGAAGACCCCTACACTGGACTGCCGCCGTAGCCAGTGCAGAAGAGCATGCTGCTCTTTTCTCACCTGATATCAGAAAGACCTTGTAACGGGCTGGTGCAAACATCTACCTGACCCCGGGACATGTATGGCCGGATTGTGTAGAGCCGTGAAGACCTTTCCGGTATCGACTTCTTACTGTTAATGCCAAATAAAAGCCCAATGTCCTACCTGCCTGACTGGACTCCATGCTGCACTCCCACTGGGCCTGCTAGCTGCTCCTCCCTCACCACACTGCTGTTACATCTTCAAACACTGTTACTCTTACATGTACAGTTTCAGTTCTTAAAAATTCATGCATGCATAATCATTAAAAGCAATGTATATATCCTTTTTCCTTTTTCCTTTTTTTCACTTAATCATTTTTAATTTCATGATTTATAATTTCCCACCATCAAAAGATATAGATTTTCAAAACAGCATCCTCCATATTCTTTATTTTAAAGGTATGTTTTATATAAATATCCCTACCTTCTTACCTATCTTGAAATCTTGGCATTTGGCCGTGGTTCAGGAGGTAGAGCGGGTCGCCTGCTAATGAACTTGTCTGTGGTTTGATCTCTGGTTTCTTTTGCATGTCAGAGTATCCTCGGGCATGACACTGAACCCCTAGTTTCCCCTGATACATCGACTGAAGTGTGTGTGAATGTTAGATTAGGGGAGGAAATGCTTGTATGAACACGGTGGATAAATGTCACCTTCAGGGGCATCAACATTTCACTGGCGCCGAAGGTAACAATGATGTTTAAGAATGATATTGATATAATATTAATAATAGTGTATATATAATGTGTTAAATAAAGTTTAACTGATCTTTTATACAGCTTTGTACACTTGTGGATTCAGACTCCACCTTCCTGTACAGTATTTTTATTGTTTATCTCATTTTGCCAAAATGAGTAAAGCCCCTGCTGCCAGCTACTACAGTTGTGACTTTACATTATGATACAAACAAATGGGTGTCAAACATGTGAAAAAGCCCAGTTAAAGGGTCCTGGTCCAACATGTTTAGCTTCAGTGTGTTTGGCATTTATTCTCTGAAGCTCTACTGGAGTAAAAGATACCCATTTTTATTATGATTCAAATAAAATATTCACAATTTTGTGCAATCTCCTCATTTTAAGTGTGTTGTATGAAATCAAGCCTAACAGCTCTAATCATTGTTTTCTCCAAATAAGTAATTTCCACTAGAGTTCGCCATCGCACCAGTGGGGTGAGTCTTTCTTTTCTTTACAGTTTGTTGGTACTTGGTTCCACCTTGTGGCAGTGAGTTATAGTGAAAACCAGAAGCATGACTGTAGTTCGATCTGTGGGGGCAGAGGCGGTCCTAGCCCCTTTGGTGCCCTGGGCGAACACTCCCTCTGGTGCCACACACACACACACACACACACACACACACACATATTAAGGGTTGTAGATGAACATATTTTATGGTGAAAACTGTTGTAGGAACTATACTGAATTTAACCAGATAAACATTATATATACAGTATCTCACAACAGTGAGTACACCCCTCACATTTTTTAAATATTTTGTTATATCTTTTCATGGGACAATTGAAGATATGACACTTTGATACAATGTAAAGTAGTCAGTGTACAGCTTGTACAACATTGTAAATTTGCTGTCCCCTCTAAATAACTCAACACACAGCCATTATTGCCTAAATCACTGGCAACAAAAGTGAGTACACTCCTAAGTGTAAATGTCTAAAAAGTTCGCTCACCCGTCATGAGTCACCATGTTAGTTTCTTACTGACAGCTCCAGAACTAAGTACAAACAGCACTAAACACTTGACTCAAAGATAGAGGAATGCGAGGAACAAAAAGTGCACTAGTTTATTTGTAGTTTCAGCATTTCACAGATTTAATAAAGAAGGTCAACAAACGACTCAGATACGGGTAGAGGAAGCTAGCACTTGGGTTTGGAGCAGATGTCTTGGCAGATGAGAACATTCTTGACATCATCCAAATGACTTCTAGGTTAACAGAAAATGCTAATCAAAGCTACTATCAGAATAAACATGGGCCAAGTTAGCAACTGTTTAAAGAATAAAATCCACACCACTTTTGATATCATCTAGATGCCACAAAAGATGTCTCCAGGCACTGTTCCCTTTACGTTGCCCACGCGCTCAATTGCGCACGGCTGACACAGTCTCCACGCACAGAAAATCTGCACTGAATCGACAATAAAATGAACACATAACAATTCATTCTGTACTATTTTGCAATGCAAGTCAGTGAGTGACGGGTGACTGGCTGCTCCAGCCAATGATGCGATTCGCATACGTATGTACGCAGCTAATCAAAGTCATTGACAGGCTATGACAGCATCTTTATGTGTCGCCACCGGTGTTTTAGCTAGTTAAGTGGCGTGGTCGATGTGGAGTGCTGCTTATGTTGACCTTTTATAATAATGGCAAAACGAAGAGGCAGTGGCACATGCCCTCACCAAGCCAAAGTAAAAAAGAAATGCAATTCTTTTAAGATGGAATGGTTTTCAGAGTATTTGCAAACAGAAAAAAAACGGTGAAACTGGGTGAGATTTTTTTCTTTTTCGAGCGAGAAAGGTCCGCTCTGCAAAACATGCTGCGAGGCCAAAATAGCAAGCGAGTTTTCGAAGGGTAAAGGGTGGACAGAACATTCAGCACAAAAGTCATTTGAAAGCAGTTAGAATTGTAAGATAGGAATGGGGATGGGTACATTGTTGGAGGAGAGCGCCAAAGACCGAGAGAACAGGAACAAGCTGTAAAGAAATCCAACCCCGAGCAAGTTAAAGTTCTCATCAACAATATTCTACTACATGCCATCAACATGAATTCTTCTATGCTGTCGGTTCAACAAATTCACAATCACATGGCAAAGTATACGAGTATACCAGAAGCTGGCGAAGCAAAAATTATGCCTTTGAGTTTGTGAATTCAATGAATCAAATAGTGCAGAAAGAGACGATGTGTAAAGTTAAAAATGCACCTTGGCACAGTGTTGTGAAATCTGTTTATGTTGTCCTAGTAAGGCTACCATGGGGGCGGCCACTAGAGGTCGCTAGAATACTGTATGTATATATGTTTTCAGAAAATGGATGTAGCCACGTACACTGTTGACACTGTTGCTACAGTTCAATAAAAGCGGTTCGTGCTGGAGAACCCTGCGTCTTATTGCCTCCAATCATGACACACATCCTGATCATAGATGAGAGCACAGACATAACAGTGCACAGAATGCTAGTCCTGTATATTAAATACAGGGAGGAAAATAACGTCAACTATAAAACTGTTTGGTGGCATCATCCAGCTGACAGCATGCACCTTTCAGGATAATGTGCAGGCAATAACTCAGTTTTACACCAAGCATGAACTAGACATGCAGAGAATGGTGATGCTGACCTCTGATGGTGCCTCAGTAATGCGAGGAAAGCACAACGGATTTGCAGCTTTATTAAAGCAGCGGATACCACACCTAACTGAACAACACTGTGTGGTCCATAGAGAGGACTTTGATGATGCGTGGAAAGATGTACCTTTGATGTGATGTGGAACAGTTCATTCCACTTTCTCTAGATCCACAGTAAAGAGGAGAAAATCGGAAGACCTAGCAAAGATTCTTGATGAGGATACACTGTCATTCAGGCCTCTGAACAAAGTGCGATGGCTGTCTACTGCAAGACAGAATCCAGTGATAAAAGAAATCCAGTGGCAAATTACTGTTACAAAAAGGTAACTGATTCAAACGTCAAGGTTACTCTCACCACTCTCTGAGATGTTTTGGGTGAGCTGTCTTTCTTTTCAAAAATGCAACCTGACTGTGATGGAAGAGCTCTGCTTTGCAAGAGCAAAGATTGTGAAGTTGCATTCCCAATACTCAACAGAGGTAAAGGATGTTAAGTGGAGTGACCGTATCAGAGAGGCAATGAGGGCCTCATCAGCTAATGGCAGAAATACCGGTGAGAATACTCGTTTTATTCGTAACCTCTATGATCACTTGGGTGCTCGTTTTTCAGAGGATAAATTAAAGGAGTGGTCTGCATTTGACATTGAGGCATTGAGCTCAGACATCAGCTCTGAGTATGGAGCAGCAGACATTGCCACACTGGCAAAGAAGTATGAGGCCATTCTCCACCACCCACATTTTGTGGAGGTCAGTGACAGTGAATATGCTGAATTCAAGTACATAATGAGGCAAAAACTTAAACTCAGGTCAATCAGCACATTCTCAGATATGGTGGCTGCAACACTAAAATGTGAAGAGCTAAAACACATCTCACAGCTTGTAGATTTGTGCTACATTTCAAGCATCCAGTGCAGATTGTGAAAGAGGCTTTAGTTTAATGAATCGTATCAAAACAGAGTCCGGGAATCGTTTTGGACCAGCTGATGCGCATAAAGTCAAACCTGCAAGCAGATGAGGCCATCAACTTGGACGACGCATACAACCACGTGAGAAGGGCAGACGGGAAAATTAAGGTGAAATGTAAGTTCTTAATCAGTTTTGTGGTTATTCCAGTGTCATTTATTAAGAATTTTCATCTATAATGGTTAATAGTCACTGAATAATATTACGAGGAGTAGTAGAAATGGTAATAAAAAAAACCCTGTAATTATATATTCTGCAGAGTTAATGGAATTTTCACAGTATCACATGTTTGTGCTACAGTACACATGTCACTGTGCAAAATGTAAAAGTTTTAAATGTGAACAAAATTTTATCTCTAAAAGGTACACACGTCTCAATTCCTCCAGAACAGGAACCCCACCCTGACCCCAGAAGGAGGACCTTCACACCCACTGTGAAAGAAGCAGACCGGGGTTTTTAACTGGGACAACAAAGTGCAACCACTGGAGAAGTGAGAAGGACACACAGGAAAAATAAGGTGAAATTTAAGTTCTCAATTGGATTTGTGCTCATCTAGTGTCATTTATTTACAAATTTCATTTATGGATATTGATCATTAAATGCTGTCACTAGTTTATGAGTAGTAGAAATGCAAATAATCATGTCATTATATACTGTATTTTGCAGACAAAGAGTTACAGGACTCTCTCCCAGACCACAGCAGGAGCTTCACACACTGGCTCATACTCATAATACAAGTCAGAGCTTTACATTAAAAATGTTAAGTGTGTTTTCAAAATTGGAGTTTATAGTTGGTTTGGTTGGCAGTTCATGTTTTGCCATAGCTAAAATTAAATATTTATACTTCCAATAGCATTAACATACTACACAGGTCATGAAAAAGGCTTTTGTCATTTTCATTGTCAGTGGGCTAAAGAACTTAATTAAAAGCATTCTAACAGAAATGTAAATGCTGTAATTTGATTCTTTTAATAAACCATGTAACTTGGATGGATGCGATGCTGACGTGACCACAGTGCACACGTCTGATGTTGCTCACAGTGGTCCTGTCACAGTGCGGGGAAAGTAGGACCCAAATGCAGGACTTTCTGAATGAAGATGGTGCATTTATTTACAATGAAAAGAAACTATAAAACAGTGCCAACAATCCACAGTGTCTGTGTTCTCTGAGCACTCGTTCCTAATCCCCGCACTGTGATCCGTGGTAAGTGTTTAGTCCTCCTCGGTGCAACAGTGTGCTGCTCCTGCCACACGTTTCCACAATCCACCTGGAAACGAGAGATGCCACAGTGAGTACTGTCCCATCCACCGGCTGACAAAAACACTTTAACCATTCCAACAGGAAAAGTTCAGCGAACACAGTAAACAGCGCAAGAGCACTGACTATGCTCCTGGTTTAACAATCCCACACCGACTGCAGCTCCGATCCTCTCTTAAGAAGTGTTTCCTTGACGATCGCCAACAGGTGGCTGATTACACCAGGTGTGGCTGGCTCAAAGGCTGAAGACTCTCCAGGCCTAGTATGGCAGCAAAACTCACACACCGCAACACACACACCCAAACGCGTACACAGGGAAACGAGGGACCAGGAGCAGATCACACCAACAAACAACAATAAACAATCCATATAGTCAGATAGAAATTATAAAATTTATTAAACCCAAGAATAATGCATGAGCCCTTACCCAGGCCCATGACAGGTCCATCCACCGCTCAGGGAGTTTGTGTGTTTGCTGAGACACATGAAACGTTAGAGGGAACATTGTCTGCAGGAAGAGGTGTATTAGACATTCTTATTATCAGAACTGCTGTCTGAACTCTGTCATACCATCATCTTCATCACAGCTTTGGCACGCGTCCCTGGAGTTTGGAAGATCCTGAGGTATTCCTCTTTGACATCCTTCAGTGGCAGTTACATAAAGTACATTATATCTTAATGGCATAAATATTGTTCATAATGGGTTGATTTTTATTTTCAATTTAAGAAAAATTGTTGAAAAATGTCCAATTCTGTAAATGATTAAAGGTTGCCCACCCTTAGCCACCTTGCTGTCTTTGCTGTCTTCTTTTCCAAAATTCATTGCAAAACTTTAAAGTTGTTTTGACACTAATTAAACCGTGTTTTAGTTAACAAATAAATGTCAACTTTTGTAGTATTAAATTTCATTTACTTTTATAAAACCAGTGTCTGGCATGAAGTTCAGTTTATATGAATCCAAATGTTTGTCTCCATCTAGTGTTTAGTTAGAATCATTACAAAGCTGTTTGACTAAACTGTGTCGTCTTTTACTATTAAAAAGCTTTTTAAAGCAATTCTTAACCCAAAAAATCTGTCTGTAGTCTCAAAACATATTTTGCCTTATATGTTTGTATGTTCTGTATTTCCTCCAAGACAAGTGACCCAATCTTGATGAAACTTTAACTAAACAATGCCCAGGCCACTGTAAGTGCCAACAATTATAAGTTATACGCAAATATTTTTATATAAATTCCACAATCATGTACCATTGATAGTTCAGCTGAGCACCAAAGACAATGTCAGATCACAATGGTGTCTCACAATGTGTCATAATAGCATTGTAACTATGTATGTGTGTTTATGTTTCTATAAAAATTAAAAAAAACTGGGTTTTTTTATTTGCAGTATTGTGCAAAAGTTTCTATAAACTTTTGCACAATACTGCTATAACTGTTAGATTATTATTTACTTTTTTAATTAACAACAAACAGAATAATTGTGAAATGGTGGAAAAAAACATCTACAAGCATGTTTGTGGTGCTGAGCACACTGACTCTCCACTGAAGTCAGAGCCTATTCTCACAGTAATTAAAACATGGAGCAGCCTAAAAGCTTTAAAAAATAGTCAGAGAAAAAAAGACAGATCCAATTTTTTTTCAGTTGTTGTTGTCTTTTATTTTCCAATTGTTTTTTGTTTTTTAAATTTGGAATTTCCAATAGGAGAATCTGGAGGAAAGCCAGGAACACAGGATGAACCCCAGAGAGCGGCTGAGGGAGCAAAATACTCCAAAACCTTCCTCTGGTGATCACCCACAGAACCACTATGGTGCTTAGAATTCAGTACGATGTTATAGAGATATAGCACCATAGGCAAAGACCCTACAAAAAAACCCTCCAACAATCAGATGACCCCCTATGAACAAGCACGTGGCGACAGCGGGAAGGAAAAACTCCCTTTTAACAGGAAGAAACCTCCGACAGAACCAGGTTCAGGGAGGGGCGGCCATCTGCCGCGACCGGTTGGGGGTGATGGAAAAGAGAACCATCTTTCCAAAAAGTTGGTACACTCATTCAGATGACAAAAGTATTCTGGACACTAGTTTAAACAAGCTGAGCTAATTTAGGATGGACACAGTCAGATACTAACAACTGTCCAGTGACAGACAGATGGTTAGTGTACTCTTGTGTTTTGAGGAAAGCAAATTAGTATTTTTTTAATTATCCAATATATTACTTTTAACATACAGCTTATGTGTCCAATAATCATT